>NC_061120.1:218487186-218505870 GCF_002878395.1 Capsicum annuum | reverse complement strand
CCAAAAATCTTCCTCCATATTCTCTTCACTTTTTCCCCTTTCCTCTTCCTCATTTATACCTCATTCATCCCCCTATTTCCCAAACACACACACACAATATATATATCCCTATCACACTTTCTCATATAAAAAGGAACATTTTGTTTTGTTAATTTACATTACATTATTATATTATACTACTATCTCTCAAATGAATGAAAATGATGATGTGTAGAATTGATCCATTTGATGATAAATCAATTTCTGCAAATTCAATGTTCAAGAATTTTAGCTCATCTAAGGTTATTTTGGTCATGGTGCTTTTTACAATTTCACTTTTGGTGTTGCCATTGATTCTGCCTCCATTGCCACCACCACCATTAATGCTGTTGTTTGTACCTGTTTTGCTTATGATTTTGCTTGCGTTCTTGGCTTTTACTCCTCAATTTCCAAACAATGTGACTGTTACTTCTTTGTAAAAGTTTATAATATGTACTGTGCATGCAACTAGAAATGTAATGTTGGTTTTTGATATTATCTGTTGTATCTTGTATTTTCATTACCGTTTTCTAATAGATGATGTCTGAATTAAGCCGAGGGTCTTTCAGAGATAACCTCTCTATCTCACCTTTTCGTAGGGCTCTCTGATGTAGATGATCATAATTTTCTCATACTGAGTCGAACATGAAGCTTGTGATTTGGTATTAAAACATCGATTCGCTCGTTGAGACCTAATTCGATCTTCTTAGAGTTCTCGAGAAATAGTGTTAAGGTCAACATACATTTTTACTCTTTTCGGACCACATTATTATTTAGAATTAAACTAAGTATGTTGATGTTATTGATTGATATATAGCATTGTTGATGTTGTTAGAAATATGAGATTTTTGGAGGAATATTTTTTACAATTCATATAATTCAGAAAACATTAGTTTTATCGAAGACTTTTGTTCATGTTTTTCATCAAAGGTGCAATTCGATAATGTTTGTCTAGCAGAGAGAGTTTAAATTCTGAAAAAAAAGAAAGAAGAGATTTTCGATGAAAATGCCATTTTAAATCACCACTTTCTGATTAATGTTTGTTTTGATATGCATAATTTTTACCGAATACATTCTCAGGGCTGAGGCGGAGTCAAAATTTCTGTTGAGGGATTCAAAATTTGAAGAAAAATTTATCGAAGGGGTTCAACATCTATAATCTATAATATATATATATATAAATTATTTTAATTATGTATTAATAGTATAATTTTTCGTCGAAGGAGGTTTGGATGAATCCCTATTACTCGGCTGACTCTGCCTTTGTTCTTAGGAAGTTTTAGTAAATTCTTTTCCTTGTCCGAGTATATTTTTTTGAAGTAGCAAATACTGTTATCGAATTTATCTGAATTCAATATTATTAACACGGGATATAAATTTATGTATAAAAATTTGTAACAGTAGTAAGTATAAACTTTTAACTGTAAAAGTATAACGAGTTTACTGTGAAAAACCTTATAGGTTGAATTAATAATTTTAAATTCTAGATATAACTTTGTGTATGTTTTTACTTTATATTAAAAAAGTTTGAATTCTTGTTTCAATCGACGTGTGTACTATTTCTCTTTTGGGGAGCAAATTGATAACGGTGTGTAAGTTTTAAAAAGCAAAAAGAAATAGAGAATTTTAGTTAGTGTACATTAAAATTTTCATGGTGCATTGAATAGAGCTAATAAAGAAATTTGTTTGAATTAATTTTTATAATTATGGGTTACTAATTTTATCAGCAAAGGCAGTAAGTGAAAAGAATTTCTTTCATCGAAATTTAAATCCGAGAATTCATGTTTTTTAATTCACTAAGAGTCAATAGAATTTTAATTTTTTAAAGTTAATGTATACATATACTTATGGTTCGCACTCGAAATATTGAGTTTAGATGAAATTTGTTATTCAAATTTTTCATTCGCCCCTAAGTAAGGATCTGTTTGGTCACAGATTTCTCAGGTAGTTTTTGGAAAAAAAAATTAAATTTGACTAATAGATTTCTCAAGTAATTTAAATTAAATTATTTAAACTTTTGCCGCCATTGGTATTGTCTTGATTGATGCATAAATATATTTGGAATCGAGAGAAAATAGCTTGTAAATTATGCAGAAAATATAAATTATATTAGTCAAACTCGATGCAATTATTTCAACTGAAAAGATATTGACAAATCACGAGGGAACGATCTTTGACCTTTACTACACCAACTCAGCCAACCTTATCGATAAATGTGGTCTATCTTATTTTATTCAATTCAATTAGCTAGGCTTTTCCATATGGTTTAGCAAAACCAGGGTTAATTAATTAATTAACTTCACTAATTCAAATTTTAACGTTAAGAAACTCCTTTTTTTTTCCTTCTTTTAGGCAGATCACGTACTAAATAGAAATGTATAATTTAAGACGCAATATAATTGAAATTAAATACAATGACTTTTTGGTTTATTTCACTAAACCAATTAAATAATCTCAAATTGTGATACCACTTGAGGGATTTTTTCAAAAATAAAAATAAAAGAAATCAAAAGAAGCTGCTCCTAATTACTCAGTTACTCACTAACAGGGTGCTATTTAAGTTTAATTATTAACTGATTATATTATTTTCTTTACTTACTTACGTGTTTGATAAACATCAAAAGTTATAAGTCGAAATCATTCGTAAGTTGTATTCCTTAATTTAGATTTTCTAATCACCAAACATTGTATTCAATGTATTGAATTTTATACCTAAGAACTAAAATACTACCAAATACTCTCTCCGTCTCGAATTACATGTCTCAAATTCTCTAATTTGGGTTCTCATTTTACTTGTCTTTTTTCATTAATCAAGAAGAAACAATTTTTTTTCAATGTTTTACCTTTTGCATTTATTTCTTTTTCTTTAAACTAAAATGTAAACATCATTTAATAGGGGTGCTATGGTAAACTAACCATGTTATTAATTATTTTTCTTAATCAATGTGACATCTTAATTTGAGACGAAGAGAGTATAACACTATTGATGCTAATATTGTATATAAATAATTTACTACTTTATTTTTTTTTATTTTTTTTTGCCTGTAACGATATGGTTGTGTAGTTGGGAGGTGGATCTCCTATGTGATCCATTCTGCTTAGCCATGAATTTGTTGTATGGAATTTATCTAATGCAATTTACAATGACTCATGTGTGATTTGTGATATTGTGTGATGAACAGATTACCACAAAGTGTTTATTTGAAGATGAAAAACTGTAATAGAGAATGTAAATTTATCTGGAGGTTCCCAAAAAATCACTCACCCTTTAACTCATTTTTTTCATGTTTTGGAATACAATTAATCAACATGTTAGCTAATCGATTATGATAAATTGAATAGGTTAAGCTACGGGTTTGTTTTTCAATATATTGAGTGGACATATGAGTGAAGCAACCTAAATCAAAGGGTGATTAGGTGCACAATTTTCGTTAAAAAATTATATTATATATATAGATTAAATGTTAAATATTATAAATATGTATTTAATTTTATAAAAAATTTACACATTTTTTATTAAATTTTTGACTCCATCATTGAGTGGAGAGTGGGGGTCACAAAATTGTGCTAACAAGTGGCTATAATTACCTTTTTAAAATACATAAATTGCCAGCAAAGCCTTAACTAAATTATAAAAATGTGTGTTCCCAAGAAAGGAAAATAAGGGCTTATTGCATGCTGTGGGCTACTGATTTGGTTCATCTGTACTTAGACTAGTTTTGTTTTGGCAAAATTACACAAAGAAAGTAGCATATTTAAAACTATAATTTCAATAAATAGTAATATTTTTATAAAATTATAATTTATAGCAAGAGTAACATTATTTTACTCATTAACTAGGTAAGTGCATGTTTTACTCTCACTATTTTATATTTTTCTATTTTCACTTCACTATTTCACTTCCTCAAATATAGCCATATCTTTTACCCTTTTTTTTTCATCTTATTTTTTTATCATTTTTTTAAATTTTATTTTTATTTTTTTTTTTTTTTTTTTTTTTTTTTTTTTTTTTTTTTTTTCTCTCTTTTTTTTCTCTTTTTTTTCCTTTTTTTTTTTTTTTCCCTTTCTCTAAACTTTTTTTTCTTTTTCTATTTTCATTTTCTTCTTTTTTTCTATTTTATTTTATTTTTTTTCTTTTATTTTTACACTTCTATTTCTCTTTCTTCCTTTTTTTTTTCTTTTTCACTTCTCTTTTTTCGTTTTTTTCTTTTTATATTTTTTTTTTTTTTTCTTTTTTTACTTTTTTATCTCTAACTTTTATTTTGAAAAGAAAAATATGTATATTACATACACATATTAAAAAAGCATACAAAATACATAGTCATACAGCTATGGATATGTATTTACAGTACAAAACATACATATGTATTTACGAAATACATATCATATTTATATTAAACAGTAACAAATATAACTATACTATATATTTTCATATGTATTTGTGAAATACAAAGGTGACTCATATAAAATAAAAATATACATATGGATCAGGTATGTATTCTGTAAATACATATGCAGAGCTATATATATTTTATACGGTGTTGGATTTGTCTTTGAATTATACATACTATGTCATTTTAGAAGGTAACATATGTATTTACTGTTTTAAGATATGCATCATGTATTTTTTCACTACCTATATGTATATGTATATAATTGTTATTTTTATTATAAAGATTTTGTGTCATATATGTTTATATATACATGTGAGTCAGATATGTATTTCTGTAAATACATATGCAGATATATATGCAGATCTGTATGTCTATTTATTTTGTATATTTTTTTAATATGTATATATGATATAGATATTTATCTTTTAAAAATAAAAGATAGATATAGTAGAGTATAAAAAAAATGAAAAATAAAAATTCAAAAAAAAAAGAAGTGAAAAAGAAAAAAATTAAGAAAGAGAAATATAAACTAGAAATTGAAGTGTAAAAAAAAAATGATTTTTTTTTAAAAAGAAGAAGAAAACAAAAACAAATATGAGAAAAGGAAAATAAATAAATAAATAAATAAATGAAAAAGGAAAAAAAAGAAGAGAGGTAGAGGAGAGAAAATAAAGCGGAAAGAAAAAAAATGGAAAAGAAAAATAAATAAAAAAAGATAAAAAAATGAAAAATGCTAACAAGAAAAAATAGTTAGAGATATAAAAGAATGATATTTTGAAATTTTGAAGATCATGGAAATAATTATCTTCATATTTGAGTTTGATTTGAAAAATGAATCTACTAATTTAAATAAGAGTAATTTATGGAAATTTAATTAGATGAGATAATTATTCCTTATTTAACTTAACTAATTTGAGTAAAACAAGAGCAGTGAATCTTGTTGTATATGTATTTGTATAACAATAGTTTACTTAATACAAAATACAATTTGTTATTTTTTATAATAATGAAACCGTTACTATAAAAGTAACAATTAAGACTCTTTGTTATTTCTAAAATTTTATCTTTTGTTTTCCTCCCTTTTATTCAATACGGCGCTTTCTCAGTTTTTTGGCTTGTGACAGTGAGGGTATTGGGGGTAGGGCGGGGGTGAGGCGTAGTCTAGTTATTTTTATTTTTTTTCTCATTTCAATATCTACTAAATTGAATTATGCATTGCATGATCAATTTCGTAAAACGGTGTGCTTTCAATAGAGTTCTTTTTTCAATTTTCAGTGAGTTGAATCCGAGGCGGCTGGTGAAGAGACGTAATCTTAATCATCCATCACAACTCATATTAGTTCTTTGAAGGCCATGTTGGTATATATATATATATATATATATATATATATATATGTACATGTAAAAGAAGAGTTGTACTCTTCGTTAGGTTACTAATCCATATTCAATATCTATATTGAGTTTCAATTTATTCAAAATTACGTTGTGTAAGATCGATCCATTAAAAGGATCAAGCTATCTATCCGAATTTTTTCATACATCGCTCCCTTGAGAATTGAAGTTATTAGTCAAGTACTAACGTAGTAACGTTCATGACTCCCACATCAAACCTCTAATTGAGAGTAGAGGAATCATGTATCGATAACACCATAACCATTCTGTTAAAAGCAAAAAGAAACTTAAAATCTAATTAATAATAATATTTCCTTCATTCCATATTAGTTGGTTATCTTACAAAAAATAATTATCCTGTGTTAGTTGGTCACCTAACTAAATCAAGAAATAATAATTAATTTTTTTCACATTACCCTTACAATTAATACATTTTGAGAGTGTTTACATTATTTGTAAAATTTCTAATTTTTTTTTAATAGATAAATTAGTAAAATTATATTTTTATTTATGATATTTTAATATACGTGTAAAAAGAAAAGTATGCTCCCAATTGATTTAATTGTTTTGAGCTAGGCTAGTTTCTATGGGTTACCTAAATGCATGCACTGATAAAGTTGGACTTGACTTTGTGTTAGACAGCTTATAGTATAGGTTCTATGTGAATTTAATAATTTTTATTCATTATAAAAATATTTAATTACAATTTGTATTAGTATTGAATTATATTAATTTGAAATCATTCTTAAAATTATAAGTAAAATTTAAATTTAAAATTTTTTTTTTTAGAACATATGCATTATATCTATGTCTCTTATTGGACAAACACCTTACTAAATTTCAAATTGTATTGTTGTATTTTATACAGACAAATAACTGAAAAAGACACACACCATATTTATAAAAGTAGCTTTTAAATTAAATTTTTAAAATTAATATGTTCCTTTTATTTGGAAATATATAACCTATAGGACCTACATTCTTTATTTCTTCTTTATTGCGCAATTAATTTCCTTCTTTTAAATGCATTTATTTTTAATATTTGTAATATTGACAATTAGGTTATATGCAATAAAGTAAAGTGTCCCTATATATATTTTATTGGTTGTGTAATAAAGTAAAATTTGACCACGTGGTTGTAAGATATACACATGTACATTTATATGAATTATTAAATTAATTACAAGTGGTTCCACACACGTAAGGGTACTTAGAACCACATTATTGGTTTGAATGTTGTACGAGCTGAAAATAAATTCACTTTAAAATAATAAAGGCGTATAAAAATTTACTGTAATAATTTAAGTGTGGCATCAATCTTTCAAGACAAGTTTAGAGTAGATTTAATGAATATGTATGGTTATTTTAAATTCGAGTTTTGAGGATAAAAAAATCGTTTTGAGAGAGTGTTTTACGTCTATGAAGTTTGTTTATAAGATGATAGTTAAATTTTGTAATTTTTGTTGCATCTTATTATCAAATACATTGTTATGTAACATCGAAAAATATATTTTTATGTAACATACAATTTGGTGCGATCACGTTATTATTTTATTCTTTTTCCATTTTAACCCTACTTATTATTAATATTCTTATATTGCCTTTTATTCTACATTTTATTAATTTACTACACTACACCGATCCTATATGCCCTACTTTTATCTGTGGTATTGTAAATTATTGTTTAGATTTAGAGGCGAAATCAGAATTTTCATTATGACGATTCATAAGTGAACATATGAACTAATCGAAGGGGTTCAACATTTACTATATATACATAAAAAATAATTTTAATCACGTATATATAACATAATTTTCCATCGAAGGAATTTCGGATGAACCTCTAGCTCAAGAGTAACTTCACCCCCATTCAGACTGTCGATTCGACTGTAGACATCTAAAATTTGTGGACAATCCAAATTCTGTTAGAGTTCTAGAAAGCTACTTTACCCTAAATCTCGCCTATTTAAAGGGTAACATGTTCCATGAAACAGACATCTGGAATATCCCATAAGCTGATGGGTATGCGTAAAAAGATCGGGATCTCTAATATTCCACAAAATCAGAATATTCATAAAGAGATCATCCTATGTTCGAGAATAAGCCACTAACGGCCCGGCCCTCGAATTACGGAGAAAATCAAGAGAGAAGAATCAAGGGAAGAACAGATTTGTAACCACAATCGTTTATCAATAAAAAATTCTTGTTTCTTCATATTTTTATTTGTGATTAAAATTTATTTTTCATGAATTTAAATTATGTTGCAAACAGGACGTTTTACAAAAACAACACAATTTATACCAATAATACTATTTATATCAAAAAGAAATTATGTTTCGTGAAACAATACATGAACCTTTAATTGATATTAATTTGAATTAGTAGAATCAATACACGTCATGACGAATTGTTTGAAATAGAAAAGAATGGTAATGTGAATCATGCATGAGGGGAATGACGGCGTGTCAGGTTCATTGTACTTAAAAGTTCAAATGTTGTTGTTTTTCTTATAACCAAAACAAAAAAATCTTTTACATGAATATTGTTCAAAAATCAACTCAAAATAGATAGTAGATTCATTGCACTAGAAACTTAAAATTATGATATACTAGTGTATATTAAGTGTGTATATCTATCCATTTATATATATATATATATATATATATATATATATGTTTTCAATTTCTTGTTACATAATATTTTGTTTAGGAAACAACCCACAAGGAGAGTCTTCTTGTTAATAATACTATATAATATAATGTCTCTCCTTTTGTCACTTGATTGGACTTTCAATAGGTGAGTTATGCAAACATATAGTGAGTATTTGTTCATGAATCTTTGCTATATACATTGAAGCTATATTATTGCTTTCTTCGTTTCGAGTTTCAACTTGACATAATATATATAGATGTGTCTTTTAACTTGACTTTAACTAGCATATGCGTTCTCTGACTTTGAGTGTGCATAAGTAGACACTTATTCAACTTGTATAAAGTTGAACGAGTAGACACGTGCGTTTTATGGGACGTCCTATGTGTATTATGCCACATAGGATGCGTGTGTTTACGTGTTCAGTTTTATACAGATTTAAGCACCTCCTTGTATGCATCTAAAGTTGGAACTTGGAAGGCATAGATGTCAGTTGAGACCAAGTTAAATGACACACTTATGTATTATGCCTTTCGATTCGTATTGCATAACTTGATTCGATATAAAAATTAATAAAGTGAGACCGGAGTGGATATGCTTGTTAATTCTTACGCGTTGCAAATATGACTTAAATGATGATCTCAAAATTGAGTATTTATGCGCTTCGATTCCCCTTTTTAGATTTTGGACTAGATTATCAATGATCATATATTTGAGTCCATTGGACTTCCATCCAAATTAAGCACTCAAAAGTTCATTTGTCAAGGCCCAATTCTTCTTCCTTCAAAGCCCATTTTCAAATTTTTTTATGTTAAAAGCAAAGTTGACAATAGTTTTTAGTGAAAATATCTATTTTAGATAAAATGTATTTTCTTTTTAACTCAATATATATTTTGTGCCCAATTTTTGAATTTTCATTTCACATTAAAGGATTCTAAGCATTTAAGTAGAGGATCCTATGCATTTACATCTAATTAATACATAGTAGCTAAAGAAAGAGTATCATGATAATTATGTGGCTTCTTAATTAAATAGTAACCAATTTAATATCTATCATGTTGACCAAGTTACTTTGATCATATCCTATAGAATTTCACCATTAAATCAATTCTTTATATACAATCAAAGAGAGTGTTTTTTTCTTCACAATTATACCACCCCACCAACGCACACACAAAATGAAAATGGAAGACAAAGGAATGTTTTTTCTTCTTGTTCTTCTAATTTTTTCTTTTGTGAAAAATACCAATGGGGATCAAATAGATGATATTTGCAAAAAAAATCTTGATCCAGATCTTTGCACAAATTCTCTTAGAAAAGATCCAAAAGGTGCTAGTGATGATTTTAAAGGCCTAGCTATTACAATTTTCAATTTATGTTTAAACAATGCCAAAGACAATTTAGGTCAAGTCCAAAAATTGGCCCCTAGTAAATGCCAACCAACTTGTGTTCAACAATATAATTTGGCTATTAATACTTATATTCCAAATGCAATTAGACAAGTTGGATCTGATCAATTAACACAAGCACGTGTATCAATTTTGCAATCTGGTGATAGAGCTCTCACTTGTGAAGATTCATGTGGTAAATCTCAATTAAGTCAGACAAATAATGATTTTGTTCATTTTGTACAAGTGGCTGCTGATGTTTTGAAAACTAAAATGTAATGAATTTGTATCAAATATTGTCAGTGATATGAAGTGTTATGGATGAATTTATGTCAAATATTACTAGTGATATAAAGTGTTACGGATTTATATGAATTTATGTCAAATATTGCTAGTGATATGAAGTGTTACGGATTCAAGATTTAAATTTTATATGAATTTGTGTCGAATGTTGCTAGTGATATGAAGTGTTACGGATTTAAGATTTAAATTCTGTGTGAACTTGTGCCGAATGTTGCTAAGTGATATGAAGTGTTACGGATTCGAGATTTAAATTCTATATGAATTTGTGTCGAATGTTGCTAGTGATATGAATTGTTACGGATTCAAGATTTAAATTCTATATTGTTATGAAATATAAAGTAAAGAAGAAGAAGAAGAATGGAGAGAGAAGAGACAATGATTATTATTTTTCTTGATAGGTTGAATTACAACGAAGGAAATTCTTTTAGGTTTCTAACTTTTTCATAAATAGACATTCACTATATATGGTAAGTAGATATTCACTATATATGGTAATATATTTATAACACTCCCCCTTAAATGTCTAATTGATAGATAATGTGTGCCTCATTAAAAACTCACTAGAAAAAACCCTGCAGGGAAAAAAATCTAAAGAAGGAAAAAGAGTACACGTCTCTAACAATACACATATAGGCTGCCTCATTAAACACCTTACAAGGAAAACCTAGTGGGACAAAACCTCATAAGGGAAAAAGAGTACAACGCGTATTAACTCCCCCTAATACGAATATCCTTGAACCTTTGCATCCCGATCTTGTGCACCATCTTCTTGAAAGTTGCAGTTGGAGGAGACTTAGTGAATAAATCAGGCACATTGTCACTTGAACGGATATTTTGCACGTTAATATCACCATTCTTTTGGAGCTCATGTATATAGAAAAGCTTTGATAAAGTGTGATTCGTTCTATCTCCTTTTATGAATCCTCCCTTAAGTTGTGTTATACATGCTTCATTATCTCCATATAAAATTATGGATACATTGTCACATTTCAAACCACATTTTTGTTGAATGAGATGTATCATGGACCTCAACCATACACATTCTCGGCTTGCTTTATGAATAGCGATTATCTCAGCATAGTTTGATGAAGTGGCTAGATAGTGCTTTATATATCTCCAAGATATGACAATATCCCCATATGTGAATTGTATGTTTGAGACCGAGCTTTATGTGGGTCAGATAAGTACCTAACATCAGCATGACCAATAAGATTGAGACTGCAATCTTGCTAACAAATTAACTGAAAAGGTTATATCAGGCCTTGTAGTATTTGCAAGATACATGAGTACATCAATTGCACTAAGATATGATACTTCATAACCAATTCAACTCTTTATATTTCTCATGTCAACAAATCAATTGCTTTGAAAACTCTACAAGAGTACCAATAGTTTTCACATATGGACTATAAATAAGTTTTTCAGAAACTTTTATATGCTTCAAACATTTTAAATCCTTACAAATTTTCAAATAAATTATGTCAAGTGACAATAGTCAGTACTTCATGTGTGACATCTTCAAGTGTTTGGATTGCAAATGAAATAAGTTTTACGCTTGTCAAGATGCGTCCTTTCATGTCACTTGATAAATGTTTCTATGCCAGCATGCTTAAATAAACATAGAATTCAGATCCTCATAATCTTTTACAATATTGGGCCAATATTGTATCTAAGATATTAATGATATATTATTTGTATCGGTTCACAATGTGACATAACATTTTGAGATCTTATCACTTCATTATTTTCAGTTACCTGAACCACTCATAAGATTTCATGAAGCGTTATATCGTAGACTCTTCAAGAACACATTGCCGTCTTATTATGACTATTTTCTCCTTTTTTAAAGATTATTTCATTTGGAACCGATTGGTCTACCACACTTTACGTATGTGTATACTATGTCTTTTAGGGACACAAAATAGGAGCACTTGCAGCTTAAATATGAGATGTTATGAGATGCTTTCGGCATTTGCCTTGAATTATCTTTTGAATGAGGATATGATGATAATTCCTAACATATTTCATAGCTGCTTATAATCTCTGCTTTATGTTAGAAAAACTTACATCCTCTATCTTCTTTGAGGAAATCATCTTTGTGCATTATGGTATATTTATTAATCGCACGTCAAAACTATTAGATGGACGACGCGTGGTTCCTGACTCAGACCCAATTTTGAAGGAGAATTAATAATAAATGATTTGATGCATACAAGTACTTTTATATATAATATTTCAAATCAACATATGAAGTTTTTGTTCTCATTAGCAATGGTTCAGCTATTTATCAAAGGCATTCAACGCCAAATTGACATTATCAAGATGAATTGTCTTGGTTACACAATCTAAAAATTATATTCTTAACTCAATTTATTGAGCAACAACTTTATGAATGTCAAACAGGTTGACAATAAATGTGCATGTGATTGTCTTATTGACGCATCTTTTCAATGTATCACATGATAGGTGAACAAACTCTTATTCACCTTTTATACTTTTCATATTTTAAGGAATCCAATCCAATAATTAGTTGGTCCAACCAACTTATCATTACATGAATAATTTTTGAAGAATCTTCTAATTCTCCATTACATGTCCAATGCTCAATATGTACATCTTCGGGATGTCATAATCGTTCATGTCAACTTATGAACTTTTATCTAGCAAACTCCAAGTTTACCATGACATGTACCTTTTACTTTAGTAAATTTCAGATTTACTGTTACATGAATAAATTTCAGATTTATTACTTTAGAAGTAAATTTCAAAATAACTCTTCTCAATTATTCTGCCTCTTTCGGAGGTGAGTTGTGATACCACCACAAACAAATGCACGTTTGTATTGATAAACTTTTCTAGATATTATCACATTCGCCCATGAAATGAATCTATACTTATAACAATCAAAATTTTTATTCGTCAGGATTGAAATATAATTGTGCCTTAAGCCTATCAAATTTTGCTAGCTTATAACCTCTTTCATGATATTGCTACTTCAGAAGCAAATCGAGGCACACATATAATGTAGAGAATTTTTTCTCTAACATATCTTATAGTCATAATAAGCGTGTGAAAATATTATCACTTTTGATAATTGTTATCATATTATCCCTTCAGGTTTATATTCGTACATTCAATCACTTTTCTTCTTTCAGACATATTATCCACTGCTACCACATTCACTTAAGAGAATGGAGCATATTCAATGGAACATGTCTCATGACTTTTCACAAAAACATATTATTTTACCTTAGCCATCATAATATCATCAATATGGTGTATTGAGATTCAAAATCAATATCTTATCCATATAAAAAGGCGTCTTAGGCTATAACTCGATGGAACATGAACCCAACATCTTATCATCATGGTTGATAAGTATAAATTATTCATATATTTTCATATGTAAATAAATAAAAATTTTAAATAAACCTATGAATAATAAATATCTATTATCCCATATTTACTAACAATCTTGCAGGAAAGGAATATTGAAAGAATAAAAGAATAAAAAGAAAGACATATTGTGGAAACATGAAAATACGGAGAAATAAAGCCTCAACAAAAATTGGTCAAAGTCATGAGACCTGCATTATATTTCCTATAAATAGGAATTCAACAAGGAAGGAAAGGGCATCGGAGAAAAGAAAGAGTTGAAGCAACTACTTAAAAATTCTCTTTAAAGTTTTCTTTTACTAGTTAGTTATTTAATGTTGAAAATTATTCTAGATCCCGCTTTTAACTAAATAGCGGAATTCTTCTTCTTGAATATTTCTTCTATTTTCTTATTTAATGGAGAAGAACATTTTCGTTAGTAGTACCTATTCTAGTATGGAGTAATTTTCTTTTGTGTTGGAAAAATGACGAATCTTAATATTTCTATATAGCTATAAGTATTATTCCAAAATTTCACAAATTTGAGCTGAAGCTTTCTATTTAATTTTATCATCTTTACTGTTAGATGTTGCTTTATTTATTAAATCTATCTATTTTGTACTTCAACTTAACATGTTATTAATTCTGTAATCGAGAGAGACGAAAGAAATAATACCGTTAATTGAAGTATTGATATATTGTTAATATTTATTTAGTGACATCTATCTAATTTATGTTATAATTAATTTCACTTATTTGTAATCGAAAGAGGCGAATAATGTATTAATTAATTATAACAAGTAAGGTAACCGAAAGGGACTTACTACAAAAAGAGCATGCTTTAGTTCAAGTATATATTTCTGGGTCTTTAATATTACTATTTTGATGATTAAATTGTATAACCGAGAGGAGTGTATTTAATTGTTAAAGTTTAGTAATAAAATATAAATATAATCGTGAGAGGTATTTATACATTTTTGAGAAAAAGAAATTGAGGAATAAAGAGTTTACTTTATATAGAAATATTGAGTGAAGTCAAAATCTCAACACCTTTAAAATATTTGAATATATATATATATATATATATATATATATATATATATATTTATTTATTTATTTATTTATTTATTTTCTACCATTTGTTTATGTACTAACAATTAGTTAATTCACCATTCAACTATTTCTGATTTTCTCAAATAGTAATTAAAACAAGAAACATCCGTAGAATAGATAAAATCAATCTCTATGGGTTCAACATCTTTCTATACTATTATTTGACAGAGTGCGAGTAAAAAAATATATATATGCCATTGACTCGTCAATGATGCATTGAAACTTTTAACCCAATGTCTTACCCTCTTAATGAGATGAGATTTAAATTCATCATCACATCTTTTAACAACATTGTTCTTAATGAACAAATTTATAACATAAGTAGTTCCAAACCAATTAAATTTTTCTCAAATTCAACAATAATTATATCATTAGTAGTAAAAGACAAATTACTAACCTTGAAATTACCAACCTTGAAATTACCTTTAGATTTATAATCTCACCTTGTTTGACAGAGTTTTGTGCTGATAACGTGTTATGAAATATAAAGCAAAGAAGAAGAAGAATAGAGAGAGAAGAGAGAGTGATTATTATTTTTCTTGAGAGTTTCTTGATGGTTGAATTACAATGAAGAAAACCCCTTTAGGTTTCTAACTTTTCGATAAATAGACATTCACTATATATGGTAAAGTAGACATTCACTATATATGATAATATATTTATAACATATATGAATTTGTGTCAAATGTTGCTAGTGATATGAAGTGTTACGGATACAAGATTTAAATTTTATATGAATTTGTGTCGAATATTGCTAGTGATATGAAGTGTTATTGATTCAAGATTTGAATTCTATATGATTTGTGTCTAGTGTTACTAGTGATATGAAGTGTTACGAATTCAAGATTTAAATTCTATTTGAATTTGTGTCAAATGTTGCTAGTGATCGATATGAAGTGTTACGGATTCAAGATTTAAATTCTATATGAATTTGTGTCAAATATTGCTAGTGATATGAAGTGTTACGGATTCAAGATTAAAATTCTATATGAATTTGTGTCAAATGTTGCTAGTGATATGAAGTATTACGAATTGAAGATTTAAATTCTATGAGTCTCATTTTATGTTTAAAGTTTTGAGTTCAGATTTACGACTCTTGTAATTTTTTATAATTTTTTTGACTGTCATCATATAAATTTTGACCTTGTTTAAGAAAATTGCAAGAAACATTTTTTTTTAATCAAATTCCTGGTGATCACCATATCATGTTGCATAGATATCATTCATCAACACATGCACGTTATGGTGATCACATGGATTTAGCTAGAAATCCTTTCAAATCGTCTGAATATTTTCACCATTTGTGGCAGAAATTTTAGTGCTTTATAAAAGATTTACGATTAAAATCATAAAGATCATCATTATTTATTTCATAAATAATTTTAAGTTTTGATTTGTTATTATTTTAAATCAAATATAAATGGATCCAAATTTAATATTCAATCTTCTAATGTTCAATTGTTAGATTTTCAACACAAACCTTTAAAATGGCACAATACATGAACATACTCTTTTAACTTCACTTCAGTTAATATCTGTCCTTCAATTTGAAGTGTGCTCAAGTATATATTTAAATTTATATAAAATTGAACAAGTAGACAAATATATCTTATGTGGCGTCTTTATATGGCAATTCACGTAAGACACTACCTAGAATCCGTATTTCTATTTATTCAACTTTTTACAAATTTAAACTTGTTCTTATGCACACCAAAAATTTAAATGTATAGATGTCAGCTAATTAGATCAAATTGAAATTACATATTTATATATCCATAAAAAATAATTTTAATCAAATATATAGAGCATAATTTTTCGTCGAAGAGAGTTCGGATGAACCCCTAGCCCAAGGATAGCTCCGCCCTAGTTTAGACTGTTGATTCGTCATTATAAAACGATACAAAACAACACAATCTATACCAGCAATACTACTTATATCAAAAGAAAATGCGAATCATAAAACAATGTGTGGACCTTTAGTTGATATAAATCTGGATTAATCAAATCAATACAGGTCATGATGAATTGTTTGAAATAGAAAAAAATGGTAATGTGAATCATGCATGAGGGGAATGACAACACGGTAGATTCATTGTACTTAAAGTTCAAATGGTATTGTTTCTTTTCTAATATCAAAAACTAGTTTCAGAAGCATCTTCCATTCATCTCGACCTAGACTAATCTTTGTTCTGATGATGATAAACCATCATCAATTTGTATAGTATATATACCCCCGAGCCCTCTTTTTGTACCATTTTATTCTTCCTAAAAGAGGGTCTGGAACTGGGCTCTCTTCACAGCCCCTAAAGGCATTAGGAAGAGATTTAATCAGCCAACGTATTAACTTTAATCGATAGAAAAATCTATCAAGACCAAAAACAAAGAATACCATCTCCCAGGAAGTCTTTTTATTTTGCATATCTTGACTTGAGAATTCTTTTCACGCTTTTCCATCAACCAAAAAAAATCTTTTACATGAATATTGTTCAAAATATCAAGTCAAAATTGATGGTAGATTCATTGTACAAGAAGCTTAAAGTATATGATATACTAGTGTATATTAAGTACATATATATGTTTTCAATTTCTTGTTACATAGTATGTTGTTTAGGAAACAACCTACAAGGATAGTTTATGGTGGTTAACAAAATTATTTAACGACATTTTCAAGACTGCAAAGATGTCCGAGGCGTGGACAGTGGTGGATCTAGCATATATCCAGGGGTTCACTCGAACCCTCTTCGACGAAAAATTATACTATTTATACACAGTTAAAATTATTTGTTATGTATTTAATGTATATTGTAGACACCTAATTTTGTCCCTCTCAAATCCAATTTTATTCATTTTTATCTCAAATTAGCACACACCCTCATCCATGTGATTATACCCCACAAAAACACAAAAATAACAACCCTTAACAAAATTCCTAACGAATTTTATCTTGTTTTAATTTATCCTGACAAACTTTATCCTAATCACCTAATCTCCCAACCACACCCTACCTACGCTACCCCACTACCCTACCCCACATCACCTTTTATTTCATATTTTTTTAACCAATTCACAAAACAATAAAAATATAAAAGGGCCCACAGGAAATATTGAGGGAACAACAATATACACCTCACTCACCATTTCCATATATAGACGACACTACACTCCAAAGAAAGGGGATTCTTCATTCATCTTCTATTTTCCTACTCACAGAAACCAGTGAGCTTGAGGAGAAAAATAGATAGAAATCGAGGTGTTGAACAAAAACAGTGCAAATCCGGTTGATTTTGGGGTTTTCCGGTGATTTCTTGTCGGGAAAAGTTACTGTCGGCCGAAATCTGAGCGTCTTCTCCATTTTACGTTCCTTCTGAACTCACCGGAGCTCCGGCGAGATGAAAACAACGTCACCAGCTTAAAACCGACTCATAAACCGCGTCTTGTTCGTATCTGTATTAGATTTGGGCGTCATTATTTGTTGGTTTGTCTGTTTTATTTCGGATCGTAATTTCTCAAATCGAGTTGACTGGTTGATCTTGAGGTTTTTCGAGGTTCGTCGGTTCGTAAGCTTTGATCCGTCGTTAATTGTTCAGAATAAAATTGAGGTCCATTTCTCATCTCCTTCTCAATTAATCTTAATCATTTGATACTTTATGTGTTGAATTCACGGTGTGTGGATTTTATTTTCGTTGATTTTGATATGTTTGGATCTTCATATTGATTGTTTGAATTGAATGATTTAAAATCAATTAGAAATAAGTGGGAAGGGAATTAAAAGTTGATAAAGTGAATATTGTTGTTTTGATTCATTGATGTCGTTGATTGATAGGTCGAGCGGGGTAGGCAACAGTAGAATCGGATAGGCAAATTTAGATCTGTGATTGTTGAATGATGAAATATTTGTGGAGTGGTTTTGATTTATCCATTGGGATCTATTGTATTCATTTGGCCAGGGAATGCCCCGAGGAATTTGTGTTGATTTATCCGGGGAATGCCCCGAAGTATCATGTACTTGAAGACGGCGCACGAGCAAGGCCCAGAACGTCGGGTGGAGAAAG
>NC_061120.1:218468916-218484186 GCF_002878395.1 Capsicum annuum | reverse complement strand
GTCAAAATGGTGTATTTACAACGATTTTAGTAAGATTCCGTGGGGTAATAGGTCGAAAGTATAGTTTAGGTGTCTTTTTTGAAAAAGTCGGACAAGATCAGGGGGTACTTTATGTATTTTCTCTTAATTTATATCCATGGTCAAATACAACCCCTACTTCAACTTCAACTCCAACTCCAATTTCGAAAAATTATAATTTTCATGACCACACGGGCCTTAATGTGGGTCCAAATTTTTCATAAATAGAGATGGAATCTTGTGCCAACTAAATAAGAGGTCCAAAAACTTATGCTAATAATATGCCATTTTTATTGATGAAGAGTGAAAACGCAAAAAAATATGTAACCTACGAACTTATGGGTTGGATTGCTTAGAATAGAAACAAATTAAATCAATCAATGCATCCTACATAGCCCATCTGAACTTATGTTTGCCATGTTGCTTCAAACTTGTTGTCTTGTTATCAATACAAGGTAAAGTACTAGTATGGTGTAACATGGGTTTGAGATTGTGTAGTACTAGTATGGTGTAACATGGGTTTGAGATGTTACACAAGGATATTTATAATATTAAAGATTTATACACCCTTCCTGTCAGGGCAGATATTAGACCCCAGTCAGCTTAGCTTGGGGCATGTCGGTTAGATGAATACATCCCATAGTTTCAGTTACAGATTCAGGACTGTCAGATACAGTCAACTCAGTTCAGTAGTACAGATTCAGTACTGTTAGAGACAATCAATCCTTATCATTATAAATAGACTTCAAGATCACCCATTAGAGAGGACTGATCTCAACTATAGTTAAATAGTATCAGAATCATCAGATTTAAAGATCACCCGCTAGATAGGACTAATCTCAAATTCAGTTACGCCATATTAAATAGAAATAAGATAATTCCATCAGAACTTAGACTGTCAGATACAGTCGCTCAGTATTAGTTACATCGGTTAGGCTGATTATCACAGTTATATCAGTTATATCAGTTTTCTGAACTCATGTATCAGTCATATCAGTTATCAGAATTTATGATATCAATATTCAGCTTCAGGACTGTCAGAAACAACTAGCCAGACCAGTTTTTCATAATTCGAACTGTCATAAATAGTCGTTCATCTATTCTGTATCTCAGTATCAGTACACTAATGTTGTCAGTATTCAGACTCAGTAGTCAGTATCTCCATGAGTTTAGTTACAATTATGTATGCATATATGTATTCTCATGTTCATATTAGTCAGCATTGTTCATGCATATAATCCTTGGCATTTAGCCTACCTCACTCGTATACTTAGTACATTCAGACGTACTGATGCATTTGCGTTATGGTGCTTTCTCTTATGTTACACCATAGGTTAAGAGGCACGAGCTCTAGATCAGCATTAGCATTCCAGTGTTCAGAGTTTGCAATGAGTCCTTCTCATTCGAGGATGATATAATTATTGCTACATTTACTATTCAGTTACTAGATGGAGTTAGTTGGAGACATGTTCCTTCAACTCCTTATTCAGTTCAGTTAGAGGATTTCAGACTAGATGTCAGATTAGATATTCAGATCTCATTATTTTCAGTATTTATGACTTATTTTGGTATTGTTCTACCTTTTTTAGACATTTTGTTATCAGACGTTTATTCAGTTCAAATCTTATTCTCTTTCATGTTCATGTTTCTGCATTTTATGATATATTATGCAGTATACAGGTACAGATATCAGTTATGGGTTAGTTTATGGTCCTTCAGGGTCATGACCACTGTGTAGCATTCCGGTTCAGAAAATCAGGGTGTTACACATACAGATGTAAGAAGCACGCACACACGGAGAAAGAGGTAGAGAACAACGAAGAGGGGGAGATCAAAATAAAAAAAAAAAAAAGGAAAATAGAGAGAAACAGAGAGATTGGGGATGAAACCAGTGAGGTTGAGGAGAAAAAAAGATAGAAATCGAGGTGTTGAACAGAAACAGTGCAAATTCGGTTGATTTTAGGGTTTTTCGGCGATTTCTCACCGGGAAAAATTACTGTCAGCCAGAATCTAAGCGTCTTCTCCATTTTTCATTCCTTCTGAACTTGACGAAGCTCTGGCAAGACAAAAACAACGTCACCAGCTTAAAACCGACTCCTAAACCGCGTCTTGTTTATATCTGTATTAGATTTAGGCATCATTATTCATTGGTTCGTCTGTCTTTTTTCGGATTGCAATTTCTCAAATTGAGTTGACAGGTTGATCTTGAGGTTGGTCAAGGTTCGTTGGTTTGAGTAAGATTAATCGAAGGGTGCCTAACACCTTCCCCTCGACCAACAAAATTCCTTAGACAGAATCTCTATTCGCGGATCAGTTTTAGAGTCAAAACTATTTTGAAAAAGGATTTTCAAAGGTGGCTTGGCACACCCAATTTATGCCAAGTGGTGACTCTGAGTTTTGAATATAAAAGTCCTTCTTCGAAACAAATTCTCATCTTTTGTCACTTTGATAATAAAAACTCTTTCAAACTTAAAATTCAATTCTTTCCATTGTAAAAGGGGTGTGACATATATGTTGAACCCCCTTCGCTAGTTCGTGTGTGCACTTCTGAACCCCCTTAATGAACTTTTTGGCTCTGCCACTGGGCATGGAGATGGAGTACGATGATTCATTTATATAAGAATGAGGGTAACATTCAGAGCTGCAATAACTACTGGGTATTGAGTTTTTAAATCACACGATGAAGATTTGGGAAAGGGTGGTTGAGCGTAGGTTGAGGAGGATCATATCTATTTCAAAGAATCAATTTGGTTTTATGCCTAGTCATTCGACGACAGAGGCAATTCACCTGGTGCGAACACTAGTGGAGCAGTATAGGGAGAGGAAGAAAGACTTGCACATGGTGTTCACCTACCTGAAAAAGGCATACGACAAAGTCCTTAGGGAGGTTCTTTAGAAATGCTTGGAGGTGAGAGGGGTCCTAGTAGCGTACATCAGATTGATTAACGACATGCATGATGGAGAAAAGACTCGAGTGAAGACTGTGGGAGGGGATTCAGGGCATTTTCCTGTCTTAACAAGGTTGCACCAGGGATCAACTCTCAGTTTATTTTTATTCACCTTAGTGATGGATGTGTTGATGCGACATATACAAGGAGAGATTCCTTGGTGTAAGCTATTTGTAGACGATGTAGTTTTGACTGATGAGACGCGGGGAGGTGTTAATGATAAATTAGAGGTTTGGAGACAAACCTTGAAGTCTAAAGGGTTCAGGTCGAGTAGGACCAAGACGGAGTACTTGGAGTGCAAATTTGATGACTTGAGGCGAGAGGACGGGGTGGTAGTAAAGTTGAATTCTCAGGTAGTTTGTAAGTGGGATAGTATTAAGTATCTTGGTTCTATGATTCAAAGGAATAGAGAGATTGATGAGGATATCTCTCAGCGTATTATGGTAGGATGGATGAAGCGGAGGCTTGCCTCGAGAGTTTTGTGCAATAAGAAGGTGCCTCCCAAGCTTAATTCTATAGAGCTGCAATCTGTTTGGCTATGTTGTATGGAGAGGAGTGTTGACCAATCAATAACTCTTACATCCAAAAGTTGAAGGTGGCAGAAATAAGGATGTTGTGGTGGATGTGCGGACTTACTAAGAGTGACAAGGTTAGTAATGACACTATTCGGGAGAAGGTGGGAGTGGCGTCAGTGGAGGACAAGATGCGGAAAGTAAGGTTAAGATGGTTTGGGCATGTGATGAGGAGGAATACTGATGCCCCAGTTCGTAGGTGTGAGGGGTTGGCCTTGGAGCATTTCAGGTGGGGTAGGGGAAGGCCGAAGAAATATTGGAGAGAGGTGATTAGACGTGACATGGAGCAGTTACAATTTACTGAGGACATGACCCTAGATAAGAAGATTTGGAGGACACGTATTAGGATAGAGGACTAGTGCATGTGGATGAATCTTATGCAGTAGTTAGAAGTGTTGTGATTTAACTTGGCTAATAGTCGTAGGGCCTTGTGCATAGGTTGGAGCTTCTAGTTAGGAGGGTTGGGGGGAGGTGTGCCCTTGGTTTGTTAGTGTATAGTATTGCTTTGTAAGTGTTGTATCTCTATTATTTCTCCTTGTTTCATGATTTATGAAGACTTTGATTATTGTTATTTTATCCTGAGTTGGGGGTCTATCGGAAATAACCTCTCTACTTCTTGGGGGGTAGTGGTATGGACTGCATATATTTTACCCTCCCCAGACCCCACTGTGTGGGAATATAATGGGTTTGTTGTTGTTGTTATAATTTTTTCTTTTGTGGAAAATACCAATGGGGATCAAATAGATGATATTTGCAAAAAAAAATCTTGATCCAAATCTTTGTGCAAATTCTCTTAGAAAAGATCCAAAAGGTGCTAGTATGATTTTAAAGGGCTAGCAAGTACAATTCTCAATTTATGTTTAAACAATGCCAAAGACAATTTAGGTCAAGTCCAAAAATTGGCCCCTAGTAAATGCCAACTAACTTGTGTTCAACAATATAATTTGACTATCAATACTTATATTCCAAATTCAATTAAACAAGTGGGATCTGATCAATTTACACAAGCAATTGTCTCAATTTTGCAATCTGGTGATAGAGCTCACTTGTGAAGATTCATGTGGTAAATCTCAATTGAGTCAAAGAAATCATGATTTTGCTCATCTTGTACAAGTGGCTGGTGATGTTTTGAAAACTAAAATGTCATGAATTTGTGTCAAATGTTCTAGTTGCAATTTGTGCCTATGTATGTACATCCAAAGTTGGAAAGCATAGACGATAGTTGTCCGAGTTAAAAGGCATGCTTATGTATTATGCCTTTCAATTTGTATTGCATAACTTGGGACCAGTGGATATGCTTGTAATTTCTCACGCGTTGCAAATTTGACTTAAATGATGGTCTCAAATCGAGTATCTACGCGCTTCGATTCTCCTTTTCAGATTTTGGACTGTATTATCAAGATCACATTTATGGGTCCATTGGACTTTTATCCAAATTAAGCACTCAAAGCCCATAATTAGTAGAGGCCCAATTCTTCTTCCTTCTGAGCCCATTTTCTAATTTTTGATGTTAAAAGCAAAATTGACAATAGTTTTTAGTGAAAATGTCTATTTTGATTATTTAAAATTTTAACTTTGACTATCTTTAATCTTGTAAGTGTTGCTAAGTGGAGTTTAGTGCCACTAACAGAATGAATTTAAAAACTAAAAGTAACTATCAAGAAACACTACAAAAATTTACTTAAAAAAAATAACTCGACTTTTAAATCTGAACAAGTTTCTGTATGGATTGATTTTATCTCAAGCTTCTATTCGTACTTTATTTTTAGATAAAATATATTTTGTTCTCAATTTTCTGAATTTCATTTCACATTAAAGGATTCTAAGCATTTAAGTAGCGGATCCTATGCATTTACATATAATTAATACATAGTAGGAAAAGAAAGAGTATCATGATAATTATGCGACTTCTTAATTTAATAGTAATCAATCTAATATCAATCATGTTGACCAATCCCTTTGACCATATCCAATAAAATTGTTTAACCATTAAATATAAATAAACTTAAATTAATTCTTTGTTTCTTTATATACAATTTAAACAGTAACAAAGACAATTTAGGTCAAGTCCAAAAATTGGCCCCTAGTAAATGCCAATCAACTTGTGTTCAACAATATAATGTGGCCATTAATACTTATAGTTCAAATTCAATTAAACAAGTGGGATCTGACCAATTTACACAAGCAACTGTATCAATTTTGCAATCTGGTGATAGAGCTCTCACTTGTGAAGATTCATGTGGTAAATCTCAATTGAGTCAAAGAAATAATGACTTTGCTCATCTTGTACAAGTGGCTGGTGATGTTTTGAAAACTAAATCGTAATGAATTTGTATCAAATATTGCTAGTGATATGAAGTATTACGGATTTATGATTTAAATTCTATATGAATTTGTGTCAAATGTTGCTAGTGATATGAAGTTACGGATTTAAGATTTAAATTCTATATGCATTTGTGTCGAATGTTGCTAGTGATATGAAGTGTTACGGATTAAAGATTTAAATTCTATATGAATTTGTGTCGAATTTTGCTAGTGATATGAAGTGTTACGGATTCAAGATTTAAATTCTATATGAATTTGTGTCGAATGTTGCTAGTGATATGAAGTGTTACGGATTTACGATTTAAATTCTATATGAATTTTTGTCAAATGTTGCTAGTGATATGAAGTGTTACAGATTCAAGTCTTGAATTCTACACAAATTTATGTCGAACGTTGCTAGTTATATGAAGAGTTACGGATTCAAGATTTAAACTATATATGAATTTGTGTCCAATGTTGCTAGTGATATGAAGTGTTACGAATTCAAGATTTAAATTTTATATGAATTTGTGTCAAATGTTAAGTGTTATGGGTTCAAGATTTAAATTCTATATGAATTTGTGTCGAATGTTGCTAGTGATATGAAGTGTTACGGAAACCTAAATTCTATATGAATTTGTGTCAAATATTTCTAGTGATGTGAAGTGTTACGGATCTAAGATTTAAATTCTATATGAATTAGTGTCAGATGTTGCTAAATGATATGAAGTGTGACACATTCAAGATTTAAATTCTATATGAATTTGTGTTAAATGTTGCTAGTGATGTGGAATGTTACGGATTCAAGAAGGTGTCGTTTGATACCACAAGATAAAATATCTCAAAATAAATTTGAAATTGAATTTATACTATATTTGATTGACCATATAAATTTATTCTAATCCATCTCCCAAATAAATAACTAATTCAAGAATTATAATCTCAAAATTATAATATACGTGATTTAGTATACTCGTTTGGTGTATCAGATGAAATACGTATGAATATTTCATAGGATTATTTTATTTTATCCCCTATATGGATAATAATTTCATCATTTTAACATAAATTCTGGAATAAATTTTTCATAAACTTTTATTACATTTGAGAGTTAGCTCACTTGTTGAGTTTCCTATCGTCACAATTAAGTTGGAGGATTCTAAGTCAGTTCGTACATAAGAAAAACTTAGATGCTATTTGAATCGAGGGTCTTAAATAACCTCTCTATCTTCACGAAATAGTCATAAGATTTGCACATATTCTCTCATTTTTATAATCGTTTATGGTATCATAGAACTTAGGTGCTACTTGAACCAGGATCTTAAATAACCTCTCTATCTCCACAAGATTAACATCAGATCTGCACATATTTTATTCTTTTTATGCTCCACATATGGTATGCTGGAACTTAGGCGCTGCTTCTTAAATAACCCTTTTATCTCCACGAGATTATCATAAGATTTGCAGATATTCTATGCTTTTTATATTCCACATATGATATGCTGGAACTTAGGCACTACTTGAACCAAGACTTTTAAATAACCTCTTAATTTTCACGAGGTTGTTGTAAGATTTGCACACATTTTGTTTTTTCTACATCCCACTTTATGTTATTACACATAATATATTATTATTGTTATCCCCACGTGTTGTTGACTTGTTGTAATCACTTATAGCCCTAATATGTCCCCTACCACTCGCTCTCTCACTTTGCTAAATTCCATCCCTTTTTTTTTCTCCATTTGATCCATTTATCTCAAAAAAATATAAAAATATTTTTCTTTTCATTTCCTAAACTTTGCTTTTATAGAGCTTCAAAAAATGGAAATATTTTTTCTACAATTTTCTAGTGGATACCATCGGAATTCTGATCTTCATCATTTTAAATTCAGGTCCTTTTATTTTCTCATGATGTATTTTAGTTCTCTTGTTAAAAAGATTTGTTCATAGAAATTTGTTCTATAAAATAATTATACTTGTTAGTGTTTAATTATTAGTATTTCTTTTGTTAGTTACATATTAGGTATAATATTGACCAATGCTGTGATACTTCTCAATATATTATGTTGTGATAAAAGTACCTTCAACTTTACATTTTGAGTATTTATCTTTGACAAAATTATCAAAATTTATCTTAAATTTAAGATTCAATAGGTACTTTCACAACACGTGTCTCACTTATATTTGACGTCAGCTATAGAAGATTCTGAACAACTTATTTTCTCTTGTTAGAAACTTTTTGTATGAAGTTTGTGTTCAATAATTACATGAAAACTATATATGATATTATCTTCAACTTAATAAGGAAACTATAAAAGATTAGTATGTCTTTGTTGTTGTCTCAAGTAATTATGTTAATTTTGGGCATATGTTTTAGACATTTTTCTCATTTATTAACATGTTTGCTTCACAATTTTTTTCACTTTTCTTTTGGGAAGCGTAACACGGTTATAGAGAACATATAATATAAACATAATATGAAAAAAAATGACTCAAACAAAACCTAAATTTTAATTACAGAGGATGATTGCTATAGAGATGTCTGATCGTACATGAACGATATGCATTTACCAGTATAGATATTGGACTATGCATATACGTATACGGAACAACATTTGTATTACTTGGAAACTTTCCTTCATATAAGTTATTATGAAGGCGGAGCATAACTTCGCTATGAATTGATGAGCAAAACTCGCCTCGCCTTGTTCACAAGTGATATCAGATGCGCATATTTTTTTTGCAATTGAACTTATCTTACACAAGCCCAATCATCCAAGGCCCAAGTATTCAAACTTCTATCCAAGCCCATATAATGAAGTTTCTACGGCCCAATAGATTGCAAAAGCTCATTATATGTTTGACTCCAATCATAAACGAAGGTCAATTTTATGTCCATTTTACAATGCTGAAAGGCAAATTTGAATATTTAATTTTCCCTTTTATAAATATTTCAATAGTTTGTATAGCTCACTTTTGCTAACTAATTAATTAGCTCACACTATTTGTCCATTATGTAAAGGAATCCATTAATCTATGCCCAAACAACTTTATTTAGTTGGTTAACACTTCAAGAAAATTAATTAATGTGACATTTTGCTTGATTTAGATTTGGATTATCTCAAAAGAGATCCCTTAATTAAGCAAGTTGTACTAATTTATTATCACTTGTGCTTTGTGCAATGTACCTTAACAAATACATACTTTATTAATCTTTTATAACAACTATATTATATGTTAAAATTACTAGTTGCTACTTCCCATCAACAAATAAATTAAATATTCATCCAAAAGTATTAATTATAATTCATCTATTATTTCGATTTGATTTTGCTCCTAATATATCAAGTCTTTATCACTATTAAAAAAATATATGATTTAATGACGGATAAATTTGTCGATTCTATTTTAAGTGACAAATCGAGGTAATAATATATATTGCTTGATCATATGCAATCAATTCCTTAAATTTAACCTTATATGATGAACATATACATATCATGCACTTATTGGTTTTCATTCGGATACGCATTATCTCATTAGAATTGCCCGTGATCATAATATTTCATCGTGATGTATCTTTAGCTATACACATAATTTCTTTAATACTGCGCTTGATAGATTGTATAAATTTATTCACGGGATGAATTTATACCGTCTACTAGGGGCGGAGCCACCATTCGAACCCATTTCGATAAAAAATATACTATATTTACATGGTTAACTTTTTTTTTTTATGTATATATAATAGATGTTGAACCCTTTTGACTAGTTCGTATGTTTACTTCTGAACCCATCAATGAAATTACCCCCTTCGGCTAGTTCGTGTGTTTACTTCTAAACCTTCTTAATAAAAATTCAAACTTCACCACTGCCGTCTACCAAACACAGTATACATCGTTCTCAAGTTTAGTCGTAAAATATCTCATCTCATCTCGCATAGAACGACTCTAAGTATTTTAATGGTGCATGATCATCAACAAATAAGATCTCAAAGTACAAGCCAATCACTTTAAAAATCAAAAGTAATATTTATGGTGGAGGGTTCAATGTACCAAATTAGTTTAATCATATAGCAATTAATTCCACCAGCTCATTACTACTATTTAATTCTAGCTTCTTCTTTTTTTAATTTAATAAAATATGGCGAAAATTTTTATTTAATTGTTCCAAGCATGGCTTCTTGTCGACAAGTTTAATTAATTTTTTATGTATTTGTATCTTTTCCCTCAACTGAAAATTGCATAGTTGGATTGTCTACTCGTGAACTAATTAATTTATGAGAAATTAAGGACGTGGATTATAAATAATTGTTTAGTTAAACTAGCACTTTTTATATCACTATATAAGGAGTGTTAGTTACTCGGCGGCATGGTCGAGTTAGTTGAGCAAGTGACGATCTTCTAAATGAGGGACCTCGGGTTCACAACCCGCCGCCAGGGGCGGGCCTAAGGAAAATTTTGGGGTGCTCCGACACCTGTTAATTAATGTCGACGTACATTAGGTATAGTTATATAAAAATGTATAAAAATTGATATAAGACTTAGAAAAACACCCAGTAAACCAAGAGGATAGATGGGTGCTCAAGTTTTTAAGCGGAACTTTAAAGCTTTAAGCGTCAATATGTGTGTTAGAACCCCCGAGCACCCCATAACCCCTAAATTCTAGGTCCGCCACTGCCCACTGCATGCTTTCTCGGCAGGGGTGGACTATGACCTTTTTTTTGGTGCTCCGGCACCCATTAAATTCGAGGAAAACTAGGTATAATTAAATAAAAAATTATATAAAAATTGATATAAGACGTGAAAAGCACCCACTAAACCAAGAAGATAGTTGGCCTGGGTGATTTAATTTCCAAGCAGAACCTTAAAATTTCGAACATGAATATATGTGTTCGAACCTCTTGAGCACCCACAACCCCTAAATCCTGGGTCCATCACTGTTTCTGGACCAAACTCGTAGCACGGAGCTTGTATAATGTGAATTACATCTCTAATATAATTTGCAAGTTATTATACTGAAACGAAGTTTACCACCTGTAATTGTGCACACTCGAAAGAAAGACAGCGACTGAGAATTTTCTTATTGAAAAAGAGTGAGTGTATCACATCCTTCTATATTGACCAACCATTAAGAAAAATAAAAGAGATTAGGCATATCAATAATGTCAACTAATTGACATTATTGAGCTCCATGTAATCAATATATCATACGTAAGTCAAATATTATAATATTATTATTTAATTAGTTAGGCGAATAAAATCTAATTTGCTTAAGTCTTTCGATTAATATTCTAAATAAAAATGCTTAATGGATTGGCACTGTGGAGATTTTCAGATTAAATTATGAGCTGACTTTATTCGAAGAGAACTTATAATTGACTTTGATTTTTCTTTTTTTAAATTTAAATATTTTCAATAAAAAGCCCAACTTGATGACTAATTGTTAAAGGAAAAGAAATAGCAACAAATAACGTACTCTAGATTATCTTTTATTGCAAAATAATTACATGACGTAAAAAAACATCTAACGTAATTAATTACATGACATTAGCTAAAATTTGAAATAATTACAATTTTTAGTTGAGGTGTGAATTATAGCAAATGTATATGTATTTTATGTCTTATATATTTTTATATGTATTTGACATCATGGAGGCAGTAACAAGTTACGACATGACCATTGATAGGAAGGTGTGGATGATGCGGATTAGGGTAGAGGGGAAGTAGGTAGGAATACATTCGTAATAGTAGGAAATGAAGAATGCTCTGTTTGTATATGTGTCTGTAGGGTCTTGTAGCCTCTTGTTCACGGTATTTTGGTGATATCTATAATTTCGTATAGTAAATTTATATTATTACTTTGTAGGTCTCTTATTTTATTTAGCGCCTAGCGGTGTGCCACCACCCCTTGTTATTGTTTGCTTTTATGTTTTTTGTTTGTTATATTGCTATTTGTCCTGAGCCGGGGGTCTATCGGAAACAACCTCTCTACTTCATATGAGGTATTGATATGAATTGTGTACACATTACCTTCTCCAGACCCTCACTTTATAAAAATACATTGAATATACTGTCGTTGTATTTAACGTCATGTGTGTTTGTACATGTATTTACAAGATACGTTTATATTTATATCGGTCATATTTATATTTTTATTTGTAAGCGAATCTCTAGAGCCAAATACATTTGCTGCTATGGCGGCTGATTTTTTACCTAAATGTTAGCTTGGCATTCTATCTATGTTTAAACCAAATTAATAAATTCGCTCAACGAGCGGATATAATGATAATTAGCTAGTTCGTGAGGTAATGATCAGTAAATGGTTCGAGAGACACAATCCTGCACTTCTACGAAAAGCGGCAATGAGACATTTATCGCGATAAATAAAAGCCTGATAAAGTAATATCGTGTATAAAAAATGGATCGTTCCAATAAAAGTGAAAGAAGGTCCACACATTTGACTTTAGGGACCCAATATTTTGGGATTCCAAAAATGGGACCAATTATTAGGGAAAAAAAAAAAACTGAAAATTGAAGGAACATATTCTGTATCAATCCAGTGTTGGGGACCAAATTAAAAAGAAGCCAATAATTAAAATTCAGAAGTGATAATAATTTATGTGATAATTATATATACATCACTTAAACTTATATATTTCCAAGACATATAATTATTTTTAAAATAATGAGTAAAAAGATACAAAATAATCGCATATATGATGTGATATTATCGTTTTGTTAAAGATCGATTATCAAATTCATTGAATGGAAAGTCTGTTTTAAAATCGTACGTTATAATTAAAATGATATAAATTAGTTTAAAATGTCGATCGACTTAAAAGTTACTAAGATTGATCATGCAAATGTGATTAGTTCTTTTCATATTGATTGGTTTAATAAATTTTCATTTTTGTAACTATAGTTTATCATTTTAGCCTTAACTGTAGAGGCGGAATAAAAATTTAAATTTTGAATTTAAAATTCTAAGGTAACGACGTTAGGTGTTAACGTTAGGTTCTAAATTTAATATTTGCACATATTTAGTCAAATTTGCAGGTCGACTTCTAGCTCCGCCCATGCTTATAGCTTGTATGTATGGTTGTCACCTCTTGTGTTGTATTTTTATTTTAAATATAACGTTTGTTTTGATTGTTACTTATATTTTATATTTATTGTATCATATTGTTAAATTTATGATTATGTATTGATCAATTTGTATGGTCACATCATTATCTATTCAACTATTATATTCATTAAAACTATACAATACAATGCACTATATTACAACAACAGCAATATATCTAATGAAATGTCACAAGTGGGATCTGGAAAAAGTAAAATATATGCGGACCATATTATCTTGTTGAATTAGAGAATCTATTTCCGAAAGATCCTCGACACAGGATTACAATACACTATATTACAAACCAATATGTAACTATCTTCCAAAACAAACGCCCTATTTTTTAAATATATTGTCGTATTTGTGTTGAGTCCTTCAATTACACTATTTTCAAGAATTCAACACATACCTATCAATATTTTTTTGAAGAGTCCGAGGAACATATAAGTCATGAGAATTGAAATGAATAGTACATGAAAGGACAAAAAGACAGTAAATGGGATATTGTGGATCCATAAAAGATGGGGAATATCCTTAAAAACATATATAGGTAGGGTCAAAGTGATGATGAAAAATAGGATTACAAAACATGCATGGTTCCTCAATAGGTAGACACAAATCTGCCCAAATCAAACTGTTGCAAATACAGATAATACTCTTCCTTGTCCTGTAAAAAAATAAATGGAGGATTATATAATTTACTTTAGATAGGTCCACCCCCTATTCTATTTTTCTTTAATCATATATTTAATATCCTAAATAATTAGGTATCGACAGGGGCGAATTCAGAATTTATGGATGGTGGATGTTCAAAAGATTTGAACATATATATTGACGCCCAAAGCTTTAAAGTTCCGCTTGCAAACTAAATCACCCAACTATCTTCTTGGTTCACTGGCAGGGGCGGAGTTACATACAAGGTAGGGGTTTGTTCGAACTTCCTTCGATAAAAAATTATATTATATGTACGTGGTTAAAATTATTGTTTATGTATATATAGTAGATGCCGAACCTCCTTCAGTTAGTTCGTATACTCACTTGTGAGCCTCTTTGGTATCAATCCTAGCTAAGACTGTTCACTGGATGCTTTTCAAAACCTTATACAAGGTGCTTTTCAAAACCTTATACAATAGTTTATGTACCTTTTTTATATAATTATACTTATTCTGCATCGAATTTAACAAATGTTGGAGCACCAAATATTTTGCTATAGGTTAGCCCCTGGTTATTGGTTCGATCGATCACGCATCGAGTAGATAAGGTAAAACACTCACTAATACTAAATTGTTATTCCATTTCCAGAATTCAAATTCGAAATCATCTTTTAGTTTATAATGGAGGATTCCTAATTAAAATCGCACCACATTACTCGTTAGTGATGATGGATAGGGGTCAATTTGCAATGTATCTAATATATATATGATTCACGTAAATTCAGTAACCTTTATGCAAATCTTACATTTGTAACTCAATTGTTATTAATGTATGTCAAAAATTTTGACGTTCCTGTAAGAATCTGTAAATTTCAAATTCTGAATTTGCCTTTGATAACACGTCCATCTCTTATCCGCTCTCCCTCCTACCAAACTCCTTGGTCATGACAGACATGACGGAGGTTGAGACAGTGACGGAGCCAGGATTTTCATTGAGGGGGTTTAGAAGTAAATATACGAACTAGTCGAAGGGGGTTCAACATCTACTCTATATGCATAAAAATTATTTTTAACTATGTAAAAATAGTACTATATAATTTTCCGTCGAAGGGGGTTCGAATGAACCCCTGGAGCCACTCCACCATTGGGTAGAGACACCATTTCTAAAAGACCCTCAGCTCAAGTAAGACCTATATTATTATATCAAACTAAATTTACTATAAAAATTTATAAATTTCAAATTCTGAATTCCATTTTGATCACATATCCATCCATCTAGCTTTACTGCATGCATGTTTCATCTTTAAGTTTTTGGAAAATGACTTGTTATTCTCCATGTACCCTAGTTGTTATTTTGCTTGTCTAATTATAGTCTTTCTTTTCTTTTCTTTTTCCCCCCTTTGGCTTTGCGAAAGAGAGAATATTTCTTTTTATCATAATGCAAAGTAGTTGTATGTGTCTTTGGGTGGTCCAAAATTTGATCAAAATCTTCTTGAAACTTAACTTTCCTTCTTGTCTTGAATTTTTGATATTATTGTCACATGCATATATATATATATATATATATACCTTTGCAAGGCAGATAAAGTGAGAGCTAGCTTGTAATTGGTCAATTACATGAGTTATAGTTATTTTATTTGAATTTGTGTG
>NC_061120.1:218433409-218465916 GCF_002878395.1 Capsicum annuum | reverse complement strand
AAAAAAAAATTGTTAAAATTTATGATCTTATATTTATTATAACGTTTGCATGATTTTAAAATTTCTTGAAATTCGTGCATTAACGGTGACATAATATTGGTGGCTAGCTACAAAAGCTTCTCTTTGAGTCTTGGAGTAACTGATAAAATTGCTGACATACATGTGACTAGGAGGTCACGGGTTCAAATCTTGGAAACAGCCACTGGCAGAAATGCAAGATAAGGCTACGTACAATACACTCCTGTGGTGGAGTCCTTCCCTAGACCCTGTGCCTAGCGGAAGCTTTAGTGCACCGTACCGGGCTGCTGCCACAGATGGAGCCACTTTATGGTTAGGGGGTTCACTCGAACCTCCTTAGATGAAAAATTATACTATTTATACATGATTAAAAATATTTTCTTATACATATAATTGATTTGAACCCTTTCGATTAGTTCGTATGTCTATTTCTTTCGATTTTGAACCCCTTTGTGAAAATTCTGACTCCACCCCACGGACTGTTGCCCCCTTTTTTTGCCTAGAAGCTCCCATCTTTCCTCTTCCTTGATAACTCGAACTCAAAAACCTCAATATCGAAAGTGAAGAATGCTTAATATCCGAGCAACCCTCTGAAATTCGAACAAAAATTACTAAATTATATCAAACTCATGACATATATTGTGTAAGTGTTACCCCTTCCATTCGAACTAATTAATATATAATAGTGAAAATAAAGTAGGATCAATATTTCTATTTCTTTGTTGGTTGATATGTATATTCATGCATCAACGATATCTTTTTAAGATATACTTTCTCCATCTCAATTTCTGTGGTACTTCTCAATTTTCGAATGTCAGTTGACTAATTTTTAAAATTAAATTAGATTAGACCAATTTAATATTTTAAAATTAAAAATTAAATATTAAATATTAAAAACTATATTAAAAATACTGTAATTTGCAGTTTTCCCCTTGTCATATGATGAAAAATATTTTTTTTTTCTCTGTGAAGTTCAACAAAAATACTGTCCTATCTTATCTTGTCTATACAATTATTACTACTAGTTGAAAAAACCAAGGTGAAATTATGGAGCCATATATTCACATACATCCACGTAACATAGTGAGGTTTTACGCATCAATCTCAACTAGAAAATATTTGAGATTTTACGAGTTATTGAGACGAATGTATATAATTAAAGAAAATACATTATATATATTTAACATAACTATCAAATAAATGAATGAGAATACACACACAAAAAATATTTCCAGAATTTGAACAAAAACTATTTAATTGAAACACTTTTATTAGGATTTGTGATGTTCATTGAAACATGAAAAAGTGGCGGAATCAGAATTTTCACGAAGGGATTCATAATTGATAGATCGAAGTAAGCAGACGAACTGGCCGAAAGGAATTCAACATTAACTACATATACATAGAATTTTTTTTTTAACCATTTATAAATAGACAATAGTATAACTTCTCCCTGAAGAGAATTCGGATGAACCGCCTAGCCATAAGGTGGCTCCGCTCCTGACATAAAATAGTTCGAGTGTCTAAATGAAATATGCTGCCAAACTTTAGACTCGTTTTTAGGAAGTCAAAAAATAATATCTTTTGGAGAAAAGAAAAGATTGTGTTGAAATTTGAATATATATATATATATATAACTGCGTCTCAATTTTGAAAAAATTAAGATCGATCATATTAATTTTCATTGTTCATGTCGCCCAAACTAAGTTCGTCTCAATTCAATAACTTAAAAATTCATTTCTATAACACTTGAAATTTTCTATCAATGTATAATATTAAAAGCTCTCAATCAAACGATAAAAAATTAGAACTAATTAAAGCAAAAATACAAATATAATTAAGGTCTATTTATTTTATTAATATACATTACATATCTAAATATAATCAAACGTAAACATAAAGAAGTAAATAATATTGTTTAGATTTTAATATGTATGGGGAGAAACTTCTTAACGAATTCAAATATGAAGATAGACCATATGATATAACGTGAGGAATAATAATAAAAAAAAAGTGTAGTAATTTTATTTTTGTTAGGTCAAATTATTGGAAGATTCCATATGATCTGCCAGTCATGTGCCTCCAGTCATTCCATCTTGTAACCAATATTGAATTCATTATACTATTAAAAAAATTATGAATTTATATATTATTCTGTAATAATATAAATTTAAAAGGTATTAAATTCAGATGAATCCGTATATCTGCTCACGATCAAATATACTTAGGCCTTAATAATATAAGATTGGTCTAAATATATCTTTATTAACTAACGATAAGCTTTCTTACCATTATTATTTACAAGGAAAGAGTCAAATAATTTATGTCCCTTTCAAACTTGGTGCGAAGAATAGATCCTTTTTGAGTAGAGGATTTATCGAAAATTAAATAATCCTTCTGTTCATAACGATGAGATGAAATCTGCGTAAATTCATTCTCTTCATGTCCTATTTATGAAAATGTATTAAATTAGTTGTTGTTATTGATTTTAAGAGTAATCCACATTTGAAATTTATTTCAGATTTTGATCGTGCCAATAACGACGACAGCAGGGGCGAAGCCACCTTTTAGTCAGGGGTTCATCCGAACCCCCTTTGACGAAAAATTATACTACTAGTTTATACTATTCTTACAAGGTTAAAAATATTTTATATGTATATATAATAGATGTTGAATCCCCTTCAACTAGTTCATATTTTATTTTTGAACCCCCTTAATGAAAATTCTACCGCATCACTGAATAACAGCCAAATTTAATCCCATAAACGAGGAATATAGTGTACACAACTACACATACCTTACATTTACCTTGTAAAAGTAGAGAGATAATTTTCGATAAACTTTCACATATTTCTATCGTGTAAGTCTCAAAATTATATATATATTTATGTTAAAATTAACTAAACAAAATTTTTTATTAGAATTAAAATTCTGAATTCGCTTCTCTCCAAAGGGTAAGATGCATGAATAAGAATGGGACATGTAGAAATGAAGGAGCACACATGGGGAAACAAATCTCGAAAAGAAATTGGCATGTCTCAAAGATATGGTAAGCACACATAATTAAATTTCACACCATGAAAAAGGCCACCACTGCTTACCTCACCTCTATCTCTTGGTGGATTTTTGTGGGTCCCATCTACCCCACCCCCACAAAAAACACCCAACTCCCACTTGCATTTTCCTTTGCAAATTCATAAAAGTATTTTGATTTACTTTTAATATATATGGTTTATTTTGTCTCGAGTCGGGTCCTATTGATTATTTTGTCTCGAGTTGGGGGTCTATCGAAAACAACCTCTCTACTTCTTTAGAGATAGTGGTATGGATTGCATGTAGTGATGGAGCCTGAATTTTCATTGAGAGGGTTTAGAAGTAAACATACGAACTAGCTGAAGTTGGTTCAACATTTATTATATATACATAAAAAATATTTTTAACCGTGTATAAATAGTGTAATTTTTTATCAAATTAAAGAAGGTTCGATCCCCTGGATGAAAGATGCCTCCGCCCCAAGTGCTTAAATTTTACCCTCCCCGAATCTCATTATATGAAAATACACCGATGATGAGTAGGTTGTTGGTTCATTTTATAGGGATGTATTTTATTTATCATGTAGTTTAAGATGCTAGTTTGACTTAAGCAAGAGGGAAGACAAATTTGAAATTTATGATTATAAATTTTAATAATTTTTTAAAATTGAATTTATAACTCGTCTTAGTTATTATGTTCGAAATTTGTATGTACATGTATCATAACGAATTTTTTTATATAAATTTGGGGTATAGGCAAAGATGGACGAAGGAAGTAAAATATAATAAGGATAAAATAATGAAAACTTCTTCAAATTACTCAAATGGTCCAGTTTACTGGGTCAGTATACTAAAAATAGATGTATAATACTATTATTTAGTTTGAAAATCAATAGATAATTTGTTATTTTGTGTTCATTCATCGTTGTTATTAAATACTACTATCCAATATGATGCATTCAAGGAATTAAACTTTTCATAATCAAATGGTGATATAATAAAATTATCTCTATTTTTTTATTGTTTATTAATGTATGCGCCAAGTCAATAATAAATAAATAAAAATAGATATAAGAAGTAATATTTTTTAAGAATCATGTAAAAAAAAGAATTGCGATAAATAATTTAAGACGCCACGAATAACATGCAAAATGAAAGAAGGGCAAGTAGTGAAAAGTTTAATATATGAATTCTTGAAATATGCTAGTGTGATATAACTAAAAATGGTCGCACGGGGCTCGACTCCCCTCAATGTCTTCTGAGTCGAGCTTGTAGTACAGGGTTTGTCTAGTGCGGTTTACATTCTCTGAGTGGTTTGCGGTTTACATTCTATGGGTGGTTTGCACGCTATTACACAGGTTTACCCAGTAAGCACAAAGTGTTCATCCGAAGGACAAAGCCATCGTAATGGCTGCGGGTTATACGGGGTTCCAAAAAACATAATATAAATAAAGAGTATATACATAGTATATCTCAATAATTTTTCTTTATTTTGGTGTTATATACATGCAAAAACCCCACCCAACCTCTAAGAATCATCATCATTATCAAACAATATAATAAAAGCAACCCAACCCCATGTTCTAGATTTGTAATCTTTTTGGCAATCCAAATCTTTTTTTTTTAAATATATTCCACTTTCTATATTTTCATTGGCCTTTCCTATTACATTTGGTCAGATTTTGCTTTATTGGTTGTTCATTTTGTTGAGTTTTATTACTATTTCTTCCAAAAACTCAACAAGAACAAACACACACACAAAAAAAAAAAAAAAACTTAAAACATTTTGTTGAAGTTTTGAGAATATGGGAATGGCAGCTGCTGATTTACAGTTTCATGTTTTAGCTGTTGATGATAGTTTAATAGATAGAAAGCTTATTGAAAGGCTTTTTAGAATTTCTTCATGTCAAGGTAAGTTATTGTTTTGTGTTTTTATCGTCAAGAATTGTGGTGAGATGGATAAGATACTATATATTTAGTTAGAGGTTTCGAGTTTGAGCTTTGCGTATAAAAAAGAATCTTGATATGTATGGCATATCTTAGACGGAAAATCTTAGTAGCTCAGTTGATAAATATCTTGATAGGGCACCCTTTTGATGTGTCTTAGGCGGGAAATCTTAGTAGCTCAGTTGGTAAGAACCTTGATATGGGCACCCTTTCGATGTGTCTTAGACGGGAAATCTTAGTGGTTCAGTTGATAAAGAATCTTGATATGGGCACCCTTTCAATTGTGTCTTGGACGGAAAATCTTAATAGCTCAGTTGATAAGAACCTTGATATGGGCACCCATTCAATTGTGTCTTGGACGGAAAATCTTAATAGCTCGGTTGATAACAACCTTGTTATGGGCACCCTTTCGATGTGTCTTAGACGGGAAATCTTAGTAGTTCATTTGATAAAGAATCTTGATTGGGCGCCCTTTCGATGTGTCTTAGACAAGAAATCTTAGTAGCTCGGTTGATAAAGAATCTTGATATGGGCACCCTTTCGGTGAGTCTTAGGCGGGAAATTTTAGTAGTTCGGTTGATACAGAATCTTGATATGAACACCCTTTCAATGCGTCTAAGATAGGGGAATCTTAGTAGCTCGGTTGATTGGCTATACTTTCGCCTTGTTGGTGAGTGATCGATTCACTCACCTTGTAATCCCGCCCCTCTTCTCCTACCCTCAATGGAAAAAAAGTGTCTTAGACCGCTTAAATCTGAATTAATCGGGATCCAATATAGGTATTGGATAACAAAGTGTTGGAACAAGAAAAAGATTTTTCTTTTAATGGGTATAGTTTACTAATACTATTATTTCATATTGGTATTGATTGTTTTTTTTTTTTGTGGGCATTTTGTATTTTGTTAATTACAGTTACTACTGTGGATTCTGGAAGTAAAGCTTTGGAATTTCTTGGTTTACAAGAAGAACATGATGACCAAAATCACCCAAATCAGCCTTGTGTTTCTCCTAGCAATCAACAGGTAAATCGGTTTGTTTCGTTTTTGACTTAACACAAAAATTAAGAAAGTATAAAATACTTTTGAATCTCGTGATATTAAACTAAAAATATGTTGTATGTATCAGAATGTTTTTTAATCTGGCTATGTTAAATATATTATATGGAACGTTAAAATTAAATAATTGTCAAAAAGGAAAAGATATACTATATTTTTGTTAAACGGACTGAAAAATAAAGTAAGGCGAGTGCTAATTTAATTATTTTTCCCTTTTTCTATATTGTTCTGACTTTCTAACTGATTTTCCTAGAAAATTTTAACAGAAAAAAGTTATATCTTGTTTACTGTGTAATTGCAGGAAGTGGAAGTTAATTTAATCATCACAGATTATTGTATGCCAGGGATGACAGGCTATGATTTGCTAAAGAAAATTAAGGTATGTATTTCTTTTTTAAGTTGCTCGGACTCTTTAAAAATGTTGCTATACTCGTATTAGGTTTTTAAAAAATACATTCAAAAATATTGTTGCACTTGTATTAGATTTTTAAAAAATACATTATTTTTAGAAGATCCGAACATATTTTCCAAATTCTCTGTCATTTTCCTTTCTTGGAAAATACTTTGATAACAAAATTTTGCCTGTCAAGTTGCTTGTGTCATATTAAAGATTTAATTTTTTTTCTTTTTTTCTTAAAGGGGTTTTCCCACTTGGACTTGGGGTCCTTTTCTTACCTATCAATTTTTGAGATCATTTTGAGAATCTAATTAGAAAATATTGCATACCTGTATGATATTGAAAGGGGCATGTGCCTTGTCATTTTCACCTATATATTGTTGTGACTCTTCAAAAATATTACTGTATCGCATTCGTGTCTGATTCAAAAATGCACTACATATACCAAATCGACTTTTTTTGAAGAGTCTGAACAACATAAGTCATAAGTTTTTCGATCATTTAGTTCTTCCATCTTGCATTCTATTTACTTTAATTTTTTTTTTTCCTTTCTTTTGAAACAGGAATCTTCATCTCTGAGAAATATACCTGTAGTCATAATGTCATCAGAAAATGTTCCTTCAAGAATCACTAGGTAAGAACAGTCTATCGTAAATCGTAATGCAAGCATTAGTGACTGCTTTCACGGCTTGAACCCTCGACCTATAAGTCACAGTAAGACAACTTTACAGTTGTCGTGACCTATAGGCTGCACTCAAGGGGTGTGATGTAGACAACCTACAGTAATGTAAGCATTAATAGCTGTTTCCACGGCTATAATACATGGCTTATAGCTCACTCGAAGAGAACTTTACCGTTGCTCCGAGGTGAACTAATTCAATTGTATATTGATTTTTACAGATGTTTAGAAGACGGAGCAGAAGAATTTTTCTTGAAGCCAGTGAGATTATCAGATGTTAACAAACTCAAACCCCATATGATGAAAACCAAATGTAAAAACAACAAACAACAACAACAACCTGAGATAATTGTCACACAAGAAAAACAAGAATCAATAGACATTGCACATGTTGTTCCACCAGAAGGGTCAGAATCAGACAACACATTAGAACAACAACAAGAACAACAATCACAAACCAATAGTAACAACAACAACAACAAGAGAAAGTCCATAGAAGAAAATCTATCACCAGATAGAACAAGACCAAGATTCAGTAGCCTCACAGCAGTCTAAAGTCTGTTGCAAATGCGTTAAAACTTTTTTGGAAATTACTTCAGATGAATCCTAATGAAGAATATGTAGAAGAGGGGTGTGTGTGTGTGTGGGGGGGGGGGGGGATAGAAAATCATCCATCTTTATAAGATGATGTGACCTTCATGACGGAGAGCGGTCAAAGAGAAGGACCGATAAAGTTCTAGGTTGACAAGCTTCCGAAGAAGAAGGGATGTATATGACACCTTTACATGGTGTGCGCGTTCTTAGGCAAGATGATATATTGGACCAAAGCAGATAATACGTGCCATAAGCTTGGACTGTAACATTCAGTTTTGTTTTGCTAATGTAAGAGGGGAACAATATTGTCAATGTAGATAGAAATGTGATGAAATTTACTTCTTAATAAATAGACAAGCATTTAACCTAGAAGTGATCTTCTTTTTATGCTTTCTCATACATCAGGCGTTGTGCTCTTATCGGCCACTATGGTCCGTTCCTTTACTATTCTCCACTTAAATCAGCCACTATGGTCCCCGTTCCTTTACTATTCTCCACTTAGATTTTAGGTTTTTATCTACGGCAAGGTCTTAATCAGTGACGAGCATTTAACTCACACATTAGGCGTCGTGGCCACTAGATCAAACAACTAGGTAAAGACAAAAATGAAGCTATAGAGTTCCTTAGTTTTCAAGAATTCATTATAATTTTGATGAAAGCTAAATTTGACTTTTAATTTGGATGCCTTTTTTATTCTGAATCTTCTTTTCAATGAAAGATTTTGAGTAAATTTTTCGACAGCCAATTGGTGAGTTGAATGTCTTTGCTTTAGGATAGTGTATGTTCTGTTAACTTTTTGACTTTACTGTCCAATTCAACCTTACAAAAGAAAGGTTCAATCTGTTTTCTTTAGATATTAAATTAGAAATTTGGTATCAAATTAAAATCTTTAATGAGTATTACTGTATACTCAAACCCCACATTAATATGGTGTGATATAGTCCGTTTTTTGAGCTAAACAGATATAATTATTTTTCAAAAAACGTTATACTATTAAGAGTATCATTATATTGTCTATGTAAGTTCTTTTTTATTTCAGCTATTAATGTGAGACTTTGTTTAATCACCCAACAAACTCCCCACAAACTAACTAAAAGTAGTAAAGTCGGTCGGTAAACGGGCAAATGGATTCAATCGGGCCCCACACCATCACTCCGCAACCTCCATACTCGTCTCGCTGAATCATTAACTCTTAACATAAGTGTAATATTGTCTACTTCAACCCAAAGTCTATAATGTCTGACTTTTATATTAACTTCTTTTTCCTTTCAACTATTAAAGTAAATAATGTGTTCACACTCTCCTATTTTTCTTTTATCATTTTGACAAAATAAAAGAACTTTATAGCAATATCATGATCAATAAAAGTCATTAGTAAATGCTTGGTGATGTTATATGACTTTAAAGTTGAAAAAAAAAGGCAAGATATTAATCCATTTTACAGTAGTGGTAATTCAAACGATCGGATTCTCTTTGAACTCACTCGACGGTGAATGATCACACGGAGTATTTTATAAGACAAGAAGTATTTTTCAAGTGCAGAAAAATTCAATATAAACCTGTGGAAAAAATGCAGGTTTATATAGCCATTAAGTGCCTCTTTCGAAAGGAGGCAATGGTTCATTCGGAAAGGTGTATTCTTTGGAAACGTCATGTCTGTTCATTCGAAACATTGGGTCTGTTTATGAACAGTTACAACCATCCGAACAGACATTCCTTTTCCCGAAACAGCGTGCCTTTTTACCTGAAGAGTTGTGTCTCTTCGAAGCAACGTTCAGCGTTTTTGCATGCAGAAGCATGCACGCGTTAATGGAGAAGCAAAACTGTTGGATTTTCGGACTATGTAAATAAATTTTGTCTAAAAGGTTGATCTCATTGATCGAAGCCAAGCAAGCGAGCAATGATGACGCACGACTCTCACTTACTGTGTGGCGTAAGTGTTTCTTAATATAAACACTTGCAAGTTTCATTCTCCCACCAATGTGCGAGATTTACTAGACTTTTCCATTTTTAGTACAATTTCCATTTTGAGTGTTATCTCAATTTTTTCATCCATTTTCCATTCACATTTTTAATCTCGAACCCAACATCGCATAAAGCTAGCTCTTTTTTTTTTTGGTTGAATTCACCCTTCTTTTTAGCACCATTAATTGAGTCGGTCTATATAACTTTGATTCATCTAAAATGATCGCGTAAAACTTTAAAAAGACACTTAAATGGATCGAGCGGAGGGAGTATAAGGTTACAACAACAACAAACCCAGTATATTCCCACATAGTGGGGTCTAGGGAGGGTAAAGTGTTCGCAATCCATACCACTACCTCCAAAGAAATAGAGAGGCTGTTTCTGAGGAAGTATAAGGTTAGTTTGAACAAAATACTACATACTAACACTCGTTATAATTCGTGATATTTGTTATATAAAATTATATTATTACAAATAAAATGCGTTAAATATTTTGAATCGTCTCAAAATTGAAAGAACCATCATTATCATAAATTCAAATGAAAAGAGTAATAATTTGACAAAAGATTAAGCTTTTATCTCAATTATTATAAGGCTTTGATTCAAATAAGTTGGGTAGAATCTTAATAATTGAAAATTACTATTTGAAAAAGGGGAAGGAACTGCTTATATTATGGGTCGAATTATTAAACAAAAAACATAACAAGTTGGTACCAAATATGAAAAATATAAAACGGTTCTAATAATATTAATTGCAATATTCAACAACAACAAACACAGTATATTCCCATATAGTGAGGTCTGGGGAGGGTAGAGTGTACGCAGTCCATACCACTACCTCTAAAGAAGTAGAGGTAGCGGTTGTTTCCGATAGACATTAATTGCAATATTCACATGTCTAGAAATCAATATCGATAACCTTCAGAACCTAACATGTGTATATTTTGAAATATCGGGGTCAATTGAGTAATTAAAAAAACTTAACAAGCTATCGATTAATAATGTGACGAGGAACGTTCTTCTTTTTTCCTGAATACTAGCCTAGTATCGGCGCTAGTCCATGCCCAATCCTGATGGGCCTTCGATTTGACCCTACTCTACCTTTATAATCCACTCGTCTTCCCTGGTACCAAAAAGTCCTCTGAAGTCTGGAGCACCTAATATGACTTCTATTTTTCTCAATACTAGCCCAGTCGAGGCTCGTCCATGCCCAATTATTCCTATAGGCCTTCGATTTGACCCTACTCTACCTCTCTAATCCATCCCTAATTCCCAGTCCCAAAAAGCCCTTCGAAGTCCTAGGCACCTAATATGACTTCTTTTTTCCTCAATACTAGCCCAGTATCGAGGCTCGTCCATGCACAATCCTGATGGGCCTTAATTTGACTCTACTCTAGCTCTATAATCCACCCATCTTCCCCAGTCTCCAAAAGCCCTTCAGAGTTCGGGGCACATAATATGACTTCTTTTTTCCCTAATAGTAGCCTAGTCGAGGCTCGTCCATGCCCAATCCCAATGGGCCTTCGATTTGGTCCTACTCTAGCTCCATAATCCACCTATCTTTTTCAATCCCTAAAAGCCCTCCGAAGCCTGGAGCACCTAATATGACTTCCTTTTTCCTCGGTACTAGCCCAGTACCGAGGCTCATCCATGCCCAATCCCGATAGACCTTCGATTTGCCCCTACTTTACTTCTATAATTCACCTGTCTTTCCCAGTTTTTAAAAGCCCGGGCACCCAATATGGCTTCTTTTTTACTCAATACTAACCCAATATCGAGGCTCATCCATGCCCAATCCTGATAGGCTTTTGATTTGGCCCTACTCTACCTCTATGATCCACCTGTTCCCTAGTCTCTAAAAGCCCTCCGGAGTCCGGGACACCTAATATTTCTTTTTTCCTCAATACTATCCTAGTCGAGACTCGTCCATGTCCAATCCTGATAGACCTTCAATATGACCTTACTTTACCTTTATAATCCACCCGTCTTCCAGTCTTTAAAAGCTCTCGGGAGTCCGAGACACCTAGCATGACTTCATTTTTTTCTCAATACTAGTCCAATATTGAGGCTCGTCCATCCCAATCCCGATGAAACTTTGATTTGACCCTACTTTACCTCTATAATCCACTCGTCTTCCCCAGTCCCTAAAAGCCTTCTGGAGTCTGAGGCACCTAATATGACTTTTGTTTTCTCAAAACTAGCCCAGTATCGAGGCTCGTTCATGCCCAATCCCAATGAATCTTCGATTTGACCCTACTCTATCACTATAATGCACTCGTCTTCTCTAGTCCCTCAAAGCCCCCATCTCTGGAGTTCGAGACACCTAATATGACTTTTTTTTTTCTCAACACTAACCCAGTCGAGGCTCATCCATGTCCAATCCTAATGAACCTTCGATTTGATCCTACTCTAACTCTATAATCTACCCGTCTTCCCCAGTCCTAGAAGCCCTCTGGAGTCCGGAACACCTAATATGAAAAGTATAAAACAAGTGGGTATATAAAAGAGCATCTTTAACAATAATAGGGGTTAAAATACAACAGTAATAGAAGATTCTGGTCTTTCTATGATCTCTTCAAAACCCAACTTTTAGAAAAAGCGGGAGGGAGAAGACAACTACGAACAACTAAATCGGAGCTCCGGCGCCGGCGACTTTCCCAATTTCGCTCTGCCGCCGACCACCGCACGCGGTTGTTTCCGGCAAAACTGATCATATTGCAGGTAAAATTACCTCTTTTTTTAAGGTAAAAATAGGTTTCTATAGTTTTTTTTTCTGCGTAATTAGCGAATTTTTTTTATTTAGTTTGATTAAGGTGAAATTTTTTTATTCAAGTTAAATTTTTTGACTTTAGCTAAATTTGTAAGGTGAAGTTTTTTTATTTTAGCTAAATTTTTAAGGTAAAGTATTTTGATTTTAGTTAATTGAAAGATTATGATTGTTCGTAGAGCTGTTTTCTTAATATTATATTGAAATTGATGTTATTTACAAGTAGTTTTTCTACTTAAAATTTTAGCTGTTTGAAATTGTTTGTCTATTGTGAATATGGCAATTATATTGCAATTAATGTTACTAGAATCGTTTTTGTTCAAATTTAGTGAGATTATTTTTGAATTATTATTCAAAAAATTGTAAAATAATTGATTTTTGTTAGTTTCTGGACGTGTTAATGTAGCTGATAAAAATAATTTTTCTAAGGGATTTTTGGCGATTTAGGTATTTAATACTGAATTTACTTTAATTATCAGGTGATATTGGGTTTTTTGTATATTTGTTGACAAGAGGTGGATTGCATTCCTTTGTCAAGTCTTGTTAACGCGAATTGTATTTGGATTTTTGCTGAGTTTATATCAGTATTGGAAGATTGAAAATGTCTGAGGGGGAGGTTAAAAAGATCTCACGTCAAGATATACAACTGGTAAGCATTGAGTTTGAATTCGTAGTTTTATGCATGGCTTTTATGAATCATTTAAATGGAGAAACATAGTTAGTAAGGATTTTATAGACGCCCACAACTTGTCGTTTGGTTGTCGATAAGCAATGTAGTTATTTTCTTTTTTGATAACCGTGCTGTCCGGGCCAGCTTGCGCGCACCTCGACTAATTCCATAGGATACCTACTACCTCCCACCAACAACAGTTACCTGGTAACTTTATCCACCAAAGCTAGAACAGATAGGAAAAAATCACTTATTGTTTGTCTCTGTTGGGAATTGAATCTGAGACCTCATGGTGCTCATCCTAACTTCATTGAACCACTAGGTCACATCCTTGGGTGCATAAGCAATGTAGTTAATGATGTAAGCAACACCAAGGATTTCATTTTGTAAAGCCTTGTTAACGTTTTCCCAATTTCCAATCTATTATAGAGAACAGTATTGCAATGTCTTGATGGACCTAGCCAATTGTTCATAACTTTTTGTCTAGTTCTTATTGGAAATGTGATTCTGAGGTCTAGCTTTAAAGTTCTCTGTTTTAGGTGTTGATGCAGTTCATACTTGCAACTCTGTTATAGTTTTCTAATTCTATGCTTGCAGGTTCACTGATAATGACTTGCAAATATGGTTGCTTTTTATCTGTTCTTCTGCGATAGGGTTTGTCTTGTTATAGTTAGAAATTTAGGACGCCTTTAACTATTTGGTTCAACAAAAAGTTTACATCTTTAAGTTCGTTCTTACATGTAAAGAGTGGTCTTACACAATTATCAAATTCTTCTTTGCTGTATAATTGCTCACATTCTGCATGCAATTCTCTCTTCCGATATGAGCTTCTTTGATGTCAGGTACAAAATCTGATAGAAAGATGTCTACAACTTTACATGAACCAAGGGGAAGTTGTCAGAACTCTCTTGCATCAAGCAAAAATTGAAGCTGGTTTCACCGAGCTTGGTTAGTCCTTTAACTTCACATTTTAATCCTATCTTTTGTTGATGGGAAGCTAGCAGACCACCATATCATCGTAGGTATGAAATCTTGGTACTCAATGACTTGGAAGGAAGGAAAAACGTACATTATGTGTGACCAGGGAAAAAAAAAAACTACAAAAGTCGTCCTGTTATCAGAATTGATCTAATGAAGAGGGCAGAATTGTTAATAAGATCATTTATTCCCTTTCAATGACGAACACTCTGTTCAGCTAGTTCCATTTCACTGGGTTATCAAAAAAAAAAAAAAAGGCTAGTTCTTTTTCATTGCAGAATGAGCAACTAATGGAACTAACTTCTAAGGCTGAAGTTTAATAAAAATGAGATATCTGTAACTTCATTTTTCTTGATACATTTGGGTCAATCTCCCATTTCTCATGATCTGTAAGCAACATGTGTGATCTATATGGTCCACGTGTATCTGGCAGAAGAAATGAGTCTGACACCAGATATGTTTCCAGTGTGGCAGAAGCTTGAAGAAGAAAACCCGGAATTTTTCAGGGCATATCATTTAAGGTTGATGGTGAAGAATCAGATAGAGAGATTCAATGATTTGCTTGAGAGACAGATTGAGACAATGCAGCTGTTTCCAACTGAATCAATCCCCTTGGCTAATAGATCGCAGATTCGGGAAAGTAAGCATAATATCTTAGATTGCGATGTCGATCTTCCTGGAGACAATTAATCTGTTTTTTTTTTCCTTTTCAACTGCATGGTAAAATTCATGATGGATTTCCACCAAGACCAACAAATTTCTTTTAAACTTTTTATTTGCTTTCTGTCAGCTTTCCGTCTTTGAACTGAATTGTTAAAAAACTAGCCAGCTTATTAGCTGTACAATGAATAACTATGAGAAAGGTTTAAGCCATGAAACTGGCTGAGCAAAATGTGAATTTTGTGAATGGTTGTGGAGGGAACATATTAAAGATGAAAAAGAAAAAAAGAAAAGCACAAAAGGATCTGTCTTCTGGTTCTAAGACTGCTGATAAAACAAGACTCTGAATGCTTGTTGAATTTGGAAATATGATGGAATAGATTGCTGGAGTTTGATTCGTAAAATGGCCTAGAATCTGATAGAAGTAGTGGAAGCAAGAGTAAAAATTAGCCTTCTCCTTACCATAGCATAGGATTAGGCTCTTTAATTCATGTTTGCCTTGATCAGGGTTAGTTTTATGTATTTATGTTAAATATAATTTTGCTAAATTTTGAACTTTATTTCGGAGAAGCGTGTGTTTTTTTGCTTGAAGTCCAGGAGCAGTGTTGCTTTTTTATCTTCAATTTGAAAAATAATGCTTCTTTCTGTGGCTTTAATCCCTCAACCTCCAGAGTATGAAATATGTGTAATGGATAAGTTTCTGAAGTTCTATCGAGTATGGACAAGCATAGTACTAACCTGGAGGAGAGATCAAAATTTTGATGAGTGTTGTAAAACTGGATGTGATCCTGGTAATTAATGTAATCTTTAATTATCATGAAAACACGTTTTGACAATCAAGTGAAGTATATGGTCAAGTGCAAAGGTATGGAGAAGTTTGTCATCAAGTTTCAAACTTAAGTTATGGATTACAAAGAAATCTAACAGATTCCGAAGCGTATAGAGGGAAACACTGGTTCATCTTCTTCTTCTCAAAAAATGGTCAGTAGCTGCATTATTGATCTCCTCTGAGGTTTAAAGGAGTGATTGATGTTTACTATCATGTTGACAGGACCAATTCCATTCTGATATTAACTGAACTAAGTGTAAGTGTTTCTATGTCTCTTCTTGCTTTTTTCCATTGGCTGAAGAGGTAGATCCTAATATGCATAAATCATTCTAGCTTACTAATTTTCAGATTCTCGATTAGTTGAACTATCATTCCCTATACTCTGTTCATCTGTTGATTGTTTTCTTACTTACGCCTCCTGCTTTCCCTGTGGTTCATAGATTGTACTGCATTAGATTTCTGTATTTGTGTTGTTTTGATTCAGCAAGAACAAAGAGATGTAAAAAAATTGCATATTTTACTAATATGTTATACTCTGGACTGCTGGTGTACCACTGGAATTAAAGTCTTGATTATGCAATAGTTTCATTAGTTTCATTAGTGACATGTTGAATAAGGATGAAGGTTATCTGATTACTGCTGCACTTATACAGTCCCACCGAACTCGACATGTCAAGCAAGAGATCATCATGCTGGACCTACTGTGAAGCCTGAGAATGTGCACCAGACTGTTGATGCCAATTTATCTCACGTATACAATAATGGAGCGTCCTCGCTCCAACCATGTATGCAAACTTCTGTTGATGCATCTGCTCATGCAAGAAGAATTGATCCATCCTCAAACATGCTATTGGCTCAGAGCTCGAATTTGGGAATGGTGCAAGGTGCGAGAGGGGGAATGGTCAAGTCAGAAGCTGATTATTCAGGCAATTTACCCTTCATGTATGGTACTGAGACAAATATCCTCGAAGCTCATCCTGGAATTACGGATCCATCTGTTTCATCTTTCAGCAGTGTAGAATCAGATTCACAACCAGTAAATGAGACTCTATTGGATGCTGATACATCTTCATTTGGTTTCTTGGGACAGATTCCTCGAAACTTTAGTTTGTCGGACTTAACAGCTGACTTTTCTAATAGTTCTGGTTTGTGCCTGCCCTCACTTATTGATTAGTATTTCTCTCGAGTTCATATTCTTATCTTTGCATTTCCGTCATTTGTAGATATTTTAGAGAGCTATTCTGGACCTGCCTTCCTGTCAACTGGTGTTAACAGTTTCTTAGATCCACAAGATAGGAGAGATCATCAAGGTTAGTCGTGTGGCATGTTAATCATATTAATCAATGTCCTTAACCTGGTAAGCAAGTAGTTATATCTATGCCTCACATTTTAGCAGACATTAAAATTTTGGATGCTATATCTGAAGGCTCGAGGTTCGAAGATTTTGCCAGTGATTGAGTGGACAATCAGATGGTACCATCTTTGTCTTGCTTTCAAAATTATCTGGCTACGGAGTATAACTCAGTAGTACTCCAGCCTAATGTCTATAGCCGAGAAACTTGTAATTTGTTATTAACACTCTTTGTTATATTGGTGCAACACATTTAACATTATCTTCTTTTTGTACGATCGCAATTGTTGCAGGTCCAATGGCTCATGGACTCGGAAGGTTCTGTAAATAGGATTGCAAAAGGAAGTGGTTTGACATGCCTGTGATTCTGGGATAAACATGAAATAACACAAGCAAAAAAGCTCTTGTTCGCCACTGTTCGTTGCTGTGCTTACACTTTGGAAATTGGTTTTCCTATTTTATCCTAGAAATAAAGTGTTATTTTATTGTGAGTTTTGTTAATAGGGCCGTGATGAATAAGATTTGATGTATGGTATTTATTGTTTTTCTCAAAAGGTCTGATGTAAAATTTTTTTTCATAAATTGACCTGAAGTGGTGTTTCTCTCCCTTATGTTTCATGACTAGCATTAATTTTTAAACATGTAGTGGTGTTTCTCTTTCCCTTATGTTTCATGACTAGCATTAATTTTTAAACATGTACATGCAATTTTGCCAGTCAGGCGTTACTTTTTACATTTTCCCAAGTGTCGATGGACAAAATTAGTTGGTATTTGTAAAGTCAGTCGAGGTGCATACAATTTGGCTCAAATACCATGAAGAGCCGATCGATCTAGTTCAATTGCCAACAAAATGCATAGCAGCATGCCATGAATTGATCACCTTATCAAATCTTTTTTCTTTCCCAAAAATAAAAACTGTTAACTCAGAAAAATGAAATTGATTACATTTTGCAATAAGCTGCAAATATGAAATAAACATTTGGGGTGAAATTATGCATCAAACACTAGAATAGAAAGTGCATTTAAGCTTGGTATCAGTTTTCACAAACTTTGCTTAATCTTCTAGGCATGGCCAGTCTTGAGTGCATAGTCTAAATCGTCTATCAAGTCATTGACATCTTCAATCCCAACTGAAATTCGGACCAGGTCCTCCGTAAGACCTCTAGCCTCTCGTACTTCAGCCGGAATGCTTGCATGTGACATGAAGCAAGGCAAGCTTATGAGTGACTTGACGCTTCCTGCAAAATTTCAGGACCATGTAACACGTTTGAATAGCGACAAAGGAAAATGTAAATGGAAGAACAGGTACATAATGAATGGCATCAATATAAGATCTTGTATAGCATGTTCAAGAGAGGTCATTTGAAGAATCATTCGCGTCACTCAGTACCATGCCATTGCCGGTGGACAAATTCATGAGGTCAAATGGTTCCTGTGCCGAATGCACAAAAGCAATTTTTGTTTTCCGTGCAGATGTTTACAAGCAAGAGTTATCGCGATTTTTTTCTCTTTTCGACATCCCCATTTGTTCTCTCCCCTAATATAAAACAAAACCTACAACTATAACATGGATTGAAGATGAAATTCTGATCTCCAGCTAGTTTTCCCTAAAAACAACCGAAAGGCCTGAATAGTTGTCTACGTCTATCTCTCTGGCCACTGGAAATGTTCTATGGATAGCAAATGAAATAGAGTTGAGTTGGGTACGAAGCAGTTCAACACACTATCTCCTTGTAGATTTGGAGTTAAAAGGATCCACGTCTAGGTTATTTAGCCTATGCTTCTTATTGGTAGTTCGGTCTTTCCCCTATACTTGATTGCAGTAATGTCGAAGCATATTGCCCAGGTTTCCATCTCTTTCTGCATTGCTCATTCTTACGGTTTGTAGTTAGATGGTGTTTTCAAAAAGCAACATTGTTTTGATAGTTCTTATTAATCTGTCTATTCCACACAAAGAAGCAGACACATTTGAGAATAAACACTGCTCTTGTATGAGATTTTCTACCCCTATAGAATATGGTTTCAGCCTTCCCAAGGCAAACAATATTGCACGTTTACAATCATCAACAGGGAAAAGAGAGGCAAAAATCATGTATTGCAGACTTTGATAGGAAAAAGTGATCTTAGCTACCGGAGAAACTAATTGAGCATGAGATGAAACTAACCAAAACTGACAGTAATGCTGAAGTATTTGGTAGTCTCAGCAACATGCTTCGAGAGTGCCAAAGAACCTGTCAGAAAACTCAGGACCGATCCTGCACCTTTAGCCTGCAAATTGATCAACAATCAGACACGTATCTTTCAAGGGAAACCTTTTTGGCGAGAGGAAACATGACAACCACGCCTTAGTTCAAACTCCCAAAACATTCACGTGTTTGAATACCTGAGAGAAGTGCAAAGACCTCCCGGGATGGTCAGGAAGACCTGCATAGTTGACCTTCTTCACTCTTGGATGGGACGATAAAAATTCAGCAATTTTTTGTGCATTTTCCTGCAAGATATTGAAATTACTTAATTACAACACAGTGATGAGACGGAACTTTACGAAACAGCATAACTTCTCTGCACCATATAAAGATGAAGATGCAGTAGTATGCATGCCATAATCATGAAAATCTATAGGGTAAAGAATTATAGGTTACCAAAGGCGCAGGAAGACTTAAGTTTCTAGAAGTGGTGGGACAACTAATTTCACCAGAAAAAATAATTAAACCTGTTGTTTTTCAACACGAAGAGCCATCGTTTTAATTCCTCTTAAACAAAGCCAACAATCGAATGGCGCTAACCCTGCACCTTCAGCATTTTGTAGGAAGTACACCTGTTTCGCCAAGCTGTTAATAGGAAAAATTATAAGCAAATTATCGAAAGGACACTTGAGATGTTCAAAGAGAAACAAGGCATCAGACATCATTTACGTTCAATATATTATACATAACTAACTAAAGATTTTTAGATATAGAAGTCAATGAACTGATTTCTTCAACTTAACTTTATCAGCAAAAAAACTACTCGTAAGGGCAGCCAGTGCATTCAGGAAAAGTATTTCAGTGTCAAGAAGTATTGCACAAATCTTTTGCATTGCAGGGTGCTGCATAAAGAGGAGTTCTTGTATAAGGCTTAAGCCACATGGAAGGGGTCCATTTTAGACTTACATACAACCCCGAGTAAACATACTAAAGTTGCATGAAGGCTCACCCTCAGGACCCTGTGTAGGCCTAATGTGCAGGGACTCTGATGTCGTACCCATGTTAGATTCTCCAAAAATAAACTACTTTTGGAGAATCTGACACGCACCCGTTGACATTTTTGAAGAATACGAGCGACATAGGTGTAGGCTCTTATTCTAAGTATAAGATTATGGGAGTTGCAAGACAATTGTCCTTTACATCCTTTAAATTCAGTCCAAGAAAATAGAAATCTTATTTATTTATATAAAAAGTGGAGTGGAAAAGGAAGTGTGATCTTGTCAGCGTTTGCTACCTATTGATGAACAGTTATAGAGTTTCACTACGGGTAAGTGACTCATTGCAAGAGAAACCAATAATGGGGATATATACTTACTTACTCAGGTTCACTACAGTCAAGCTTCTAATGTGATCATTGGTTTTGGCCAACAAAAAAGGCTCAAGAAAATGAAGGATAAACAACCATTAGATAACAATAAATCAGAATATGAAACATATGCGAAATAGAGGAAAAACCTTTCTCCTCTGACAGCAAGTACACCAGCCATGAGATCACTATGACCAGATATGAACTTAGTAGCTGAATGCATCACAATATCTGAAAAACCATGGACAAGTAATCAAACATTCCATGCAGGTGATTCGATAGTGTTCCCGTTAGCGGAACAAAAAGTATTTGCACAATACCTGCTCCGAGATCCAAAGGATGGGACATTACTGGGGACATAATGCTGTTATCTACCAGCACAAGAGCTCCATGTGCATGAGCCATCTTGGCAATTTTCTGGAATAAATCAGAAGAGAAAACAGTATGAGACAAAAAAATTCATTATCTTTCGAAGATCAATTATATTACTCCCTCCGTTTCAAACAGAATGACCTACTTTGACTTGGCACAAAGTTTAAGAAAATAGAGAAGATTTTTGAATCTTATGGCCTTAAATTAAAGTTGTCAAATGTACCAAAATGCCCTTTAATCTTGTGGTCCTAAACATGTCATGTGGAAAGTTGAAATTAAAGTATTGCCAAAAAAGGAACGGGTCATTCTTTTTGAAACGGACTAAAAAGGAAAGTAGGTCATTCTTTTTGAAACGAAGGGAGTACTATCTATCAGCTACAGTGAAGCTGAAAACTATACGTGCATAATCTACATATGCCACTGTCAATTACCCACACGAATATCACAAATTTGTTGGCGGGGGTTGGTTGGACTCTCTAGCCAAACAAGCTTTGTCCATGGTTTAATCACAGAAGCAACCTCATCTAAGTTAGTGGTATCCACTCGCCTGTATAAATAAGGTGACAATCAAAATTCTGACCACCTAATTGAAAGTAGAGTTACATCGATAAAAGAGATACCAACTTGACCACAATCCCGGATTTTGGAACAACTTGTGACAGTAGCCGGTCAGAACCGCCATATATGTCATCTCCGGCAACAATCTCCTCACCTATAAAATCAACAAATTGAAGCTTTTCTTTTGCTAACTAACATTTGCTTGCCAAGATGTCAAGAAAGAAAACGCTAGCACGACACAAATGAAGATTCAATGTCTCATCCAGCAAGAAAGCATAACCATCTTAAATGAGCAGAACAAACTTAAAAGAGGGTGTTAATCAAGTTTGCTGCATAATTTATCTGGTGTGCGCATATTCAGTTTTTTTCTATGCAAATGCATTGCGTGTACGATTTTTAGAATTACCAGCTTTAACGAGACGAGTTACAGCTGCCAAGGCGGCCATTCCACTAGTAAAGCAAAATGCTCGATCTGCTTTCTCAAGCTCTGCAAGAAGCCTGAAAATTTTCAAAATGTGGTAATGCTATTGATAACAACAATGTTAACAGATGAACTTTCAACTATTAGCAGTCTGCACACAGTTTAACGTACTTTTCCAATACATCTCTTGTTGGATTTCCACTCCGTGTGTAATCATATTGCCCATTTTCAGTCGCCGAAGGCTGCAGAAGGATGCAGAAACAATTAGGTTTAAGATGGTACAATAGTCCTCCTAAAGAAAATCCTCGAGGACAAGAATTGTTTTAAGATGACTGCAGCCAATCATGTGCCAAAATTACCATTGCAGACAGAAAAACTCCGTCAAAGGATTATTGGATGATAGTATGGTCATTTACCAGAGTTAGTTGAACCATTCCAATGTCTGTTGGAGGTCCCGGAATTAGTTAAGCACACACAATTGCATTGAATTCATTTGGTTAGCTTTAAAGGCATGGCCATAACAAGTGACCTCCTGGGTAATCCAAATGCAAATCCCCTCTTCAATTTTTCTATTTTGCAGCAACTCATATAGGAATATTTTCTTCCTCGAGTTAGTTGGAGTTGGGTGATACGCTCACTCAGTTTGATTGAGTTCCCATTCCCTAGTTTTAAGAACTTCTCCTACCTTATAAAGGTTAACCACTTAGCTTCATAGAGGGTGACTCCTTCTATCTTCTTCATGAAAGATGAAGACCGTAACTCTTCTTCTTCTTAAATAATGGGCACTCTCTCCTTGATTTTTTCATCTTTTCCTACAAATCCCTACTATTTATGACGGGTCTCTACGTATACACAGTACAATACATTTTCTTTAAAACAAAATAGAGTTGCACACCACTTCCAATCTCTTTTACATTATTGTGAATGGTTCAGAAAAGGTGGGTCAATGATAGTTGCAATGTGGATGTGATGCGGAGAGAAGTAAAAGGCATGCTCAAGACACAATCCCATGCTAAAAGAAGAGAGAAATACGATGAAAAAGAAAAGGAGAGAAGGGAGGTCAAAACTTGTGTCCTAGTTACTTTTTTTGGTCAGTTCTCTTTTGCATGTAATATTAACTTTCTGTTCTTATCCTTCAAAAAAGGGCAGCCCGGTGCACTAAAGCTACCGCTATGCGCGGTGTCCGGGGAAGGGCCCCACCACAAGGGTGGATTGTACACAGCCTTATCTTGCATTTCTACCAGAGGCTGTTTCCGTTCTTATCCTTGTTTCACATGATAATATTTGCAAACTGCTTCATGCCTCCAATATATTGCACGAAACCTCCAAATATTTTGACGGCTAACATCTCAGATAAAGATGGTAGAAACAAATAACTAAGGAACATTGATGGCAAAAAAATGCACCATTAAATTCTTCTGAAAAAAAAATTGCCAGATAAGAAATGCAGCTTTGCCATGTAGTATGAAATTGCATTCCACTGCGAAAGTATCTTCAAAACTTACTTGCTTAAAAGTAGATGTTTGATACAACGGGGTACTTAAGGCATCATAAGGATCAAATGCGTTGCTGAAGTTCATCAATATTGTTGAAACACTTGGTTCTTTTGCTTCCCTAGCCTCAACTCGAGGAGGTAGCTCCAAAGTTCCCATCCCTGCCATCAATCAGTATGTACAATCAGTTCAAAACTCACTTATCCTCATCTAAAAGTGGATTCGGTACATACCATCTATGCATTCGGCAGCAGCACTATCAATCGAAGCTGATGCAGTGAAATCCATCTCTTTGTCTCTCGAGCAATATAGTTGGAATTTCTTTTCAATAAGAGTTCCCTTCCCATTCATGCACCCAAATGTCACTTGAAAGTTTACAGGTAATTTACCCTACACATTAGCACAACCTTCCATCAAATGCAACACTTTTGCCACTTATTTGGCTTCTCAACAAGTACAAGTAAAAACAATCAATCATATGTTGCCTTAGCTTAAACAAGAGCATTATTTTGTGTGAAATACAAAATCAAAATTGCTTTACGTTACACATTCTTTATGTTTCCAAGAGCGAAAAAAAATTAGGAATGCCTCAAGCCTATAGAAGCACAAAGATGGTAACTTTTCATTGTTTAAAGCTTCAATTACTCAACTTTGAACATTCTTAACTTCCACACAAAAAAAATTAGAGAGCCCCAATAAGCAAAACAACGGTGTGAAGCTCACGGAGCATAAGAGCAATCTAAAAATCGTAACTTTTTTCAATTTCTCGGGCCTAGATTGAATAAAGATTACAACGAAGTTCAAGATTTCTCTAATTTACTGTACACATTAGCACAACATTCCATCAGAAGTAACATTTTTTCCACTTATTTGGCTGCTCAACAAGTACAAGTAAAGCAATCTACATATTTTTTTCATCGAAGTTTAGACCGAAAGCCAAAAACATCAAGATGATGAAGCCTTGGCTTAAACAAGAACTTCAGTTTGTCTGAAATACCAATCAAAATTGCTTTACATTACACATTCTTTATGTTTCTCACATATAAAGAAAAATTAGAAAGGCCCCAAAAAGCTAAACAACTATGTGAAGCTCATAGAAGCACAACGATGATAACTTTTTCAGTCTTTCAAGCATAAATTGTTTAACTATTTTTTTAAATAACTGTAGTGTCCAGGTCCAGTTTTGCACACCTCGACTAATTCCACAAAATACAAGTTACTTCCCTCCAACAACAGGTACTAGATAACACCGTCCACCAAAGCAAGGACACATGGAAATAAATCACCTGGCATTTTGAGTTCTCGACCCACGTCATCGACGACTACGCCACACATTGAGTTCAAAGCTTTCAACAACAACAACAACAACATACCCAGTATACTCCCACCAAGTGGGATATGGGAAGGGTAAGTGTACGCAGTCCATAGTACCATTGCCTCAATTGTGAGATAGAGAGGGTGTTTCCGATAGACCCTCGGCTTAAAATATAGCAATCTAAGATAAGATAAGATAAGGAATAGCAATAGAACAAGATACAATTGAAATTAACATATACAATAATACCAAAAGCAAGATACTCCAAGTATACACCAAAACATACAACATCCTAACACAGACTAACCTTCTACCCTAATTCGCCTCCTCCACAACTTCCTATCCAGGGTTATGTCCTCGGTAAGCTGAAGTTGTTCCATGTCATGTCTAATCACCTCCCTCCAATATTTCTTCGGTCTACCTCTACCTCGCTTAAAACCATCTCTAGCCAACCTCTCGCACCTCCGCACTGGGGCATCCGTGCTCCTCCGCATCACATGACCTAACCATCTCAACCTTGCTTTCCTCATCTTGGCTTCCACCGAAGCCACTCCCAAATTATCTCGAATAACCTCATTTCTAATCCTATCTTTTCTAGTACACCCACTCATCCACCAAAACATTCTCATCTCCGCCACCTTCATCTTCTAGATGTGGGTCTTCTTAACAGGCCAACACTCCGTCCCATACAACAAAGTCGGTCTAACCACCACTCTATAGAACTTTCCTTTAAGTTTGGGAGGTACCTTTTTGTCACACAAGATACCGGAAGCAAGCCTCCATTTCATCCACCCTACCCCGATCCGATGAGTGACATCCTCGTCAATCTCTCCATTCTCCTGAATCATCGACCCCAGATATTTGACTCTCTCTCTCACTGATAGAATGAGTGTCAAGCTTAACAACCACATCGGACTCATGAGACATCTCGCTGAACTTACACTCCAAATATTCCGTCTTGGACCTACTCAACCTAAACCCTCTAGACTCAAGAGTTTGCCTCCAAACCTCCAACTTAGCATTAACTCCACTACGAGTCTCCAAGACTACATCATCCGCAAAAAGTAAACAAAAATACAGACACCTCGAAAACAAAAAAACTGTATGAACCTCTAGAACCATAAAAATCATTAAAAATCCTAACTTTTTTCAATTTCTCTGGCCTAAAATGAATAAAGATTACAACCCAAAAATGCAAAACAACTGTGTGAAGCTCATAGAAGAATAAAGAAGATAACTTTTCAATTTTTCAAGCTTAAAATTGCTCACATTCTTTTTTTTTTTATAACTGTGGTGTTCTAACCAGCTTTCACGCACCTCAACTAATTCCACTAATACCTGCCACTTCCCACCAACAACAACAGGTCCCACGTTACTCTGTCCACCAAGGCTACAACACATGGAAAAACATCCTTAAATTTCTCAAACTTTAAACATGCTTAACTTCCACCAAAAACAAAAACAATATAGAGACAGCCAAAAAGCAAAACAACTGTATGAACCCCTTAAACCATAAAAACCATTAAAAGTCCTAACTTTTTTCAATTTCTTGAGCCTAAATTGAATAAAGATTAGAACCCAATTCAAGATTTCTCTAATTTTTTTTTTCTATCAACTAATTTTACACAAAAATAAAATAAAATGGAAGGGTTACCTTGGTGTTTGGGTAGGTAGGAAGAGAACTGGAAGGCTGCTTTAGAGACATAGAAGCCATTATTCAAATATCGTCCTCTTCTTCACTAATGGCTGAAGGAAAGGTAATTTGCTATATACATATATACTCTTGATGTAATGTTTTAACTTTTAAGCAAAAATGAAAAAATATATATGAAATTTATGATCCAAAATAATTCTTGAATATAGTTTGATTATAAATTGATTCGTTAATTTTAAAGAGAAATTAATTTTAAAGAGAAATTTTAAAGTTAAATTATTTGGATAATAAGGTGATATTATTTTCAGAATGGACTAGAAAATAATCCATTTAATTCAATATTTAGTCTATATTGGATTCTTATTTTATATGTTTTATTTTCTTCAGATGTCTAATTTTGAGTATGCGGGGAATAATGAGCCCCATATAGAATGAAATGAGGTTAATTGATTTTGAAATTGAGAAATCATAAAGAATTCATGAGTTAGTTTTTGAGGTTAGTTACGTTTAAAATTCTTTTCTTTATTATTGATACTAATTACCTTACAAAATTTAAGATTTTAAAAGTTTACTTTCTTACGTGATTATAAAAAAATTTATACTTAGCTTCATTAAACATGACAAATTTAAATTATTTTTTCAATATAAAATTATGTTTTTTTTTTTAATTTTGGAACCAAACTAATAATGAAAAAGTGTTCACAGCAACTTTTGTATTTAAAAAGTTGTACTAGTAATTTTATTTTGGTCGACTCCTTAAATAAGAGTAATAATAGGTTTTATTTTGTTTTTAACTATTGAAAATTTTCAATTTACCAGTTTAAGTACTCATCTTATTACGTTGTTAAATAATTTATTGCAGTTTAGGCAATTTATAATTTCTGAATGAACCTAATATAAATCTTAACTTATTTCCTTTTCCACCAAACTTAAATCATGTTGTAATAGGTAATTGTCCTGATTTTGAACAAATTATATTTTCCCACAATTGTTCCATTTTTTATTATTAATGATGAATGAAGAATACATAGTTTTTTTTTTTATCATAGTCGAGAATAAAATGCAAGATTATTTTAAGTCGTGTTTGTTTGGAGGTATTAGTTAGTCTCGAGACTAATTATAACCACCATTTATATCATAGTGATGAAATAAATTATCTTATATACATGATGGGATAACTAATTTCGAGATCAATTATCCCATTTACGTTTTTGTTGAGTGGGCATTAACCCTTTTTATGGTCTACTAGGGATCTTGAAAAAAGTCCATGATTCAAAAACAAGTGGCTACTTCAACGGACATAGAAGTGATGTGTGAAGACATTTGAAAGTTTGCAAACATGTTGATTTTATCAATATTCCTAGATGTTTGAACAAAATAGCTCGATTTCAACGGAGATCTCTAGGTAGAAGTTTCCCTAAGTTGGATCGTCGATGATGCTAAAAGTACATTTGAACTATGTAGTTCGTTGATGCAATAATACCAAGTGTTAAGCTTCATAGCAAAAAAAATAATTCCATATGTTGAGCTCAATCTCATGTCTTTGTGGGGTTTCGAGGTCAAGTTCGTAAACACAACCCAATCTTCCTTCGCCAATGATGGTGTCCGAACTAACTTGCACATGCTCAAACTGAATACCTGCTACCTCCTCCCACCTAAGTTGCTCAGACTCAACAAAAATGTTGGACGCACCGTGTCAGATCCTTCAAAAATATACTATTTTTGGAGGATCAAACACGCACCCGTAGACATTTTTGAAGAGTTCGAGCAACTTAGCCTCCCACCACATATGTACTAACTTTGCTCAAAGCTTAAGCATAGAACAAAGGCATTGTAGCAACTGTTAAACCTTGTAATCAGCTTGAGGAGCACATAAACATTCATCTTAACATGAGTTTTGAGTAGCACCTAGTCTTGGCAATGGAGCACACACAACACTTGAGCACAAATCCAGCTCACCTCAACTGAAAATAAATTCAACAATACGTACGCCTCGACACCAAGCACGTTGGGTTCGGCCTTAATGAGAAGAAGCAGAACAACCAAGCCGCAAACTGAATATTGCATTTTTATCGAGAAAAATGATCCACGACATGCTTAACTCAGAGAAAAGGGCAAAGAGAAACATTGACCATCCACAAAGTTAGCATACAGAACAGTTGTAAGGAAGGTCAACTGCCGCGACTAAACTGGAAATGCAAGGAAACGTTTAATTCTAAGAGGGTAGTTTAGGACCTTCGGCTGGACCTGGTTATTCTTCTAGTGGAATTAGAAGCATCGAGATTTTGATCACTTTTGCCGCTGTTCGTAGCTCTGGATCGAGTGGAATTGGAAGTGCCAAGGTTTTGATCACTCTTGCTGCTGTTCGTAGCTCTGGATCGAGTGGAATTGGAAGTGCCAAGGTTTTGATCACTTTTACTGCTGTTCTTAGCTCTGGATCTAGTGGCACCTGCAAATGTAAAAGTGTTAGTGCCTGTTCACCTCGTTAGAGAAACAAGTTGCTAAGGACATAGGCGATGTAAGGAACCTCTGGTGCGACTTGTAGGGGATTGAACTTCACTTTCATCAATTGCTGAATCAGTCACCTCACTGGAAGCATGAGAATTTGATTCCGACTCAGAACATGCTGGTTCTGAAGGGGAACATTCTGTTTGCACTTCCGTTGATGGATCGGTGACTTCAGAATCTGTTACATGATCAAGAAAATGAAGTTACAGAACATTCAAGAGAACCATTGTTGCCCGCCCCTTCCCATCATAGATCATCAAAAATGCAGCACATACAACAATCTGCACCATATTTGCACACACACTTTGTAAGTTTTCTCAATCCATTTTGCCTCTAGCCTCTATATATTTCCAGCTCTCTCGTCAAATGACTTGGGAGCCTTTTTATCAGTATCTACATCTTAAGTGTACCAAATTCTGAAAACCCCCATCATATGGATTTTTTAGAAAAATAGTAGTGAAGGATCGACTATCGATATAAGGTACTATGACATGGTCTTGTAACAGCTACTACCTCCTATACATTCTTTTTAAATTCTTTCGCAGGATTAAAACATAAAAGAACCATGTAATTTATAGAGACAAGAATGAAGCTCTGGAGCCATCGGTCATAAAAGTTTCAAAATGAGAACCTTGTAAATAAAACATGAAATAGTAATAGCTGAATGAACAGGCAATTGACTTGGAGAAAATTACCTTCTGTAGTTTCAGATTCATCAATCTCCTCTTCTTCTTTTTGAGCCACCGTGATGCTCTCCATGCTGTCCACTTTCTGTTGATGGCTTTGAGCATTTTTGGCAGTAAGTTCTTGTTCCTTCCTCTCGATGTGGAACTTATTCAACTTCTCCTCAAACTCCTCAATGCATGATTTGAGTTCAGGTTTAGCAAATTTCTTCCCCTAATTGAAGAAATTCAACGAGGCAGATAAGCTTCAACACTGTGAAATGAATTCCCAATAACTGCCAAAAACTAGCCCAAGCCTTATGATGCCACAATAAATCTTACCTTGTTGATAATAGTTCGAAAATTGTCCATCACAGAGTCTTCAGATAAGGCATGCTCATACGTTTTAAACAACTCTATCAGCTTTCTCATGCTTTTATCAGTGTATGATAGCTGAGAAAGGCAATAGGATATGTACTCGTATAACCTAATATCTGCATAAAAGAGGATGTTAACATGCAGAAGTTTCTCAGGTGATAATTCAAATAGCAAATCAGAAGCTAATCTACTCACTTAAATCTATTCATTCAAAGGTCTCCTAATTATAATTTTCTTTTAAATTTTTGCAAAGGTACTCCTAGAAATACGGTAAACACGCCTTCCATAACAGCATAGAAAGCTGAATATGAAAGCAAATATCAGATGAAGCATCCACAAAGCCGTCGTACCAAATACTGAAAGACCGGCAACTCCTCAAACAATCTCAAATAAGTATATCAGCCCCTTTGAAGCTCGCAGAATCACAACTCAAAGTTGACAACCACCACATCTTTGAAATGTAGATCAGGCAGGATTAACTATAGAAAGAACTGTAAAATCTGACGGTAAACTGCACGACTTGCCTAGCAATAGCAAGTGGAGCAAGCTGGTAGCATGATTTATCCACAAAACTGTGAAACCTCACAGGAAGTTATGGTAAACCTCAATGCCAAGTTTAGGGGCAAAAATAAAGAGACATACATATTTTCACATATAGTTGCAAGAAAGTATATGTAAACAGACCAAACCCAGGGGCAGAATAACTTTGTTAGTTTAGCATAGTGTAAACTTAGGGAACAGATATCCTTGCAAACTAAAAGTACCCAATATATTTTCTCTCTTCTTCTAAATAGTTGATCATAGTACACAAATTCTTCACGGAAATAAATCAAAACAATTTTCAAATTCCATACCAGTAACTCCACAAAATCTATTGCAAAGCTTCTCGACAAGAGCTTCCATTTGCTTGTCCTAAAGATACAAAAAAACATTCCAATCAATTTCTCTATAGAAGAGACCAAAGACGCAAGTCAAATTCATGATACCTTCTTAATTGAAGCAATTAAAAATTGCATGATGCTGCAGAATGATTCTTCCTTCAAGTTCTGGCTAGATAACTTGCCAAGAATATCTGGAAGTAGGTTATAAATTGGATTGCTCCCTGTAAACATTAAGTTTAAAGAGAAAAAACAGTATTATTTGATATGTGTACAGTCAAAAACACGCAATAGCAGACGAAAGAAGCTCAACAGTAGAAAGACTAGAAAGAGATAAGATAGATTGACTTCTTTATTACCAACTGATGAAAGAAAAGTTTGGTAGATATACTACCTTTCTTTGACAACTCATGAAAGAAAAGTTTGGCAAGATTTGAAATTCTTTCATCTTCATCGTCCAGGCAGATGGCCATTTCATTTATATAACCTTTCACCTAGAAATGATACACACAAATCAAGATGCTAAAAATCTACCACAAGAAAGCTACATACGAGTGTATGATAGTCCAGCCAAACCTTCATCATGTCATTCAGTATCAGATGAGAAAGAACCAATACAGCATTCTTCCGCACAGAAACTGATGGATCTCTTAATCGTGCATACATGTGCTCTGTCCATGGCTCTAGCAGATTAGGAAAACGAACTGCCAGATCTCCAAGAGCAACTGTGCAATTTGATCGAACAGTTTCAGACGGTGCATTCTCCACAACAGTGAAAAGAAGCTGGAGATTTGCATCACTAGGAAGTTACATAGACACATGTTTAGAACCTTTGACGAAAAAGTGTAAATAATAAAACAAGAATAGAGGAATTGAGAAATAGGCAAACCAGAAGTCAGCATCAATTATCATAAATCGGCATAATGCAAGCATTCCAGATGCTTGCAGTTCAGGGTACTGAGAGAGATACAGAAGATATGTCAGTATCCATTAAATTAAATGATGTTGGATTGAGATTACTGATTGAAGAATGAAGTAAACTGTCCTTGGGTATACTAATAAAGTTTAGAGGCTCTATTTTCTTCTAATAATAAAAGTCTAGAGCCACGGCATCCAAGTAACATATGAATAGAAGCGAAACAAACATTTCACATTTGAACTCTGATTTGACTTTAAATTATTAAATTAATCTGAACAAAAAATATTTCATTCACAGTCGGTCAACTACCTTAAGCAATCATATTGGTCCATCTGATTATGGAGATTCATGTGAGTTAAACAAGGAGAAAAATCCAAAAGGGGTAGGTATAGTTCTGGTGTTTGAAAACTCAAAGTTATAGACAGTGTAGGCGTAACAATCACCTTCTGCATCAAATTGTAATTCCTGCAGAGCTTCGAAAGAAAAGGCATGCAATGGCCAATCAAGTTTTTTTCACGGGAACCGCCAGATACAATTTCTTTCTCTGCTCTTTCAGATAGTGTATCGAGCAATGCATCTTCAGAAGCTGCTAGGCCTAGCTCTGCATTGATACCATTATCCTGCAAAAAGAACAGATGTTATAAAGTATTTAAAGTTTAAAATGGCTGCAGACTTCATCAAAAAGATCAATGTGCCTTGAGATCCTTCTCACCTTCTGTGGACCAGTCTTATCCGTGCAATCACTCTTATCCTCGATAACCATTTTCTCTCTCTTTGCTTTATCTTTCTGAATTTTGCGAACCCAAGACTCAATGTAAACCAATTGATTCAAAGCTACATGACTTACAACAAAAA
>NC_061120.1:218431151-218433309 GCF_002878395.1 Capsicum annuum | reverse complement strand
AAAAGATGGACAAACAATCTGCTAAAAGAACAATGGTTACTAATGAAGAAGGTAGGAGCATTGGCATTAATGAAATATTTGCTGATGAACATCTCATCACAATTCATCAAGATTCAATCTCGAATTCTCAAGAAATCAGTGAAAATGAGAGACAGTGGCTACATACATTGGAGAAGAGAAGAGGGGACATTGGATCAATGCAGAAGCCAAAAATTCAAAGGGTGCCAAAAATGCATCGCGAGATTGAAGCAAACATAAGGTGCTATGAGCCCCTTGTGGTTTCCATCGGTCCATTTCACCATGGCAAACCGGAACTTCAACTTATGGAGAAGCTCAAGGAGTTACTGGCAATTCAGTTTGCTGATCAAGATAGTACGAAAGAAAGACCTGAAGGGGTCTTAAAATGGCTTCCGACAACTTCAGTGTCTATTGATGTGCTTTACAAAAAGGTCAAGAACATTATGCCTAATGTCAGGGAGTGCTATGATGATGAAGTGATCAAAAATTACAGCCGCGAGGAGTTGGCACAGATGATGCTCCTGGATGGATGCTTCATCCTCCAATACTTTCACTGCATTGTCACCGGCAACTATAAGGAGCTCAAAATGAAGAGCCATGATATAGCTTTCATTCGTCGTGATCTTTTCTTACTTGAGAATCAGTTACCATTTGAAGTCTTGCAGGTGCTAATGAGCTGTAAGTTCAAGAATAATGAAGGAATGGGGATGATAAAAAAGTTCATCTCGAGTGCACATACAAAAACTACTCAACCTCACAGATTCATTCAAAGTATCAAGGAATTCTTTCTTGATATATCTGGGGGAAGTCCCCATCCTGAAAAATATACGTGTACTTGTAAAGTTATGAAATTTTTTCGCAAGATTTGTGGAGGAGAAGAGTCTTCCATTACCAAACAAGAAAGCATGAAAACTCGTCTTCCTGCTCATCTCCTCGAGCTATTAAAAACACACCTCATAGACCCGAAGGCTTTCTCCGAAGGTGGATGTTATCTAACAGGTGAGTGGTGCTCGTATCGTTCAGCCATGGAGCTACGGAGAGCAGGAATCCATTTCAGGCCTGGAAAGAGTCGTCGTCTTTCAGATGTTAAGTTCACTTCATTTCATTGTTCAGGTCAATTAACACTTCCACCTATAACCATAGATGATTCTACCAAGTCAGAGTTTTTAAACTTGGTCGCGTATGAAGCATGTCCTGATACACCAGATGACTTTGCAATTACATCTTATCTTAGCTTCATGGATTCTCTTGTCGATCAACCTGAAGATGTGAAGGAGCTGAGATCAAAAGGTATACTTCTTAACTTTCTTGGAAGTGATCAAGAAGTGGCCGATCTCTTCAATGAGATAGCAAGAGATTTGGTGCCTAATCCACACGCCTATGTTGAAGTGAAAGCCAAAATTGAGAATCATTACAACAACAAAGGCAAGATTTGGATTGCTGAGTGGCAGAACACTCATTTTAATACCCCATGGACTGTTTTCGCGTTTATTGCAGCTCTTTTTGTCATTTGTTTGCAAGTCTCTGATACATTACTAGCAGGCGTCCAGACCTATTATGCAACTCATCAAAAAGGCAACAACTAATGGTAGCATTGAACACAAACTACTTTTTTCCCTGATAGGAATTCCTGATTGTCATGTTTGCTGTCATCATTTTTCTTTTTTACATACCTTGCGACTATGATGCTGATTGATCTTTGTACTCTTGTTTACGTATACAAACTAGTACTAAATGTTTAGTTTTATGTTATATTTGTGTAAAATTTACTACTTTGAAGCACATGAATGACTACACTACTATTCCTGATGACTGGTATACTCAAGATTACAATGATTTTTATAGACCAAATCGACAGTATTCTTTCTAACTAAACGAAAAACAATCTCATTGTCTAACTGAACTTTACGCGATGCAAGTTCTTCATTTCTTACACTAAAGCATCATGTGTGTTTTTAATTCCAAGTATAGAAAAGGAAGAAAGGAATTGCAGATAAGGGAATATACAAGACTTTGATATCAGAGAACTTTCAAGAAAGTAAAATATAAAAGAGCTAGGATACCTACCATTGTTCTCAGTCTAACTATCCAAATATCCAACTAGAAAATTAGTACTATACATTAAAGCTATGTTGCTCGG
>NC_061120.1:218417610-218431051 GCF_002878395.1 Capsicum annuum | reverse complement strand
AACAACAACAAAAAATATTTCCCTTTAATAGGTTTAGGTTTTATTTTCGTATGAAATTCAAAATCAAAAATCCAAAAATATTATTTTCAGTAATCATAGATTTTATTTTGTATAGAAATCTGAAAAATTCAAAAGATTTTCTTCACTGTTCACTTAGAGTAGGTGTTTCGTATACATCTCTAAAAGAAAACTACAAAAAGTATTTTCCTTTAATAGGTTCAGGTTTCATTTTCGTATGAAATTCAAAATCAAAAATCCAAAAATATTTTTTTTGGTAATCATAGATTTCATTTTGTACAGAAATCTGAAAAATTCAAAAAGATTTTCTTCACTCTTCACTTAGAGTAGGTGTTTCATATACATCTCTAAAAGAAAACTACAAAAAGATTTTTCTTTAATAGTTTCAAGTTTCATTTTCCTATGAAATTCAAAATCAAAAACCCTAAAAAACTTTTCTTTGGTAATCATGGGTTTCATTTTGTATAGGGATGTTAAGCCTAAAAAATGCAAAAAAAAAAGATTTTCGTCAATTCTTTTGACAATTTGTTATTTTCTTTTCTTCTTAAAGTTTCAAAAAGAAAAAAAAAGAAAACAAAGAGTTCAATTGGCCGTTTTGGCACGACTTCACGAACTACACACACCTGATTCTCCTCTCTCGGGGGTGAGATATGTAGGCGCCCTTCTTGGGTTCGGTGATCTTTTCAAGAAAAAAAAAGGAGAGAGAGGTTTTGAAAAATGTTGAACTCTAACATATTTGTTGCCTCTTGTTCAGTTAGTTTAAGGTGGTTGGTTTGTGGCTTCCTGGCTGGTCCTCCATATCACACCAAATCCAAGGAGGGGTTAGTTGTGTCCAACAAGGATATAGAAAGTGGCATCATGGATGAAACAAAGAGTCAAGAAATTGAGAATTTAAAGTAAGAGAATTTGAGACTAAGACAACAAGTGATGGAAATGTACAGAGCTTGGGCCAGTGGGCTGCCTCCACCTCTGTTCCCTACTTTTGACCCTGCAAATACCTTGAGTCTTGTACCAAAATCGCAAATTCAATCTCCGTCTTCTTATCTACAATGGTATGCACCTGTCCCTCAACATCGTCCTCGACCCCCACGAATTTACCAAGGAACCTCTAAATCCAAGTTTCATCCGAGGCTAGTGTTCACAAAGAGGAGGAAGGAAAAGGATAATTTCACTCCTATTGGGGATTCCTATGCTAGTTTATTCCAGAGATTGAGATAGAGGGCCATGATTACTCCTCTCCTTGGGTATACACCTGACCCACATTCAAGAAATTTTGATCCTAATGTACGATGTGCATATCATTAGGATGTTCAGGGTCATAGTAGTGAAGAGTGTCGTACTTTGAAAAGAGAAATAGAAAAGATAATTCAAGATAAATTGATTGTGGTGCAAAACATTGGCCCTTCGACCATCCCACAGGGTTCTTCACCAGCACGCGGTACTGCACAATATGTGGGAGGCAATGAGTTAAGCATGGGGATCCAGAACTTATTTGTTGAAGAAAATATGTCTGACAGTGGTGGAAGCTCTAGTCATGCTGATATGCAAATCAGTGGCTAATATGTCAGGCTGAGCAATTGAGAAGTCACCCGTCTCCCTACAAGGAAGAGGTCTAGTAGTTTGTTTTCTTTTCTTTTCTATTTTTTAAATTATTTCAGGGTTATAGTTCGGGATCTATCTTGTTTTGTCCCTTTGTCATTTATGTTCAAACTTTTTTATCTTTTGTTTCAAATATGTGTTGTTGGTTTGTTTTCTTTATACAGTACATTTTATGTTGATTCTAGTGATATAACATGCCTGCAAAATTTTCAGTCTGATCTTAAAATCCCAGCTTAATCATGAAGCATTGAATCAGAGAGTTAAAGTTAGGAAAAGAGAGCATATGAGAAAATAGATAGAGTGTTGGGGCATTTGGTGATCAAGTTGAAGCCTTCTTTGAAAATTAAGGCAATTATTTTGAGAATCGTGAGAATAACTTGGTTAGTATTTGAAAGACATGTCTCAATTAGTTCAAACAGTGGATGTGCGATCCTACATCAAAAGGAATAGAAAAACTAGCTCCACGAAAGCATGAGGAATGTACAACAAAGTGGAGTTGTATGTTAGGCAAGTGTAGAAAAAGAAGTGGCACACATGCTCGAGGCAAGTTAGTGTTGTAAAACATTTCATAAGTGATCTTGATCGTGCAATTTCCCATTGCATGCTATGTACTAGCATTTTCAAGAATTAATATGACGAAAGCATTTCATTCTGCTTTCCAAACATTGCGTCATCCTTTGTTTACCCCCATTTGTGCCTTAGTGTTATTTTCTTTCATACCCCTCTTTTGGAATCAAGATAGAGTCAACAAAATTCAAAAAATGTATCGAAAAAGAAAGAAAAGATGAGTGTCAAGAAAAATAAAGTCAGAAAAGTCCCAAAGATAAAAAGAGTCGACAAAAGAAAAAAATACAATCAAGTGAAAGAACAAGCTGCCAGAAATACGCATGACCTGATTCTCCTCTCTCGAGAGTGAGATACGTAGGCTGCCCTACTCAGGGCTCGGTTCCAAGCAAATAAATAATTTAGAATTGCCCAGTCAAAAACTGGGGCTTGAGTTAATCCTCATTGTTTGAGTCGATTCCAAAAGTTGAAAGTCCTACCCCACTTTTAGTATTGTTTGGGCCCCATGCCATCTTTTATTTTCAACCCTATCCAAAAGCCAAGTTACAACCAAAGAAAGACCTTCAGATCAATCTTTGAGAATGTTAAGGCTAAGTATGCAATGGATGTGATGACACATTTTGGGAACTACTCGTCTTCCTCAGCATAAAAAATCAGGAGAGAAATAAAAATGAGAGAGTCTTATTGGTGAAAACCCTCACGGACACCATAAGGCGATGGTAAGTTGAGACAGATAAAAATAAAAGAGTATTATTGGTGAAAACCCTCATGGGCACCATAAGATGATGGTGATTTGAGAGAAAAATGAGAGAGGCTTGTTGGAGAAAACCCTTCAAGGTGCCACTAGCCGAATAAGGTCTCTGAATGCAATGGGTCTAAGTAAGAAACTCAGTTTTAGGGTCATTAACTCAACAACAATTGGTAGAAAGTTTTGATGAAAAGATCAGGTTGCTTAATCCAAAATGCACAGTATAATTATTAGAGTTGACTGTCATTTTTAGATTAATTTATTGTTTCTTTGTTTCAAATGAGGATATTCATTGTCTTTCCTTTCTTTTCTTTATTTTTGTTTTATCTTTCTTGAGTCAGTTATCCAAATAAAAAAATTGTCATTCTTTTTTTTTCTTTTCTTGTCTTTGAGCCAAGTCCATGTCAAAACAAGTGAGAAAAGATTTTAAAACTGGCTACCAGTTTCTTCAATTGTACAAAGCAAGACAAAAGGGACAGCACATGAAAAGACATGATTGTGAGCCGAAATAAGGCATACAAAAATTATGTCAACAGACAAGTTTGGGAACTCATGAAAATACCAAGGTTCAAAGGGTTTATATGATGAGCATGGCGAAGCAGAGATACCGTGTTTGTTTCAGAGTCACTCTTAATAATCTGAGTTTGGGTCAACGATGCAGCAAGTCAATGATAAATGCTTATGGTTGGAAGCAAGGTTAAATGTGATGGGGCAAGAGCGATCGTCGCGGAAGCTAAAGCCACAAACCAGCCACCGTGTTTTAAACTCACAAGTTTTCTTTGATGAAACAGGAAACATATTACCTTCAATGCAAGGACTTCAGAGCATAAATATCTAGGCCTGCAATGCCTCACATTTAAATATGCATGAAGCAATGTTGCTGCAAAGGTTTGGTAATCAAATCATGGTAAAATTCATCATCTTATATCCCTCGGAGACACACTTTTTTATCCAGGGATGTCAGTTTTCATTTGCTGGGTGATACACTTCTTAAATTGATCCTTCACTCCTAAAAGACGTACCCGAGTCATTCCCTTTGATTCCTATAAGACGTACCTTTTAGTCGAGTCATCCCCTTTGACCCCTAAAAGACGTACCTTTTAGTAGAGTCATTTCCTTTGATTCCTATAAGACATACCTTTTAGTCGAATCATTCCTGCTTGACCCCTAGAAAACGTACCTTTTGGTCGAGTCATTCCCCTTGACCCCTAGAAGACGTACCTTTTAGTCGAGTCATTCCTTTGATTCTTATAAGACGTACCTTTTAGTCGAGTCATTCCTCTTGACCCTTAGAAGACGTACCTTTTAGTAGAGTCATTTCCTTTAATTCCTATAAGACGTACCTTTTAGTCGAGTCATTCCTCTTGACCCCTAGAAGACGTACCTTTTAGTCGAGTCAATTTCCCTGATTCCTATAAGACGTATCTTTTAGTCGAGTCATTCCCTTGATTTCTATAAGACGTACCTTTTAGTCGAGTCATTCCCTTTGATTCTTATAAGACTTACCTTGTAGTCGAGTAATCTCCCTTGATTCCTATAAGACGTACCTTTTAGTCGCGTCATTCCCCTTGAGGCCTTAACTCATAGAAAACGTACCTTTTAGTTGAGTCATCTCCCTTGATTCCTATAAGACGTACCTTTTAGTCGAGTCATTCCCTTTGATTTCTATAAGACGTACCTTTTAGTTGAGTCATCACCCCTTGATTCCTATAAGACATACCTTACTTTCACAAAAGTCCTTTGATGATAAACTGGGGCAAAATTTAATTCTTGTTTTTGGAACTTTACTTTTCTGGCAAACGAAATTTCTCTTTATGATAATCTTTGTTTGGGATAATTTTTTTTCAGTTTTGATATGATTTCAAGAGCCCGCCTGAAGAACAAGGTGATGAGATAGAAAGTCAGGAGCCCACCTGAAGAACAGGGGTGATGAAATGGCAAGTCAGGAACATACCTGAAGAATAGGGTGATTAAATAGTAAGTCAGGAGCCCACCTGAAAAACAGGGCGGATAAATGGAAAATCAAGAACAAGGTGAAAAAGTTGAAAAGACAAGCAACAAGGTGAAGCAATTGAAAGCCAAGCAACAAGTTGAAGAAATTGCAAATCAGGAGCCCGCCTGAAGAATAGGGTGATGAAACTCAAGTCAAGAGTCCAAAAGAAGATGCATAGATAGGATTTTTGTAATTCCATTTATGTTTTTAACTCGTAATTTTCATTTTGATGTAATGACAGAGCTGTGGACCGGAACCTCGATGGAACCTCACTCGACTCTCCAACTTGGTATAGTCCTTCTCTTTCAAATATTTTGAAATACCGGTCACTTGATTCATTCATAACTTGGGTAGATAGGTTGTCCTAAGTCAGGACTCGGTTGTCATTCTTCCTTCTGTTCCTTCCTTTGAATAATGGTCGGGTCAAAATTCTATCTCGTTGTCTACTATTTTGTCTGAAAACACTTCGTGTTTACATTCAAAGGGGGCATGATGTAGACACCTAATTTTGTCCCTCCCGAAGACCCAAGTTACACATTTTTATCCTCGTCTTACCACGCGCCCTACGCCATGTAATTATCCCTACACAAAATGACAAAAATAATAATCCTTAAAAAATTTTATCTTTGTTCTAACAAACTCCCCAATTAAAAGCGGACACCTCACCACCCCACTACCCATCCACGTGACCCCCCCTCCTCACATTTCTTAACCACAAAGGAAAAGAAAAACGGACAGCTGTACAAAGTTGAGGCCATTTTTTCTCTCTTTTGGATTTGAGAGGAACAAAAACATACAATATATTTCTCAGGGGGCCCACAGATTTCCTTCGATTAGAAATACCCTCACAAGTCATCTTCTTCAGATGGACAATCTTCATATTCATGCACCAGCTCACTGAAACAATACTAATACACACTCCAGCGAGAGAGAGATATAGATGCACACACGCAGAGAGAATCGGGAGAGAGCGAATAAAAAAGGGGCCTGAACAGTGGTCGGCTAGCGTGAATAGTAAACGCTGAACAGAGTAGGGTGAAGAACAGCTTTTCTCGGTGAGCTTGTCACCGGAATAGTGCCTCATTGTAGAGTCCGTCCACTCCTCCCTAAAACCCAATTGAAACCAGCTTCAAACCCCCTAAAATCATGATGCCAGTGCCCGACTACTCCGTCGCCACCGTTGTTACTGTTTCGGTGATGGAGTTTTCGCCTGGAATGCGCCAAATCGGTCAAAATCGTCCCAAAAATATCAAGAAAACAGTGAGTTCACCTTGGGTTTTTGACAATTAAGTTAGAGGTCTATTTGTGGTATTGGTAAAAAATGGAACAAAAGAGATATATCGAAGTTGGAGTTATTCGTTTGGTGAGGCTCGATCCGAGATTATGGATGCGGTCCAAATGAAAGGAGCAACTTTAATCTAAAGCAACATTTGAGGTTCAATTCTATCTTCTGTATTTTTATTTAGTTTTTAACATAATTATGAATGATTTATGTGTTTGGCATGTTTGAATCTTCGTGATGTGTGGGTTGATGTTGGATTTGGATATGAAAACTTGATCGGTGGATTGTATATTGAATTGGTTTAATCGTGTTAAAAAAGTTGGGGCGCGAATTGAAAATTTGCTAAATTGAATTAGGATTAATTTTGATTTATTGTTATTTTGATTCATTAACGTCGTCGATCGTGATAGTTCCATGATAGGTCAAGTTAGGTAGGCAAAAGTAGGTTGGGTAGGCAAAGTTTAGGATCTGTGATTGTTGAAATGATGAAATATTTGTGGAGTGGTTTCGATTTATGCATTGGGATCTATTGTATTCATTTGGCCGGGTAATGCCCCGAGGGATTTGTATTGATTCACCGGGGAATGCCCCGACGTATCATGTATTCGGAGGACGTCCGTGATGAAGGCCCAAAGCATCGGGTTAGGTATTGGATCGTAGTTTAGGATTAGTGTAGATTAGCGTAGGTTTATTTTTCAGTACATTTTTTTTTTTTCATTTCGGGTTGTAATAATTGGACTGGACATTATTATTTTGGCTTTTGGATTGTTGTTTGATGTTTGTTTATATGCTTTGTGTGGTTTATACATTTGTGGTGTCTAATTAGCCGATACTCTCCACCAAGAGACCGTGGTCGAGCCACGGGATCGAGGGGTGCCTAACACCTTTCCCTTGGTCAACAGAATTCCTTAGTCGGAATCTCTGTTTGCGGATCAATTTTACAGAGTGAAAATCATTTTGAAAAAAGTTTTCCAAAGGTGACTTGGCATACCCGATTATGCCAAGTGGCGACTCTGAGTTTTGAATATAAATAATCTTTTTCAAAATAAATTTTTATTTTTTGTCACTTTGATAATAAAAATCCTTTCAAACTTAAAACAAAATCTTTTTTTGTTAAAAAAAGGGTGTGACAAGGAAAAGGAAAAAGAAAAAGAAATAGAAGAAAAAGAAAAGGAAAGGAAAAAATAAAAAAGGAAAAATGAATATTAAGGAATAAAAATCTGCCACTAAGATGGTATGACACGCGGCATTTGCCTCATTCAGTGTTCGGTCATGTGGATTTTAAATTGTCATAGTGAAAAAATATTTAATAAATCAGTAATTTTTGTTAAGTTTCATACTAAGTTGAATGTATTGAGCCTATATAATTAGAGAAAAACTTAATTAATAAACAAAAGTAAGAGGTATTTTTGCAAGAACACAAGGATAATCAATAATGAAGTGTGAAATAAAGAACATAAGTGAATATAAAGAAACCATAGCCGGTGGGAAAAAGGGAGATCTTATATCAACAATTTTGAGGTGGGGTTGGTACTGTGGGGTAGTAGAGAGGGGTATTCACGGGTTGGTTTAGGCTGATTATTGGTCAAAATCAAAATCAAATCAATATACTAAGTTTTAAATTATTAAAACCAAATCATACCAAATATAATATATATTTATTGATTTGATTGTTATCGATTTAGGTTCGTTTTGATTCAATTGTTTGATTATTAACCAAATACGAAATAAAAGAAATGATTCATTCAAAAGAAAAAAAAGACAACAACTCATTCAAAAGAACGAAAAAATTCTAAGATTACCATATAAATCATTAGCATGACGTATATCTAATACAACATATTTAAGTTATAAATAAATTTTGATGAAAACATATATAAGATATTAAAAATTATTATTAATAAACAATTTATGATGTATAAATAATTATAAAATATATATATATAAATATATATATATATATATATATATATATATATATAATTTTTAAGTTCAGTTCGGTTATTTCTTTGATTTCTTTTGACAAAATCAAAACAAGTCAAATATTATTGATTTTCAAATATGTAAAATCAAACCAAATAAGATTCAATTTTATTAGCATAATTCAATTTTTTTTTTAATTTGAGTCAGTTTTTACACAAACCTTGAACATCCTTAGAGGTAGAGTGAGAAAAAAAAAAGAGAGAAAAGGGAAAAGAAAAAGAGAAAAGGGAAAAGAAAAAGAAAAAGAAGAAAAAAGAAGAAGAAATTAAAGAACAAGAAAGGAAAAGGAAAAAGAAAAAGAAAAGAAAATAAAAGAAAAAATGAATATTAAAGAATAAAAATCTAACACTGAGATGGTATATTACATGGAATTTATTTCATCAAATGTCAAGTCATGTGGATTTTAACTTGTTATGGTAGAAAATTGGTTAAAAAATAAATATTTTTGTTAAGTTTCATAATGAGAGAGATGTATAATAGTCTTATGATATAAACACAAACTTAATTAATAAACGAATGTAAGGATGTAACAAGAACACATGGATAATCAATACTGACATGTGCAATAGGGGATATAGGTGGATATGAAGAATCTTAGCTGGTGTGGGAAAGAGCGGATATGACACCAATAATTTTGAGACAGAGAAAGAGAAAAGAAAAAGAAGAAAAGGAAAAAAGAAAAAGAAAAAGAAGAAAAATGAAAAAAGAATACTAACAAATAAAAATTTGACACTGAGGTCGTATGCTGCGTGGCATCCACATCACACAAATGTTAGGTCATGTGAATTTTAAATTGTCATGATGGAAAGGTATTTTTATTAAGTTTCATAATGAGGGATGTATTTGATCCTATAACATAACTGGAGATAAACCTAATTAATAAATGAAGATGTATTTTTGACAGTTTTCCTTAAAAAATTGGTGTTCATGGTTCCTTTGGATCGATTTTAGATTAAAATCAAAAATCAAACTAATTTAATCAATTTTTTGATTTTTAAAATCAAACCAAATAAAGCAAAAATCATTGGTTTGGTTATTTTCTATTTGGTTCGATTTTTTGTTTATAACTAGCTAATGATGAATGGAGAATTAAAAAATTACAGAGACATGAAACAACTATGTCAAATACATTAATTAGGATTTAATAAAATTTTCTCTACTATCACAAAATAAATATATGTGAATATTCTTATTTTTTAGCACTATTCCAAAGATTAAATATTTTTAATTTGTAAAATAGTAGATGTTACTCTAGTTCACATGTCTAACATGCACAAAAACAATGTACAATTTAAATAGAATGATCAACTCTTTAAAAATGGATGCATGTCTTAGCAAAAAAAAAAAGAAACAATCTAAAAACAAAAAATACACCAGACTACATATAGATAATTAAACTTAGAGTATTGGGCTTGAGCAAAAACTTTAAGAAATGAATTCTAAAAGTGTTAGTAGTGCATGTGAAATAAGTACATTAAAATTCAATCAATGATTAAAAGGTATAAAATACTTATATTATTTATAAAAAACTAATATCATTTATTTAAATAATTTTAACATTTATATAAATAATTTATAGATTTGTTTTTTTTTTTTTAGCAAATCAAAATCAAATCAACTATTATAGATTTTTGAAATTTAAACCAAATATCAGTTTTTTAATCAATCGATTTGATTTGACATATAATTTTTGTTTGTGTATGTGGTAAATAAGATAAACAGATGTAACATTCGAACGAGTGAACACAGAGATCTGGGAGGATTGGTTCTTCGAGAAGGCATCCTTGATAAAGGAAGAGAAAGCACATTAAAGTCAAGGGAGGGCTCAAACACCAATGCATGGACAAAGAGACAAGGGAGACAAAGTGTTAGACGGATAAGGCGCGCCGACAAGCACATAAAGATCTAAGCGTTGCTGGAATATTAGCTGGCATCACTAACGACATTACTACGTAGTCTTCTACCATTAGTTTTAGTACTTTAGGGCTCGATTGTGCTTTTTATTGTCTAGTGTCTCACCATTATAACCTACTAATAGTTTACTTCAAACAGCTGTAAGGACATTCTGAATTCTAGCAAGACAACATCGATATACTATTTCTTGAGCATCAAGCTTGTCTTTAATTTAATTACTTTTAATTTTTTATCTAGCATATTGGTTCAAGGACACCTTCGGAGCTACGATTGACTTCTTAGAGAAGTCCACAAATATGTTAAATCGAACGCTCGAATCTATAATCTTTAATTATCTCGCTTTATTTACTTCGTATATTACTCAATAATATTCAAACTGCTAGTAAACAAACTTAAAAAGAGTTATCCAGCTTTCATTGTATTTGAAGTTGAGGATTTCGCTAGTGACTTCCTAAACAAACTAGTCCAATGCATTTTCTCTTTATCTCATATAAATTCAGAAATTAATACATGGTTGTCCTATTACTTAATTTTTGCTTTTTGCCTTCTTTTAGAAAGTGATACCAGAGATGAAAAAAATAAAGGAATAGGAAAATTTAACTAAAGTGATACAATAAACTCTGGAAAAATTAAATAAGAAATAAATTTAAAAGCAACAATTGTCCACTAATAGATCCCTTTAAATAAAGAAAAAAAAGAAAAGAAAAAAAAAACTCTAGAGAATTTGTTTGGTTAGATACATCATTGCCAACTACTACCAAAAGTTACAATGGAGTAATCCTTAATCAGAGGTCGATTAGACATGGAATAGTCTTTAGTAGAAAGTGTTTTATCTTTAAAGTAGAACTTGATAGCACGAACTTGAATTAATCAACCCTAAGATCCGTCTAAAAAAAGCACGTTTAACTATGTACTTGGCATTTTTGGAGCAAGTAGAGGCCGGTGAAGCCATTTTCTACTTATACGTACCCAAAGTTGGAGGGCATAATTGACAGCTGAAGTCAAATTAAAGAGTACATTTATTTATTATGCCTATATTGCTCTATGTAGTTGCTATAGTGTGCCCTTTAAATAGTACTCCATTGTTCTTCAAAAATGAAATGTCTTACGAATTTACAAATGCAATGAGTTGAATTACAAGATACTTTTCTAAGAGCCTATTTGGATGGGCTTATTACTGATGACTTATAAGTCAAAAGTCATAAGTAAGAAATTCTAACTTAACACTTTTGGATAAGGGGGTATTTGGCCATATTTTTTTTCTTTTTTTCCGGAGTTAAACTCCGGAGAAGATGCTTGATCATAAAAGTCAAGTTGATTTTCGAAATTGGGAAAATACCAAAAACATTTTTTTCACTCCAAATTACTCATAGAGACAGCTCCAATTTTCAAATATCATTTTTCACTTTGAAAACAAAAACTATTTTTTTTCAAATACTCACAATTTGCATGGACAAACGTCCCTTATTTTTGTTCTTTTGAGCTAAAAGTAAGTGATCAAAGTTCTTTTATCTTACTCAAACACTAGGAAAAAAAAATACTTAAAAAGCTATTAAATGTTACCAAGAAGCAAATTATAGTTAATTCCTAATTGTCGAAGAAAAAGTCTTGCAATTTTTATCAAAGGTCTCAAATTTGAGCCTTGAATTGGCGTTAGACTTTCCAATATGAATCCGGATTAACCGGTCCCAAAACAAGTATATGACATAGGTGGAAACCAAGAAAATCAGAAGGAATACTTAGCAATGGCACAAGAGATCCAAGGGGGTAAGGTGAGCAAGGTGGACATTGACAAGTTGTCTCAAGAATTCACACTTCCAAATCACATACACAAGCTGAAGCTCGTGGAGCGGCCTCCGAATGAGAACTCTCTGTGCAACATCTGCTTCCTGAGCTGCAAAGGAAACAATTTTTATGCTTGTGAGACGTGTAGGTTCCAGGTACATGTTTCGTGTGCTCGTCGTGGAAAAGAAGATTGGAAACTGAAACAACATGATCATTTCCTAATCCTCCAGCGAACACCCGCCACTTTCCATTGCAATGCTTGTGGTAAGGAAGACAAAAGAGAGCCCTCTTATCTATGTACAGAATGTTCATTCTGGATCCATCACAGCTGTGCCAATTTGGACCCAAAGTGCAACCACGGCGATCATGACCACCCGCTCAACCTGGAGTTTTCTCTTCCACAAAAATTTGAAAATTTCACTCTCACCTGCGATGTGTGCAGCGAAAAGCTCCTTCCTGATGATTGGGTTTATCAGTGTGGACCTTGCGTATTCTTTGTACACGTCAAGTGTGCCGGGAAAAGGAGAACGTAAGGAGCTTAATTAATTATTGCCCTTCATTCATATATCTCTACCCTTTGCTTGGCCGTTTGAAAGAGTAACTCTGCTGTCTCTTTATCTACCAAAAATGTAAATGAGCTACACTGATTTCTGTACTTTTTTTTACGGTTTCAGGGCTGCTGCTGATAACATCGAGGCCTTTCCCAAGTTGAATTTGGCCCTGCTGCCGGAGGATAATGAAACCGTGCAACTTGTAGAACGGTTTCTTAAGCAAAATGGCATCCTTGAAAATCTCAGGCCGTCGCAGATTGACAATTTTCAACACAAGGTGCATTCGTTAGTGCTCTCAAATAACACAAACAAGGATAAATTAGTTTGTGATGGCTGTATTAGGCCTATTGTTGACCCGTGTTATTATAGTTGTCAACAGTGCAGCTACTTTCTGCATGTAACTTGCTCTCAGTTACCGGGTGATCTGGAGCTGAATCACCCGTTTCACCCGGAACACCTACTTTACATAAGGCATCCGGAGTATTGCTGTTTCTTCCGGCAATGCAGTCATTGCAAATTAGACACTAATGGTTGGTGGTTTGAATGCAAACAGAGAGAATGTGACTTCCGCCTCGATATGAAGTGTGCTTTATTGCCTAAAGCTACTGCACATAAATCACACAGGCACCCCCTTTCTCGAATTTCAGTTACCAATGAAAATTGCAGCGCTTGTGCTAAAACCCTTTCTGGTTCGTCATACGGTTGTGAAGCTTGTCGTTTCTACCTAGGAAATGATTGTGCTCTATCTCCACATACTATCACCACCCAATGGGATGAACACCACCTTACCCTCATTTTTCCCCCTTTTACTGACCATCCAGATGAATTCTTGTGCGAGTTCTGCGAAACATATGCACATCCCAAGTATTGGCTATATCATTGTAAGGATTGTGATCAATCTTTTCATCCACATTGCATCCCTCAACATGGTCTGTCTCGTAATATCAAGTTTGGTATCACCATTCAGATTGCTGAGCACTCTCTAGAATTGGTTGAAAAAGGTG
>NC_061120.1:218395775-218417510 GCF_002878395.1 Capsicum annuum | reverse complement strand
CTTTGGGGAGCCAGATAATTTTTCTTCTAAATCTGAGTTATGCCCATGGACACTGTAAAGAATATTGTGCTCGTCCATAGGTTCCTTGCATCATGTGGTACTCATACAATTTGCTTAAGTCACACGCAGCTTGTGAGTCCTACTGGACTTCTGGACCAAGAATTGGCTCTTTATTCACTCAAACAACATGGCACATTCAGCAGCAGAAGTCTGCTGAGCAGTTATATACTGATAGGTCATTCAACAATGCTGCCACAACCTCCTTAGAGTTCTAAGTTACACTTTTTTGAATTAGTAGAACACCTTTTTGTTTTATTGTTTTGGGGGTCAAGTCATGGTCGTCGCAAAGGAATTCACGTTTCTCTTCTCGATGCTGGTTGTTTTTGGTTTCTTCAGCACAACCATGATTGGTGGTACTGTGTACTATGTCGGTGATTCCGCTGGTTGGAATGGAGGCAATGTTGATTACCCATGTTGGTGACACTATAGGTAAGTCCAACTACTCACGTGCTTCTCAGTTGTTTAGAAGTACATATATAAATCTGCATTCATATTGTAAATTAGTTAGGTTAGTGTTGGTTAATAACACTATGTGATGTTGTGGGCAATCCCTACCTCGTGAGCTAGTTTAGATTGAGTTAGTCCAAGGTTCACTTTCTTTTTTTGGTATCAAAGCTAGACCTATCCTTGTTATTGTAGTCTCTAATGTTGTTTATTGTGTGTGGAGGGAGACAATATTAGATTATCCGCATTTGTTGAGGGAGTGAATTGTTCTCTTATATGATTTTGGGTAAGCCGTACCTCCTGAATTAGATTTAGACTATTAAGCTAGTCTCAAGGTCTATTTTCTTATAGTTGGTTATACTTATTACAATGATTTTACAGTGTTTTTATGTTTATCTTTACTTCAATTGATGTTGTAGTTTTCAGTTACAATCAACAACTCCACAATGTGGTGCGAGTGAACCTCTCAGATTCCCGTTCGTGCAATGCTTTTAATCCGATTGATAGTTACTCCGCCGGCAGAAGGTCGATATTAGGGTCGATATTACTGTATTGAAGACTCATTGTAACACGTTTCTATATAAAGAACCAAATCTTCAAAAGGAGCTGTTGTTAAGAATATCTCACAGCGTCAGCTATTTTAATCTGTTGGTATATTAAACTATTCTCTTCTTTCTTTCTTTTTTTTTTTTCATCATTAACTTCACTTACGGAATATATGATTCGTTATATGTAGTTTTATTTTTATAATTTAGCGATAGCATAAAATAATACTAGTAAAGAAATAGACCTGTCCTCTTGTAGCTCTCACATCTGAAGCAGGATACACACACTGTTTATTCCTTGTATTTTTTTCTGCACCAATTTTGTTGATTTTATTTGTTTTATTCCATCAAAGTTGTATCTTTGATTGTTAATTTTTTTTCTGCGAATTTCAAGCTAAAAAAACCATGAAGGTTCATCCAGTACCGATGACCTTGAGTTTATCTCCGTCAAATGCCTCCGTTTGACGGAGAAAGAAGCTCAGGCGGCTACCCCATATCTCCACGGAGGTTCTAGAACTTCCATTCCATTCTGATTCTGATGTTTCAATTCAGGAAACTCCTGATTCACTGCGATTCTGTTATGAGCACAAATGCTAATGTGGAGGACAACTTGGCAGCCATGGTCAACCTAGAAGGAGCAAGCGAATGACCATTCCCTCTAAAAGATTTACTGATTTCGTTGTGGGGTCAAGTAACAAAAAGTGAAGAGCAAGTTGGTGCAAGACAGTGAGTGTTGCGTGTAATTTTGTATTAAGTAGCAGGGAGTAGACAAAGGAAAGTCAGGCTATTTTTTTGTGGAGTATCCCCATTTCTTCTCTGTTGTCAATATCAGTTCAGTGACCAATTCCTTGTAATTCCAATAAGTGAGTTCAATATTACAACAGCTTCCTTGGTTATTTTTGAGTTGTGTTACATTGGTGCTTTCATCCGGAGGTTTCTCATGGAGGACCAAAGACTCAAGGCTCTCGTCGACGAATTGATTACGGAGGTGAAAGAATCATTTTCCAAGGATATTGCAGACATTCGCTACTTGTTACAGGAGGTTGTCCAGAAGTTCATTCCGGCAGGACCTCAAACTCAAGATCCAGCAATGGAGGTCGGTCGTCTTCATCACGGGAAAGACATTCCTAAAGCACCCACGCTTCGTCATAGACCTGCTACGGTTGAATTGGGACGATTCCATGGAGAAAATTCGGAGGCATGGATTTTCTAAGTTGAATGTTATTTTGATTTCTATGGAATCGCAGAAACACACAAGCTGACCTTGGCGTCCTTTTATCTTGATGGTGAAGCTTTGGAGTGGTACCGGTGGTTATTCAGGAATAAGCAACTGGTAGGGTGGGATCATTTTGCTGAGAAGGCACGAATCCATTTTAAGAAAAAGGGGCTTGAATCAGCAGAGGGACATTTGGCGAAGCTCCAACAGGTGACTACCGTATCTGAATATCAGGCTAGATTTGAGGCAATTGCAAATGAAACCATCGACATCTCTGATGAGCTAATGGTAAGACTTTTTATTTCTGGGCTAAGGGAAGATATAAAAAATTCCATTATTGCTCATGAGCCCAAAAGTTATGACGAGGCGGTTAACCAGGCCCATATCCACGAGCAATGTATCCAGGCTGAGAAAGGGTGGCTCCGACCCGCTCTCGCTAATAGAGGACCCCCCTCTTACCCAGCCCCAACTTAGCACCACAACGAAATTTTACAACTACATCTCATATTCCCTCTACTTTCACACAATTGCAAAATCATCTACCCCTTAAACTCTTATCCCATGCCGAGGTACAAAGCCGTCGTGAATGTGGTCTATGCTACTACTGTGAAGAAAAGTACACTGTTGGGCACAAGTGTACAGTAACCCCACAACTAATTTTACTTACGAATGGTTCAGATATTGAGCGGACGTTGCCGGATCAATTTGTCTCCGACGATCTCTTGGCTGAAGAATTGCAGTAATTAGAGATCCAAGAGCACTCCGCCCTTTCGTATAATGTATAAGCCGGAGGAAACTCGGCTTCCACTCTTTGATTTGTTGGTCATATTAATGGGCATCGAGTCCAGGTCTTGTTGGATGGGGGTAGCACTGATAATTTTATTCAGACTAAGGTAGCTAAATTTTTGCAACTTCCCATTAATACCACTTCTAGATTTCCAGTGGTGGTGGGCAGTGGACAACGACTATGGTGTGATGGAGTGGCAACCTCAACTTCTCTTGTGGTACTGGGTTGTTGTCTTACTCTGGATTTATATATGTTGCCGATGTATGGTGCAGATGTGGTGCTTGGTGTATCGTGGTCTACGCTGGGTCGGGTGATTAAGGGTTATGAAGCGCGTTTGTTTGAGTTTCAATTTCAAGAGAAAACATACTGGTGGAAGGGAGATAAACCAGCTGTGGCCTAACCAATACAATTGCATAGCCTCCGCAGATATGTCGCCACTAACGTAATGTCTTCCTATTTTCTTCTACAATTGGTCCAATCTGATGCAACTCCTATTAATCCCATTAATCCGGACTAGATGGTTATTCTAGAAACCTATAAGGACGTCTTTTAGAAATCACAAGGATTGCCTCCATCTCGACCACAAGATAATGCAATCCACTTGAATTCCGGGGCTGAACCAGTCAATGTTAAGCCTTATCACTATCCCTACTTCCAAAAGTAGATTATGGAGCAGATGGTGGGTGATATGCTTAAAGAAGGAGTTATTCAGGCTAGTACGATTCCATTTTCTTCACCAGTGTTGTTGGTCAGAAAGAAGGACGGAACTTGGCGGTTCTGTGTGGACTATAGAGCCCTTAATGCAATCACTGTGAGAGATAGATTTCCAATCCCAACTATTGATGAGTTGCTTGATCAGTTACATGGTGTTGTTTATTTCTCTAAGCTTGACTTTCTATCAGGCTATTATCAGATTCGGGTAAGGCCCCAGGATATGGATAAAACTACTTTTCGTACTCATGATGGACATTATGAATTTTTCGTGATGCCGTTTGGTCTGTCCAATGCTCCTTCTACATTTTAGGCTACTATGAATGAGGTTTTTAGGCCTTACCTTTGCCACTTTGTCTTGGTTTTCTTCGACGATATTTTGGTGTATAGTGTAAATTGGATGGACCATATTAACCATCTGCAATCAGTGCTGCAACTTTTGCGCCAACATCAACTGGTAGCCAAGAAAGCCAAATGTCTATATGTTATTGATAGATTAGCTACTGTTTTCAGTATCTGTACAAGACTATATATAAGACCTATATCAACAAGGATAGACTTAAAGTTACAACAACTATAAGAACTCTACAACAATTAGATGTCTAGTAATTATCTGTTATTACGCCCCCGCAAGTTGGTGGTGTCAGTTATACCCAACTTGGAAAAATGCTTGACAAAAGAGACTCTTGGAAGTGGTTTGGTCAGTATATCTGCCACTTGATCAGTCGAGTGAAGATGTTGAACTACGATATCCTTGTTTTGAACTTGTTCATGAACAAAATGAAAATTAATAGCAATATGCTTCATCCGACTATGGAACACCGGGTTGGCACAAATGTAGGTGGTGCTAACATTGTCACAAAATATCCGAGGAATGTCTGAGAGATGAACCGATGCTCATGGAGTAACCTTGTTAGCCACTTGGTCTCAGAAATAGTAGCAGTGACAGCCCGATATTCTGCTTCTGTGGAGGAACGGGAGAAGATCGTTACTTTTTAGAAGACCATGATATCGGAGACCTGCCAAGGTTAACAACATAACCTGTGGTGGAGGTTCGATCAAGAGGATCTCCATCCCAGTCAAAATCTGAGTAAGCTAGAAGACGGTGATCATGTTCTTTGGCAATCCGGAGGCCAAATGAGGATGTTTGGTGTAGATACCGAAGGAGATGTTTCATGGCTGTCCAATGAGATATAAAGGGCTGGTGCATAGACTGTGAGAGTTTGCTGACAGCAAATGCTATGTCCGGACGTGTAAAAGAAAAGTAATGAAGTTTACCGATGATCCGCCTATAAAGAGAGCCATCAACTAAAGAATCTTCCACGGACTTTAAGAAAGTTACAGTTGAAGTTTGCAATTTTGCATATTAACTTCCTGCAAGATATCTGTAATGTACTTCTGTTGAGACAACTAAAGACCACCAGGATAAGACAACACTTCAACACCAAGGAAATAATGAAGTGGACCAAGATCCTTCAATGAGAATCGGGTTGCAAGATTATCAATAATACTTTGATTACCACAAATCTGATTACCAGTAACAATTATGTCATCAACATATACTAGGACATAAACAATAAACTCAAAATTCTGCAGGATGAACAATGAAGAATAAGATTGGGACTTAATAAACCCCAAAGTAACCAAATAATTTTTGAGTTCGGTGTACCAGGACCTGGGGGCTTGTTTGAGTCCATAAATAGCTTTTTGTAGATTGCAAATATGCGTCCGATGTGCAGAAGATTCAAAACTAGGTGGTTGGCGCATATAGACTTCCTCATCAAGACGACCTTGCAGGAAGGCATTATTGATATCAAGTTGAAGAATAGGCCAGCTTTGTTGTGTTGCAATTGCAAAAATTATTTGAACAGTTGCTGGCTTTACCACAGGACTGAAAGTGCGTTGGAAGTCAAGGCCAAGTCGTTGTGTGAATCCTTTGGCAACCAAGCGAGCTTTGAACCTGTCAACAGAACCATCAAGATGATATTTAACCCGAAAAAGCCACCTACAATCCACCATATTTTTCGAAGGATCACATGGTACCAACTCCGATGTACGGTTCCAAACTAAGGCATCAAATTCATTTTTCATAGCATCACACTAATGTGGGACTTGTTGAGCTTGCTTAAAGGTTCTAGGTAGGGAGGGGGTGGTTTGAACAACAGTGTGGAATTGCTTAGGCTTAAGGCTATTAGTCTTAGATCGAGTAATCATATTATGAATGGGCGTTGATGTAGAGCTAGGGGCAACAAAAGAAGGTTGTAGGGCCACAGAAAATGAGACAGGTGATGAGAAAGAGGGTTGTACCACAGGGTTCTGGGTCAAAGGACCAGTAGACTTATTTCAACGTTGGTAAGTGATTATTGTGGATTGCGGCTGCGTATTTAAATGGGGAGAAGAATGAACTGGGGAGGTCGAAACATTTGGTTCAGGTGAATTGCGGCTTAAAACTGAATTTTGTATGGTGAGGGAAGGGGGGAGTAGAGATTCTGGAGAAGAAGTAGCAAATAAGGGAGAAACTGAATTACCTGAGATGGCGATTTCTGTTGGGGTAGAGGAGATGGGTGAGTGCGTGTCCACAAGCTGCTGCACAATGTGAGTGGGAAGCTCATAAGAATAATGTGAATATTGAGTATTATTCTGCGGCTGCTGTTCAGTTGAACAAATCTCTCAAGAAACATTTTTATTTTATGTGTTTGTAAAATGAGAAAAAATATTTTCGAATGGAAACTGGTTTTCTAAAAATAAAACGTCACGAGATAAATATATTTTGAAAGTTAAAGGATCAAAACATTGGTGGCAGTAATGTTTATTCGAAAATCCTATAAACACAAGGTGCCGAACGAGGCTCGAGTTTGTTTTTGGCATATGGTTTGAGCCATGGATAACACAAGCAACCAAATACTTTAACGGATTCATACTTGGGCATAGTTTGAAATAAAATTTCAAAGGGGCTCTTATGCTGAAGATTCGGTGTAGTTAGCCTATTTATAAGATAAACATCTTGTTGACAGTCAAAACTCCAAAAGTGTGAGGGTAAAGACGCTTGGTGCAACAAGGTTCTAGCAGTTTCAATAACATGTCAGTGTCGTCTTTCGACTAGAGCAACTCTTTATGGAGTATATGGGGGTGACACTAAGTGCTCTATGCCATGTTCTTTGAGATACGATTGTAGACTTTGAAATGTGCCACCACCATCAGTGTAAAAAGATTGAATTTTGGTGTTGAATTTGCGTTTAAGCAATGGATGCAGATTTTGGAAAATTTCCAAAGGTTCATTTTTTTATTTTAAAGTGAACCACCACATGTATTTTGAAAATTGATCAACAAATAACGCGTAATATTTTTTCTTATCAATTGACAACACTGGAGATGGACCCCATAAATTGCTATAAAGGATTTGCAAGGGCTTATTGCTTCTCAATGAATTTTCTGAAAAAGTCAACCTGTGCATTTTATTTGAATAATAAAAATTACAAATGGAGCTAGTTTTAGGATATGAAACAAGAAGGGAAAACTTATTCAACATAGTATCCAAAACGCGATGATTAAGATATGGAACAACCACATTGCATTTAGGAGAACGATGTGTACAGCCCGGTGGCCACTCATACAACCCATCTTTATTCTGCCCCCGAACTAGAGACGCCCCCGTACTCAAATCCTTCACAAGATAATGGAAAGGAAAAAATTCAATAGAGGAATGATTATCACGACAAAACTTAGAAACAGAAATAATATTATTTTTAATGACAGGGGCATAAGGTATTGAGAAGTTTGAAATGATGATTTGATGCACTTATGTTAGCGTTACCGGTATAGGATATTGAAATGGTGTTACCATTTCCCATAGTTGTAACGCCCCGTAAAATTCGTGCAATGAGTTGTCTCTTATTAGCATGTGCATGGAATAAGAAACTTGAAAATATTCTAAGTATCAAAGGGACGTAGTCTCATTTTTGGTTGTTAATCTTCAGAAATCTTATTTTCAACCCTTCCAACCTCCATTTTTAGATTTTCTTGTTGCGTTGGATGGGTCAAGGTCGTAGGACGTCCCGGGTGAGTTTCAGGATTTTTAGACGAGCTTAAGGGCAAGTTTGGGGTTCCATTCCAGTGAGCCCCCGTGATAGTCCCGCGACGCCCGCTTATTGCCCGACCTGGGAAGGACCCCTGCGATAAGCCAGGTGAGGCCTGGCTTACAGCGGTGCTCCAACCAAGGTAGTTCCTGCCTAATCGCGCCAGGCCAAATTTCAGCATTTCCATCCGTTTCATTAATGGCATTTAGGTAATTTTTGCTACCCCTCCTTTCTCTAACACGGGATTTAATCCCTCAAACACCATAATATACATACTTTCCCCAAAATTATTCAAGAACTCTCTCAAGAGTTTCAAAATAAAAACCCAAGAAACTCAAGATTCAACCATGGGTTTTCAAAATTGATTAGAGATTCAGAATCTCCAATCCGCAAGCTTCAAGAATCACCCATTGATTTCCTAATTCGAGGTACGCGGGGTTTTTCTAAAATCTCATGGGCATAGAAATCATGTTTTAAGAGTGGGGTTTTGAAGTTTATCGATATAATCATGTTTTAGAAGTTTTGACGGTATTGTTTTGGTCTTTAGACCTTTCCCCTAAATTGATTTGAAATTATGTATCTATGTACGTATGTGTTCTAGAATGTTTATTCAATTGAGAGCATGAATTATAATGAATATCTCTCTTGTTATGAGTTTTCTCATCTTCGTATGAGATGAATTGTTTTGAATGCATTTTGAAAAGCATGATATGAAATACTTTGACTTTTGCTATGTTTTAGAATATGATTTTTGAACACGAAAGAGAGGGTTGTGAATGTTGAATATACATATAATGAAAGAGTGCATGGTTTTGCCAAAAGTACATGACCACCATATGTTTGATGAAAGTTTTTGCATGGTTTTGACTTAAGTTTCGGAATATGAAATCTCTTATGCAAATTACATGTTTGGGTGGTCTAAAACTATATTTTTATGGAAAATCATGCTTATGACATTATGGCTCAGAAATAGGACTTGCAAGTCTTGGTGTGACGACACCAATTCAGATTATGCCATGAGAATTCAGACCAAAATAAAATGCATGTTTGAAATCAGATTTTAAGACTTTTGAAACTAGAATGATGCATGATTTAGAACAGGATAAAATTGGGCATAAAGAGACCTTAGGTGGTTCCCCTAAGAAGGCACGAGTTCAGATAACTCATTGCCCAAAACCGTGATTTATCGATCCGGGTTATTATGTCCCCTAGAGGGATTTTACGCTGGCCTAGTGTTGTGTGGCGTATCAGACTCATACACTCCAACCCTTGCATCACACTTGGGTTGGGGGCTTCCCCACCGAGTCAATGGCGGATTCCATAAAGCCCGTGGAATATCAAACTTGTAGGGGAGTGCCACCTAACTCAGAAGTAATACAAAGATCAAAAATTATTTTGACAAAAATGTCTTATGATTTTCGAATAATGCCCATGTATTTTTAGAAACTATTTATGCATGATGTGTTGATAAAAATTTCTCTCATCTATTATATATATGTTCAAATACTTTATTTTGGATTGCTTCGTGTGCTAGTACATTTGTGCTGACCCTCTCCTTCCAGGTTCTGAGGCTCAGTCTATGGGTCTAGGTAAATAGTAAATATTTCAGATCACAGATCAGATTGTGCAGTGGTGAGCATTCTATGATCCAGAAGGCCTGTTTATTTTCAGATATTTATTTTAGTCATGTTTTGGTCTACTGGGGGCCTTGTCCCAGTTTTCAGACAGTTTTGTTTAGTTCATAGTAGAGATTTCGCAAACTAAGTCAGACACTATTATTCAGATATATTTTTGGATTTCAACTTTTAGTATTATGATTAAATTCATATTGACCATGTTTCCATATTAGAATTTCATTTCCCCATTATCTTTTATTATATGAATGTTGTGCAAGATTATCTGATAGGGATAGGTGCTCCGGACCTTCATGGTTTGAAATACTCGTCACGGCCAGGGCCCCCGGTTCGGGTCGTGATAAACTTGGTATAAAGCACGGTTCATGATCCCAAGGTGTCTGTGAAATCGCGTCGGGTAGAGTCTTGTTTATGGGTGTGTAGCGCTCCACACTTATAAGCAAAAGGCTACTAGGCGTTTAGGAATGTCTCTCTTTCTTCATGTTGTAGTTCGTGCAATAGAGTCAAAATGTTCCTCTTTTATACTCTAATTCGTGCTATGGTGTTGCCCATACGAAAGTAAAAGTCATCCCAAATTCTTTCCTTACTCTGATGTTCTTAGACATGTCCCATTATTGGGGTGATTCAAGTGTAAAAAAGTTTAGAATCTACATGATATAGTCCTTTCCGATTGAGTCATATAAGATTTAAAAAAAATGTACAAGGACTTGAGAAGAGTCTGTTTACTTCAAAGTGTATTGATGCAAGTGTGAACCTTGATATTGATGAAATCGTGATTTTCAGCCTGTGGTATTGAGTGTATTCAGTCCCTTTTCAAAAAAATTTATGTTGCGGATGTCGTGCTTCAGGGGGAATCCTGTGCAATAGAATGTTGGAACTGTATTTCCACCCGAATAGTAGTATGAGTTAAAGTGTTGTTTTCATGACCTATTGGTAATGAAATTAGACCAAGAAGTTGGTGATGTAAAGTCACAAAGTTAGAAGTCAGAGTGAGGGTGAATTTTGTGTAAATAAATATTTCAATTGAATAACCGAGAGAATGATTTACCCCTTTATAGTGATAAACTAATGTGATAGCTACTGGCATGTGTGGATGGTATGGTATTCCATGGAGGAAGTGTTTGACTCCGATTTTATTTATACAGAGTAAGATGTGTATTCTTAGTTCATTGGATATTGCGTATTAAATTTCTATCTCATGTAATCTTGTCATCAAGGTGTTGTTGAAAAATCAAAGTCTAGTGAAGCCGTGTGAGGCCTATTTTGATTCACTAGCAACTTGTTGTCCAACTCTTTGTTCTTGTGTTGGTTTAATATATGTATAGCTGAATCTATTTGTATGAGATTGAGTTGGTAAAGAGGTGATTCATCCTTGTGTGTGATTAGTAGAAGGTAGAGAAAGAGTTGTTAGTCAGGGTGATTTGTCGGTTGCTTGAAGTGTGAAAATGGCTATATTAGCCAGTAAGTTATAATTATAGACTCATGGTTGTTGTGGATATTGAAGGTAGTCTAAATGTATGATTGAGTAAGTATGTACGAGGTGAGAAATCCGTATAATTAGATAAGATTGTATGGGGTTATAATATCAGATTAAGGTTGATCATGGCTATTATGTGACTTCACCCCTTGACCTTCTTTTCATTGGTAGTTGTAAACTAGTACTACTTGTGAGAAAAGTATGTAGTAGATTTTTTTAAAGTATTTGGGTAGAATATTCCAATTTGATGGACTAGTATATTATGTTGCATTCTTCAGTGGTGATAGATGATTGGTACTAGATTATAGGCTTGAATTTAGTGTAGGATGCGGATGTAAGAGTAGTGGCAAGAGATTGATGATGCATGTTTTGTGAGATTAAATTAGTAGGCTTGATGTGTTGAAATAGTACGTGCTAATGGATTATGATAAGGAAAGTCATAAGGTCATGATCGATTATTGCAATATTTTTCTAAGGCTATTACATGATTTGTGTGGCTAGTGGTACCGTTGAATGGCTAGGTGGAAAAGACTAGTTAGATGGTATAAGGTGTTCTAAATAGCTAGGTTAAAGAGTTTTGATTGATAGTGTTGGGCTCTTTTATATGATCTTGATTCTTATAGTAATGAGACATAAGTTTGGAGTCGTGATATTGGTACGCTATGTCGAAAGTGGTATGGTTCATCAAAGGCTCGGTGATATCTATGTTAAGTGTTAAAAATCTAAGTTTGAGCCTTGAAGGTTGAACCGATAGAAATAAGTGTGCAAGCATTATATTATGACTATCGGGGCTATCGAAATATAGAGTGTATCTCAGAAGGTAGTATTAGCAGTGGGATTTCCACTTTCATCTGTGGTCTTTCGGGTTAGATTTCTATTTAATTATGTGTATTGTTGTATTTCAGACCCCAGAGTGCAGTGAGTGTAGTTCAGCTTAGAGTTTAGTAATAAGATGGCTAGTAATATGATGGCTTAAAGCTAAGGGAAAGATGATAGAACGAATAACCAAGTCAGGCTCTCAAATTCTAGTAGTGATGTCATGATGATATAGAACATCAGAAAGCAAAGGTCAAACTCAACCCATTATCAGAAAAGAAAAAAAATTATTTCTGTACATTGATTGTCTCAAAATTATGAAATTTCATATACTAATTAAAATCAGTATAAGAGTTACTATTAAATACTCACTTCAAATATTGTCTTACTTAGTCGGTATTTGAAAGTCCATACCAAGAAAATAGTAGTAGTGATGGATGGAAAAAGAAACGCATGCCATGAAACATTGTAGATTATTTTTTACTAATTAGAAGGCTTTAGACAAGAAAAGAGTGGAGAGTCATACATTTAAATTCTTAGATTAACATCACTAATATTCTCGTTTTTAATCTTCGTTCTTTGTTATTCAAAATTACACCTAATGAGTTACATAGAACATAATGATATTTATTCTTAATTAGTATTAGTATCATAATCCAATGATTTTATATTTATAACCCCTCTCAATTATGTAATAATTAAATTTATGACATCTTAAGATTACACCAAAATAATATTTCTATTTAAATTATAAACTTACTTTGAGCTTAGTTATCTTACACTTTCATAGTGCAATATGTAAGAAAGAACAATTAATTTATCTTTTCATGTTATAAACAAAAAGAAATATTTCAAAAATGATTTAAAACTTTTCTCTTTTTTTTTTTTTTGCTCTTTAAATAAACTTTGTGGTAATAATATGTTCTTTGTTCTTTAATACATGAAATTTGCATCTCAAATTAATCTAAGAGGTTCGCTCTGAGTCGAGAAATCGAGAGATTTATATTTGGACATTAACAAAATTATGTTATTAATTTTAGAGAGTGTGTGTATATATAAAATAGTTTAATTCTTGTACGAAGACTAAATTTGCAAAACAAAATATCTATTTATTTTTTGTGTAGTGTTTTTTTTTTTATCTAAATATAAATTATTTTAAAAAGAAAATTTTTTCTATCTTATAACTTTCTTCCTTTTCATTAGAGTTATTAAAATAATAATTATGAGTGTAATTTAATTAATATATAAGACCCCTCTTTATTTTTTGTGTATTATTTAATTTTTTTGATTTGTTTGAATTATTATTTAAAATAAATGAATTATGTGGTCTCACTTTTTATTTTTAATTTTTAATTTTTAATTTTAGTTGTCTTCTCCAAATTTTTTCCCCTCCATTGAAGGTTCTTAGTTGAAAGCTTCCAAACATGAATAAATCAATTCAGTCCTTTAAGCTTCACCTTCTTCGTCTAGTCTTCTCCTTCTCCAACAATTATCAACATATCCACAATAATGCAATATAAGGCCATTAAATTCTACATCTGATATTAGGCTCACACTTTCAAAGCTAAACAGTCAGTAAATTGATTTGCAGAAATGGAAATTAAATCCAGAAAGGTTTAATCTAACTTGTATGAGTTTTCTTCTCTATGCTTGACTTGCTCAAAATGATAACTCCAAGCACAATAAGTGAGGCACCTGCAAACCACTTCAAAAGGCCATTACCGATCAACTGACCAAATGACATCATTTTTATTATACAAGACAGGTCGATATAAATTTAAATTTTCATCAACAGACCAATCTCATCTAAGTTTAAATTTTCATAAGTCAAATTTCAAAAATTTGAGTTTAGAAATAAAATTTGAGTTTCAAAAATGGAGGTAGGGGTGAGCGACGCCGGAGAAGATGAAGAATGGTGGTGAGAGTAGAATGATGGTGGGGGTGTGGGGCTGAAGAAGATGGGAGAATGGTGGCGGGGTAGGGTGGAGGTGGGGGGCCGCTGGAGAAGATGAATGGTTGGGGTTGCGGGGGGGGGGGGGGGAAAAGAAATAAGGTTAGGATTATTTTTTAATATATACACACACTGTTGGTTTGAAAATTCTTAAAAAAAATTATTTTCATGGCTCTGACGTAGAGCAAACGTAGCGCGTGTGTACTTCACTCTCCATAGTGAGAGTGGTATAATTTTTTTTAGAGTGGTAAAAAATTTACTTTTAAGTTGTTAAAAGGTATATAATTGCCCGATTAGTTTAAAATCTAAAATAAGTTCTGCCCACGAGGTGATTCAATATATTTTCTCTTAACACCATAGACTCATACATACATGAGTAAAAGTAAATATATATTTTTTTGAATTTAAATAAAAAGGAGAACTTTTTTTTAAGAAATCTTTTTTGAAAACGTAAAATTTAATTATGAAAAAAATATCATTTTTCTAAGATGTGACTATGATAAAAAGATTCATAAGTATAAATAACTCTTTAAAATGTTGTGTATGAAATTAATCTCTTTTGTCTTTATTAATTAAATAATATAAAATAAAGTTCATCCTCAAATTCTATTTATTATTTCCAGCAATAATATTATCATTTTTCTTAAAATTTTCTTTTTTATTTTAAAATACATAGCATCTTCACATATACATATTAGTTCATTTAAAAATTTTGATACCTGTATGTCCTCAAAATCAGATTGTAACCATATGTATTCTAATTTCTACTTGATGTATAGAAAACACATTTGTATGGATATTGCTGAAAATATTATTAGCGATTTCATTAACTTATAACCTTTTTTATATGTGTTTTATAAGAAATTATTTAAAATCTTCTATCTCAACTATAGTTTTAAATAAATTATTTCAATTATTATTTTTTATGACCGCGCGAAGCGCGGCTAAATTCACTAAAGGAGATATGTTGAAAACAAATCAAGAAGGGAACAATTGCAAGACCAAGTCATCAACTAATACAATACTAAATACTACAACTGAGATATATTCGAATCATCTTAATCTCATCTTCTTCATATCATCCACTACAAATGTCACATCCACCTTATCACCGATATTTTATTTCCCATCTTAGTTCTAAGTGTAAAGCTGCATTTTGAAGAACTTCAGAAAGGAATTTTGACAAACTTCTAGGAGATTCGAAAATACAAAGTAAAAATCGACCAATTAATCAAAATTGTTATTCTATAATCAAAATATATTCCATATTTTCTGCACTAATAGTAATATATAACGTTTCGAAAAAAACAAGAGCTATAGTATTAGTACGTATTGCTGGAATAATATGTATAGCATCATGCTATACATATTAATGTATATTTGTATATAGATTTTCCATTTATTTGAGATACATAATATATACTAGTGTACGTATAATGTGTATCATTATGTATATAATATATTTTCTCTGTATTTCCAGAAAATGAATGAATAAATCTAAACAAGCCATAAATCTTAATGTTAAAAATGCTAAAATATCACCTTACACATTAGATCTTATATACATATATATATTGGTGTTGTGTCATTGTGAATTGTTATTTGTGTTTGTGTGAACTTCCCGGTCTTAAAATATCTCATTAACCATAATATATTCTTAACCGAAAAACAGTACACTTCAAAGTAAGTACATAGATAAATCTAACGTTAATATATCTTTTCCCCCAAATAAAAAAAAAAAATGATCCCTGAGTATTTCTCAAATGCATATGGAGAAAATAACCAATTAAAGGAACATGGAAAATTTTGAAAGTCAGTAAGCACAATCAAATTACATGGTTAAACATGTAAAATACCACACCACCAAGAACGAAAAGGTTCTTTTAAACTATTTTTATATGCTATTTAAAATTTATTCGACCGACTAATCCAAAACGATGTTGGATAGGATATTTTCAAATATCATACCGAAGAGCTCTAATTAAAATTACAAAATTTCAATCATTCCACCACTAATTAATTATGTCATATTGGAGCCAGGTAGAATAGAAAGTCAAAAGGCATGCTAGTACTAAGTGTTCATCTATTGATTATCTATATGTATCCAATGAATAATTTCTATAGTAAAAAAAAATTTGAAGATTATATATGTTTGTTATGTTATGAACTCATGATCCTTGTGCCGCTTCTCTTGTTTTTGACCTTCCACTAACTTATTTGGACCCTGGCCACTGTAAATATCTATGACAATGGATAACTGTTAAGCAGACCTTTTTAAAATATATAAAAATAAAATAAATAACATTTACTTATTAAAAGTCACACACACTCACCAGGATGATCAAATTAACTGAGCAAGTGATCTTTCAAATGAACAATCTTCGATTTAAAATTTTCTACTTGCTTTTGATTAAAAGTTTGTTGCAAGGGGCCAGTCATAAGTCTGATTTAGCTCAATTACCATATTAGAAAAGGTCAATCTATGCGCATTCAAAGAATAACGGTTATATATTAGTATAATTCTTTTTTTTTTAAAAAAAAGTCGTTTACCCTATATGTCATCATGTATGTTAAGGCCTCATTTGGTCATGAAAATAATAATTTTTTGGAGTTGGAGTTGGAGTTGAAGTTAGAGTAGGTGTTGTGTTTTAATAAATATAAATTGGAGTTGGTTTTTTAAATTTTGTGAGAGAAATAGGAGTGAAAAAAGTGAAAATAAATAAATCAAAAATAATTTTCATTAAAGTGAAATAATTTTTATGGACAAACACCACTATTTTTACTTTTTCCAATAAAGTAAAATAATTTTTTGAAAAAGAAAATTCATGACCAAATGCCTACTAAATAAATACTAACAATATATCACGGGTTAAAGTAGACCTTGATAACAGTCCGCTAATTTTTTCGAAACTAGGTTAGTGTACGTGTTTTGCACATGTGTCTTGCATCAAACAATAAAATTATATATTAAAAGTATCAACTGATGTTGAAACAAACATATGTCTATTTAAATATATGGACAAAATATTTTATTTCAGATTGTATGACATGTTGTATTATTTTTCTTAGCATCTACATATTGATGGATAAAATATGGTAATCAACAAAGAGAAAAATTATCTTTTATGGAGCAATCAATTTTAAGTTTTACCAAAATTAGCGTAAAATTTTTAATCTAAAAAGTGTGTTAGAAGAGAAACATAATAACTCATCATCATATTAATAATTAAGGAGCAAAATTAAATGTAGTGAAAAAGATTTTTCATTAATATCAAAAGTTAAAATTATGTTTGTATTGATACACTTAGGCTGAGTTTGGCCATGAGAAAGCATTTTTTTCTGAAATTTTTTTCACTTTATTCAAGAAATGATGTTTGGTCGTACAAACTCCAAATACAACTTTGAAAAAGTAAAATAAATCTCAACCTATTTTTCTTTTTTTACTCTTATTTCTCTCAAAAAAAAAAAATAATATATTCATAGTCAAACGCAATTAAAACTATAATTCTAGTTCCAACTCCAACTTCAACTTAACTTCATTTTTTCTTTTTTTGACTTTTATGGACAAACGCCTATCAAAACACATTCTAAACTATAATAAAGTAAAGGAAAATTCAACAATTAAAAAGTAGTTATCACACCCTATCATTTAAACCACTTCTACTATGAGATTCATGCAGGGGATATTGAATTGGATTTGACACATATACGACGTTGAGTTTGCAAGTTCTCATGACATACTTATGTGAATAAATAGGTTTATGAATATAATTCTCTAACAGATACATTGTTTAAATCATATTTTGTAATTAAAGTATGAACTTGATCATTTAGAGATATATCAATATCTATTATATTAACAAATTATTATAAATAAAAATCATAAAAAACTTCTCAATTAACGATAACTTATCAACAATACATGAAATTTATTATTTTAAACTTCAAAAACATACTTAAATCACAAAAGAAAACTTTTTAAGTAACAATCGTCCATCTATCAAAGTATATGACAATTTATTTTTATAATTATAAAAATCATACCAAAATTTTAGAAAACTTTCCTCAAATCACAAGTACATTTGTGATTAAACCTAAACCAAAACCTAAACTCAATAAATAATCCATTTGTCAAAGAAAACTCTAAAGGTATAATGAATCCGAAAAAAATCAAAGTATTCTAACTCAAACATACGACAATCAAAGAAATTTTATATGTAAAAGGTACGCTAAGAAACTTCTAAATATTAGGTAAATAATTAAATATTTGTTGGTGACTATAATTTATTTAAAGGTGAAAAGAAGATTTTGTCTATAATATAATATTTTAATGAAAGACAAAAAATTTGAATCATTTTTTTTAAAAAAATTATTTAAAGAGAGGGAGAGAGAATATAAACCTTTGAATTTTTCGACTCCCATGCTTCTTTGATTTTTTCGACTACTTTATTATTCCACCGCAACATGCTTGTTTGTTCAATTTTTCGATTAAAAAATTTTCAACTAAAAAACAACAAACATATACATAAAAATGTTAGATCTTTAAATACACTCAAAAAAAATATATACATAGAAAGTTTTTTTTTTTTTTTTTAAACAAATTTTTATTCGGCCGAGTGGCCATTTTATTTAATCAATCCAAAATACATACAGATCCAGCACTAAGGCCCAAAGGATAAATAAATTACAATTGTTTTGGGTTCAACCCACAATAAAATCCTAGTATATAACTTGACTTTACTTTCCTTTTTGTGGTCAATTTTCATCGCAGCTCCCGCTCCACGTTACCTTAAAATTCTAGCTGCTTAGAATCTGCACTATCTGTGCTTTGTCTCTGTTGCCAAAATTATGTATGTGGCTTTATGTATCTAGATCTTATTTTTAGGGCTGGTATCTGTGACTTTTCTGTGTTAATGATTCTTTTTCCTTTGCTTGGTATTTGTTGTGTTGAATTGAAACTCACTTTGCCAGTTGTGTCAATAGCTAAGTTAGCTATGTAATCAACTAAGGCATTCCCTTCCCTGTAACTATTCTTGACTTATATCTCCATCTGTTCCTCAGTTCTCCGTATATCCTCTAGTTGCTCAATCACCTCCTGTGGTACTTTCCATACATTATTGATTATCTTGACCATCAGTAAAGAATTTGATTCCACTTTTGATTTTCTGATATTATGATCCCAGTAGTACCTGATTGCTTCTTGTATGGCCCTCCTTTCTGCAATGACATTTGTGGTGTGTCCAATATTTTCTCCTTGTGCATACAAGAGATCACCTTCTGCATTCTTCAGGCAAAAACCATAAGCTCCAATGCCAGGATTGCCTCTACACGCACCATCTGTGTTACACTTAACACAACCATTTTCTGGTAATTCCCATTTCACTATTCGATAATGAATTCTTGGACTATAGGTATTGACATGTTGAATCATGTCCTCCCATTTCATAGCATTAACTCCAGTCCATTTATATCTCCTTCTCAGAATGTGGTGCATTATTTGTTCAACCTGATTAACCATCCCAAAGAATGATATGTTGTTTCCATGTTTAATGAAGTTTCTTCTCTTCCATAAGATCCAAATCAACACAGCTGGTATGACTCTACAATTTTGTTGTAACCTGCTTGATCCTTGTCTATTCCACCATATTTTCACCTGATGTGCAAGCTGTCTTCCTTTATCATGAATACCTGTAAAATTAGCAAAAAACCTCCACAGCCGTAAAGCTATTAAGGATGTTAGAAAAAGATGTTTCATTGTCTCTTGATGACTTTGCACACAACATCAGCATCTTGACACCACATTTAATTTCATCTTCTTCAAGTTGTCATCTGTAGGAACTCTGGCCTTCCAAACTCTTCATAGGAAAAAATTAATCTTGAAAGGCAGTTCCTTGTTCCAGATATATTTATACACCTCTTTTTTTTCTGCTTTTGATCTTAACAAATTCCATGCTGTTTTAACACTAAAGCTTCCACTTGTACTACCCATCCACCATGCTCTATCCCTTACATCATCTTGTAAAGTAGGATTGATATTGTCCATTATGTACTCCACTATTTCTTCAGTCAAGTATAAACTGAGCATTAACTTATTCCACCTCCCATTCCTTATGAATTACTTAACCTCTACTTCTATTGCCTCTTGATCGTGACCTTCAACATAGAATAGTGCCCCTTGTTTGGTCCAATTATCAAACCAAAAACTTGCCTCCCTTGACTTAATTTGCCACCAAATATTGTGCTCCACTTTCTCTCTAACTTGAATTATCTTTTTCCAAATGGGTAAAACACCTTGACCTTGAGCTACTAGTGGATGTTTCTTTTTCTAATACTTGTTCCACATGTAATTACTCCACAGAGAACTGCTGCTGTTCGGAAGTTCCACCATAATTTAGCAAATAAAGCATCTGTAACAGTGTGTAGTGATCTCAATCCAACTCCTCCTTCATCCTTGGGCCTGCATAACTCCTCCCAACTCTTGATTAGAGTGTATCTTCCCCCATAAGTTAATAACCTGCTATGCCATGCAAAAATTCTTCTCCTTACCTTTTGAACCAATTCTTCAAAGTGACTTTTCTACTTCCTTCCATAGACTATTGGACAACCCAAAAAAGTAAAAGAGAAAACACCAGTAGCAATACCTGTAAGCCTTCTAATTTTGTTCTTCATTGCTATTGGTACTTTTTCATGAACATAAAGGAAGCTTTTATTTAGATTAATAAGCTGACCTGACACCTTCTCATAATCAACCAAAACCCTCATCATCTTCTTTATCGACCCTCTATGCCCTGAACAAAATAATATTGTGTCATCTGCATAAGAAAAATGATTGATCTTCTCACTCCATTTTGGTATGCCATACCCAATGAAAGTGAACTCTTTATGCAGCTTGTTGAGATTCCTTGTTAAAACCTCAGCAGCTATAATGAAAAGTGTAGGAGAAAGAGAATCTGCTTGTTTTAGGCCTCTAGTTGACTGGAAAAAGCCATATGATTTATTATTAACCAATATAGAATACCAGTTATTGGACAGTAATCTCCAAATCATATTTATGATTCTTTCAGAAAAGCTAAACTTTCTCAGCACCTTAGTCATATAAACCCATGTAACTCTATTGTAGGCCTTTGCCATATCTAACTTCACCACAATATTAAGATGTTTATCCCTTCTTTTGATGTCTCTGATTATTTCTTGAGCCAGTACTACATTCTCAGCAATACTTTTACCCTTCATAAAACCAGATTGGTTTTGAGAAATTATTAAAGGCAATATGTCCACCAATCTACCACGTATCACCTTAGATATAACCTTGCTAATATAAGTACTTAGGGTTATTGTCCTCAAGTAAGTAAATTTCTTGGCTAAATCTTTTTTAGGTAGAAGCACTAAATTAGCATGAGTTACATACCTGAGTAGTTCATATCCGCAGAAAAAAGCAATAACCAAATTTACCACATCTTTACTAATGACCTCCCAGCAACTTTGAAAAAACTTCCCCGAGAAACTATCTGGGCCAGTAACACTTTCACTGTTTATGAGAACACTGCTTGCTTGACTTCCTCCTCCGAAGGTGTTCTATCCATTTTCTCTTTCTGCCTATCTGTTATGATGGTTGGAATACTGTCCAACATATCATACACCGTATTTGTATTATCCTCTATAAATTGCTTTTTAAAACAAATCACAGCTTCCTCCCCAATGTTTTCTTGTTCCTTCAAAATTACTCTTTGATCATTCTCAATTTCCTGGACATAAAGTCTCTTCCTTCTCCCTTTTACATAGTTATGAAAAAACTTGGTATTTCTATCTCCATCATCGAACCATGTCATACCTGATTTTTGCTTTTAAAAATCCTCCTCAAGACGGTAATATTTCACTAACTCTTCTTCAGCTTCTCTCAACTCCTTCTTGTTGTCATCTGAAATGTTTATTTCTAGCTGCATTTCTTTCACCCTGACTACGTCTTCTAAAGTTGCTACTCTATGGAAAATATTTTCATAAGTGTCTCTACTCCATTT
>NC_061120.1:218304896-218392775 GCF_002878395.1 Capsicum annuum | reverse complement strand
ACAGCAAATATGTAAATTACACGCTGTGCACAGAAGGGCGTTCTTCTTATCCAAATGGTCCTGACATACACCACACCGGGACATATATTCACCTTTTTCAACCAATTCTAGAGAGTGCTCAGCAATCTGAATGGTGCTACCAAACTTGATATTACGAGACAGACCATGTTGAGGGATGCAATGTGGATGAAAAGATTGATGACAATCCCTACAATGATATAGCCAATACTTGGGATGTGCATATGTTTCGCAGATCCTGCACAAGAATTCATCTGGATGGTCAGTAAAAGCGTGAAAAATGAGGGTAAGGGGGTGTTCATCCCATTGGACGGTGATAGTCAGCGGCGATAGAGCACAATCATTTCCTAGGTAGAAACGGCAAGCTTCACAACCGTATGACGAACCAGAGAGGGTTTTGGCACAAGCGCTGCAATTTTCATCGAAAACTGAAATTCGAGAAAGGGGGTGCCTGTGTGATTTATGTGCAATAGCTTTAGGCAATAAAGCACACTTCATATCGAGGCGGAAGTCACATTTTCTCTGTTTGCATTCAAACCACCAACCATTAGTTTCTAATTTGCAATGACTGCATTGCCGGAAGAAACAGCAATACTCCGAATGCCTTATGTAAAGTGGATGTTCCGGGTGATACAGCTCCAGATCACCCGGTAACTGAGAGCAAGTTACATGCAGAAAGTAGCTGCACTGTTGACAACTATAATAACACGGGTCAACAATAGGCCTAATACAGCCATTACAAACTAATTTATCCTTGTTTGTGTTATTTGAGAGCACTAACGGATGCACCTTGTGTTGAAAATTGTCAATCTGCGACGGCTTGAGATTTTCAAGGATGCCATTTTGCTTAAGAAACCGTTCAACAAGTTGCACGGTTTCATTAGCCTCCGGCAGCAGGGCCAGATTCAACTTGGGAAAGGCCTCGATGTTATCGTCAGCAACCCTGAAACCGTAAAAAGAGTACAGAAATCAGTGTAGCTCATTTACATTTTTGGTAGATAAAGAAACAACAGCGTTACTCTTTCAAATGGCCAAGCAAAGCGTAGCGATATATGAATATAGGGCAATAATTAATTAAGCTCCTTACTTTCTCCTTTTCCCGTCACACTTGACGTGTACAAAGAATCTGCAAGGCCCACACTGATAAACCCAATAATCAGGAAGGAGCTTTTCGCTGCACACATCGCAGGTGAGATTGAAATTTTCAAATTCTTGTGGAAGAGAAAACTCCAGGTAGAGCGGGTGGTCATGATCGCCGTGGTTGAGCTCTGGGTTCAAATTGGCACAGCTGTGATGGATCCAGAATGAACATTCTGTACATAGATAAGAGGCCTCTCTATTGTCTTCCTTACCACAAGCATTGCAATGGAAAGTGGTGGGCGTTCGCTGGAGGATTAGGAAATGATCATGTTGTTTCAGTTTCCAATCTTCTTTTCCACGACAAGCACACGAAACATGTACCTGGAACCTACACATCTCACTAGCATAAAAATTAGTTTCTTTGCAGCTCAGGAAGCAGTTGTTGCACGGAGAGTTCTCATTCGGAGGCCGCTCCACGAGCTTCAGCTTGTGTATGTGCTTTGGAAGTGTGAATTCTTGGGTCAACTTGTCAATGTTCTCTTGTGCCATTGCTAAGTATTCCTTCTGATATTTGTAGAAATCTAGACTAAGAGCTTCAAGAATGTTTCCATAAGTTCATCAATGGAGATCAATCTAGAGAGAGATGTTGGAGAAGATATTTTGTTATTAGATGAAAGGAAGAATGAATTCTCTGTTTCTGTACACAACATTATATACACATGCACTAAATGTTAACTCCACTAACTGCTTTCCAACTATAGACTATAACTAACTACCTTGACAGTTGTACATTCCTTGCCAGCTGTGCATTCTACCTGTAATTGATCACATAGACTAACTAACTAACCATCATCTGTTAAGCCTAATCTCAACAATATTTTTGGTTTCCACCTATATCATATATTTGTTTTGGGTCCCGACTAATTTGAATTCATGTTAGAAAGTCTGACACCAACCCAAGGCTCAAATTTGTGACTTTTTTATTATAAAAATTGCAAGACTTTTTCTACGACAATTAGGAATTAACTATAATTTGCTTCTTGGTAACATTTAATAGCTTTTTAGGTATTTTTTTTCCTAGTGTTTGACTAAGATAAAAGAACTTCTGATCACTTACTTTTGGGTCAATAGAACAAAAATAAGGGGCGTTTGGCCATGAAAATTGTGAGTATTTGAAAAAGTAGTTTTTGTTTTCAAAGTGAAAAATGGTATTTGAAAATTGGAGTTGTGTATGGCCATGAATATAAATTGGAGTTATTTTTGAATTTCTGTGAGTAATTTGGAGAGAAAAAATGCTTATGGTGTTTTCCCAATTTCGGAAATCAACTTGACTTTTATGATCAAACGTCTTTTTCGAAGTTTAACTCTGGAAAAAAAAATATTTATTGCCAAATACCCCCTTAACCGAAAGTCTTAAGTTAGAATTTCTTACTTATGACTCTTGACTTATAAGTCATAAGCAATAAACTCATTCAAATAAGCTCTTAGAAAATTATCTTATAATTCAACTCGTTGGATTTGTAAACTCATAAGACATTTCGTTTTGAGTAAAGCCTCTAGTATCCCCCGAACTATGACCAAATTTGCTATGACATACTCCAAATTTACTAGGGTCCTATTACCCCTTGAACTTAAGTTTAGCGTACTTTTGTCAATCTTTTTAGTTGACATGACATCTTTTTAGCTAACATAACACCCTTGACGTGAGCCTTATTTTTATGTAATAAAGGTATAACATCAGCACAAAAGAAAGACAAAAATAGGCTAAAATTGAGTTCAGGAGATAATATAATCCCTGTGAAATTAGAGTGTGTCGTAACAACTTTGATCATAATTCGGAGGTACTGAATGCTTATCTCTTTCATTTTTTGAAGAACAATGGAGTACTATTTAAAGGGCACACTATAGCAACTACCTAAAGCAATATAGGCATAATACATAAATATACTCTTTAATTTGGCTTCAGTTGTCATTTATGCCCTCCAACTTTGGTTGCATACAAGTAGACACATACGACCTAGAGTAAAAGTTTGCCACAATCATTTTGTTAACAAGGAATAACAAGTTGCTTGGAAGAAAAGGACTTCACCGGCCTCTACTTGCTCCAAAAATGCCAAGTACATAGTTAAACGTGCTTTTTTAGATGAATCCTAGGGTTTGATTAATTCGAGTTTGTGCTATCAATTGTTCTACTTTAAAGATAAAACACTTTCTGTCAAAGACGATTCCATATCTAATCAACCTCTAATTAAGGATTACTTCATTGTAATTTTTGGTAGTAATTGGCAATGATGTATCTAACCAAAAAAATTCTCTAGAGTTTTTTTTTTTTCTCTTTTGCTTTATTTAAAGGGATCTTTTAGTGGACAATTGTTGCTTCTAAACCTATTTCTTATTTAATTTTTCCAGAGTTTATTGTGTCACTTTAGTTAAATTTTCCTATTCCTCTATTTTTTTCATCTCTGGTAACACTTTCTAAAAGAAGGCAAAATGCAAAAATTAAGTAAGAGGACAACCATGTATTAATTTCCGAATTTATTTGAGATAAAGAACAAGTGCATTAGACTAGTTTGTTCAGGTAGTCGCCGGCTTGCTAAAGCTAAAAATGGAACTTACCTTCTCATTGACTACATCAGAAGCGAAATCCTCAACTTCAAATACAATGCGAGATGGATAACTCTTTTTATGTTTGTTTACTAGCAGTTTGAATATTGATTGAGTAATATACGAAGTAAATAAAGCGAGATAATTAAAGAGTATAGATTCGAGCGTTCGATCTGAGATATTTGTGGACGTCTCTGAGAAGTCAATGTAGCTCCGAAGGTGTCCTTGAACCAATACACTAGATAAAAAATTAAACGTAATTAAATTAAAGACAAGCTTGATGCTCAAGAAAATAGCATATTGATGTTGTCTTGCTTGAATTCAAAATGTCCTTACAGATGTTTAATTTGAAGTAATTATTAGTAGGTTATAATGGTGAGACACTAGCCAGTAAAAATCCCAATCGAGCCCTAAAGTACTAAAACCAACGGTAGAGGACCATGTAATGATGTTGTTAGTGATGCCAACTAATATTCCAGCAACGCTTAGATCATATATATATAAAGACCACAACCATAAGACCGCTTCTCCCGTTAAAGAGAATGGAAAAATACGCAACTGGATTGTCTCTTGAGATATGTGGGGCATGTCAAATGGAGAACACACCTCAATAAAATTCGTTAAGTGCAGATTAGCATCCTCATATGCTTTGCCTCCAAATAACTCTTTCATTTGAAGCAAGTGAATCATCACGCTAGTAACGTGAAATGCTCTATTTTCTTCTGTCGGTGAAATACGAATGACACTAGCTTGGACCGCATCACCGAGGTGATCCTCATCCTCATTATGCCCATTAATCGACCCGGTATGACTGTTGTGTTGACTCATAGTATCGTGTCTACTATTATGCACCCTTGGGAAAGAACAAAAACACCAAACAATGTAAAATAAAACACTACAGCTAACCCAAAGTAACTAAATACACTGCAAGAGTGAAAACTATGTTTCACTCCCCGGCAACGGCTCCATTTTTTATAACGCTCAAATTACACTCTTGAATGGGTGTAAGCGATCGTTGTCAATACAATAACCCAACTTAGGTTGGGGTCGAATCCAAAAGAAGTGAAAGCATGGAATTCAAAAATCAAGAGTATCAATAGTTACTAAAGATGAACCGTAGTGTGAATAAAACAAGCATAAATATAAAATGGGGGATTTAGTTTGAATGTGTTTATAGTGATGATTACTACAATTCTAGAGTACTATCTTGATATTGAAAAATATTGCAAGTGAGTTCAATTGAGAATAAGCCTTGGGGTTATGCAATTATAGATGTGGGATCATGCATGGGTATTTGGCCATTTATCCAACTTTTAGGTAATAGTCATGGGTAGGCTAGATGTCAATGTATTGGTGTCAATCTTTCAATTACAACACCAAATTTTACAAATGGGTTCTTTCGAACACCTCACAAGTGTGACAATTTTCCATATCTATTGCCTCAATTGACATTCTTATGTCTAAGAGATATCATTAAATGAAATGAATCAAGTTATTGGTTGCATTTATTCATCACCCATGTCTTCTCTTTCAAGAATGACATGGGATTTTGTAATGCCTCGAATCTGATACCCGAAACGCTACACGGTGCTAACAATTCCGAAGGGCCACTAGCTAACCCATGACTGATATCTGTACCTGAACACTGCATAATATATTATACAAATGTGGAATACGTAAAAGTTGTAAGGCCATAAGGTTTATATATGATAAAACATAACATCCTGTTGACGGCATATTTTTCTTGCTTAAATATTTTGACCGTATGGCTCTATGGAACCCGGCTACGAGGGAGTTTAGACCTCTTCCATTCCACGATATTTCTTCCATTCGATCCCCCGACCAACTCCTTCTACTTGTGGTTGTTATAATCATAAATTGGGCTTTGGCTTTGATCCATTAAGCCACGATTACAAGGTGGTGTGTGTTTCGTTTCTTCATGATTCGGCTGTGAAAGATCGTTTCTGGTTTGCTTCTGTTTACTCATTAAATAACAACTGTTGGAAATTTCTGGATCGCAACTTCAATGCTGATCCATATATGTATAATCCACGGTGCTCAACCTATGTGAACGGATTTTATTATTGGCTCGCGAAAAGTAAAATTGGCGGCCCCTATAAAAGAGGCGTTACAATACGTTATTTTGACATGCACAACCAAGTGTTTGGTGAGATTCCAGGGCCTGTAGACTATACTATCTATAAGGAGTCATTTTGCCTACTAGTGCGTCATTGCGGTATCCATATGAATCCTCCAATTGATGTATGGTTGTTGAACGAAGATAGATCGTGGACTAAAGTTGTCAATGTGATGCCTACCAATATTGATCTTCTCAACGTGGTGCCTACAATCTCTCAGTCGTCATGTGATCAACCTATAATAGCTGAGTGTGAGCCTTTGGGATTTTGGGATGGTGATAAACTTATTTTTGCATATGATAAAAAAAAAGTAATACTCTTTGACCCTAAATAAAACCCGTGAATTTACACATCTATTGGATAATAATGGTTTTGGTATAGGAGTACCAGGGGATTGGGAGGTGTCAGCTTTCAATTATAAAGGGAGTTAAGTTTCAATCAAAGGAAATATCTTGGATCATATGCAAGAATATTCTCATTCAGAAGATGAAGAATAACTAGCTATGAATTGAGGTAATTTCCTTAAGTTCATCTGTGATTTGATTCTCAGATAATATTGTATACTATGTTTTATATTTACGTTGAAGAGAAGATCGTGAATATTTTGTTATTCAAAATATACTTGAATATGTAGAATGTACTAAAATAATATACTTAAATCTTGTGCTCATAAATACGTTTATGTCTATTGGAAAGTTAAAATTAAGGAATTGGAAAAAAAAAAGAAAGACTTTTTAAACGAACTAGAAAGAAAAATAAGACAAATTGAAACATTAAAGCACGGAACTTTCTTCGCCTTTTATACCCTTTTAATTAAGAATAAATTTCACATTTAACAAAATTGAAATTTAACTCTTTTACTTTTATATTGGATTTTAAAATCAGATAAAAATTTAGTTACTAAATCTTTACTTCTTTGAATTAAGTATATATAAATCACTTTAAAATTATTAGTTTAACTTATACAAATCCTTTCTTGTTTAACAAAGGGATAAAAATTTGGCATCTAGTTGACTAGAGTCCAGGTCTACTAATTTATTATTACCTATAGGAAACGAAACATGAAATTTCATTATTTACATTCATGAATCAATAATAAATAGTCCTATTGAACTAAAATAATTGCTATACCTCTCATAATTTCTTTTTTCAATTGTTTGTGCATGAGGGGAAAAAAAAAGTTATAATGATCTAAAAATGTTTTAATTATTCAGCATAAAATTTTTTCGGCGAAAATATTTCTTTGAATTTCTTACTATTGCTTACAAATTGATCTAGCGCCTAGTTTTTGCTCCTCACCACTGTATAATGTGAGAATATATTTTTTATTTCAACAGAAACTTCTATCGCACAACATGAAGTTCAAGAACAAGTTGAAAAAGAGGATGTTACTGCTACAAATCTGAGGAAGTTTTTATTGCATGTTTTCTTTAAACTTCTTATTTATTATCCTGTTTCAGAGTTTAGTTTTGCAAGAGAATTCATTATGTTGACAAGAAATTCTCATTACATAATATAGGCTGGCTATTGTTTAAGTGTTTTTTTTTTTTTTTTTTTTTCATTTATAAGAAGTGTCTATTTTAAAAATTAGAATATGTTATTTCTCGTTCATGAGGTGAAGGGAGTAGATCTACAGAAAAAAAGATAATCAATGGTTTGGAATTGTTTTATTATTCAACAGAAGTTTTTTCAGCAAAAATATTTATCTGATTTTCATACTATGTATTGAAATTCCGGTTTCTGATTTCTTTTAAAAAACTTGAGTCAGGGTAGTTGTATTTGGAAGTTGTTTCTAATTGTAGTAAGGTACAACTTTCTTATTGACCCATCCGATTTACGTTTAAATTACCTAGTATTTCCTCAAACCAATTTATTCTAAACTTTTGCTGCTTCAGTAAGGATTCGTGCCTAGCGAGCCACTTCATATATTCATTCATCTTGAGTCTCTTATTGAGTTCCTCCCTGGATTGACCATTGTTGTTGTTTAATCCAGTTCATCCCTTACATGCACTTAGGTTTCCCAGCCAGTTATTCACTTATTCATACACATCACCAATAGACAGAGGCGGAGCAGCCATGTTTATATGGGGGTTCGGACATATATAACTATACACATTTTTTGAATTTTTTAATTACAAATATAGGGTGTACGCAAAAGTTAGGGGGTTCGACCGAACCCCCATCAAGCACACTGGCTCTGCCCCTGCCAATATAATTCCTGGACCACTAACTCAGTCTGGTGCAAAGTTTTTTTTTTTCAATTTCTGTTGTAAAATCCACATGCATGGCGTTACCTAGAATGTGGCAGCTCCACACTTCCTTCACTACATATCATAAATTGGTCCAAAATTTTAAAAACTTGAAATATCTGATGTGATTTTGCTGGTCATTATCAAGGCATTTCGTAAGAAGTGCGTGGTCTGTGGTCAGATCCTGTTCTTACAAGATGCTTAACAGAATTGTACGTGCTGAAATTTTTAAGAGCATTTGTCATTTATAAAAACTCTATCTAGTCTCTTCCAAATTAGTTTTCTTGGTCTTCTATTATTACACCAAGTGTACGTACTTGGATCCAATGTCAGTAGCTCCGCATGTATTCATACAACTAGCAAAGTGATCAAATGATCTGTTGTGCACCCTATGTGTGGTCTACCTCCCAATTTTTCTTCAGGATGTAGCTAGGATCACGTTGAAGTCCCTCCAATGCACCAAGGGCCATCAATATAAGGCTTAAGATTTTCCAGATTCATTAGCATTAATTGCACTTAGCATAGATAGCCGTAAACAGAACCTGCACTACTCTTCAAATTTATAGTAAGTTGTTTATCCTCATTAGCAATAACAATGCACATTCTACATTCATCAGCCATTACACCATAATAATAATCTTTTTACCCTTAAAAATTACTGCATGCCGCATCCCATGCATATCAGTAAGTTTAAAGTATCTTTTCCTCTTGTAAAATTGATATCATCAAGACTAAATATATCGGTCAGATTTAAAGTGTTTTTTCCTTGTAAAATTAGTACGTATATATCAGTCACTTAAGGTATTTTTTTGGTTGTAAAATTGGTATCACCAATACAAACTTATCAGTCGGTTTAAAGTTCTTTTTCCTTGTAAAATATATAAAGTATTTGTCAATTTAAAATGATCACTCTAGCTTCGGAATTAAGGAACACATTTGTATTTAGAAGACATTTTTTATAACTAGAAAAGGCATAATAAGATCCTGTGCATACAAACCATAATTAGTGAAATCTGTCTTGAGCTCCAAGCAACACATCTTACCAAAGTTTGGAATTGCCTTATTTTACTATTTCCCTGATTTATTTAAAGAAAATCCTATGCCTACAAAGTGAAACTTTGGTCACATGCACGGCTGTTTTTTGCATGTCCCAAATAAAAAGTGAAACTTTGGCTCCACGAAACTTATTTTACTATCCCTGATCTTTAAATGATGTCTATGTGTTTATTCATTTTTTGAGTATATAGATGAGAATATATATTAATTTATAATTATTAAATGTTAAAATTTGTCATTTTGGTGATAGTTGAATTGGTTGAGAAGAAAATTATCTTTATGTGTCTGTTGATTGAGCTAGTAATGTGAGACTTGTTATCTAAAATATACGTAAATATTATCGTTGCGATGAGTTTCCTTGTATAAAAGAAGAATTAATATAATTTTGGTGAAAAATAATTTTTTTATTCTGTTTAATTTAGGCTTAGTACATAATTTATCCTCCAAACTTAATTTTTATTACATGTTCCTTCATATTAGGAAGTTGTTTTATTGCGTGTCATGGGAAAAAATGGTCTACACATTAAATGTTTCTCCAAGTATGTCCAATATTCATTACTTTTATTTGACCAAGTATTTTTCTAAAATAAATGAGTGTCCCTCACCAATAAATCTATTCAAAGTAAAATTCTGAAAAATGAAATTAAAAAGATATTTTGATATCCAAGAAATTTACTTAATTATTTCAGATATCCACTTTCAAAATTGTCACACCCTCGGTTTTCACCGCATCCGACCCCGCTAGGGAGTTGGTTTTAGAGAAAATGGGTTTTCCAATTAAAGTGACGTTTTGAAAAGGGATTATTTTATTTACAGAGTAGCCACTTGGAATTGAGTCTGGGTGTTCCGAGTCACCTTATTGAATCCCTATTCGAAAGGAAATGACTCTTCAATTTTTATTTTTTCGTCTGCGAACTAGAAATCCGGATAAGGAATTCTATTGACCGAGGGGAAGGTGTTAGGCACCCCTCGAGTCCCGTGGTTCTAGCACGGCCGCTTTAATGACTTATGTCTGGCTTAAATTAATCTTTTGGATACATAATATTTGTCGGCCTAAAAGCTACTTGCATCCTACTTTGAATTTATTTTAAATTATTTAAAACTGCATTGATTTGTGGCTTACCGATAGTAGTATTTTTCGGCCTTATCATGAGTTTTGGTACATTTCACGTGCCTTTGAGGCATTTATGAATCGTCCCCATTTTCGTAGTCTAAATAAGCACCTAATAGGTTTGAAATTTACCCACCCAATTCAATCGATTTCAAACGGTAGGTCAATTTATTATAACGAATGGTCGGTAGCAGGGCTTTCCAACTTCATCATTAATTTTCACTTATGTTAAACTTTGAACATTCATTCTTCTATACTTCGCAGATTTAAACTTAAAACTTAGAGAAACTCTATCGTTTGATATCTAAACCCAAAGTTCTTTTTTATTTATTTATTTATTTTCTTTTAAAAGAAAAAAATTAATCTTACATTTTGCTCTAAAGTAGATTAAATTTACCAATATGTATAAGAAAACATTAATGTAATTTTACTGGGGGTTAAAACCTAAATCATTCTTTCTACATATCCGTGCCCTAAAAAAATGAGCTTTTCATCTCTTTAGTTATCGATAAAATATTTTTAAAGGCCTAAAAATTTCTAGCTGTAAAAGCATTGATTAGTCCATTATGAATTCGAGACAATTATATCTTATTCCTTTTACCCTACTCTAATTAAAATAATAATAATAATAATAATAAATAATAAATCGGAGCCATTAACTTCGACTCTAAGCCTAAACATTTCTATAATTTCATCGGAGACTCAAATATCGTAACCAAATAAACTTAATACCACAATAATCAATTTATTAATAAACATCATCCCACACACCACACCGAGTTAAACACTAGACACCCACTTAACTGAGGAAAATAAAATGAGCACAAATACCTAAACGTCATTCCGGATGATTACATGTACGGATCAGTAATTTAAATAACACATAAACTTTAAACAAAAAATCACACCCCAAACACTTTGAATAAAAAAAAAACTTAATACCTTACTGTTTATTCTAAGAAAGAATCTTTAAGGTTTTGATATGAATCAAAGTATTACGATATTATTACTAAGGCATGTGCAATAATTAATTTTTATTCTTTTTTTTTATGATTAATCCCGACGTATGGTAAAAAAATAGAAAAAAATACCTTCATCATTACACAATATGGTTGTTATCATCAATGTGGTTTCAAGAAACACAGAATAAGGACCATTGGTTTCATTGGTATAAATTACGGAAATCTAATTTACTTGGTTAATAGATATAATTAATTAAACTAAAATACAATTTAACAAAAACTATTTAGTATCCCCCAAAACAAAAATAAACAGTTGAATTTCGCATAGGCATGCAAAACAATTATTCATTATATTACTTTACTCTAAATTTAATTAAATAAACTATTAACGTTCACATGCAATAAATATTAATAGATTAAACATTCATGAAACTCAAACAACTTTATATATTGAAATAAAGTTTAGCAGATTCGTGATGTTACATTATAAAAAAAGAATTGAGAATGTTTTTTTCTTTTTTCTTTTTCTCACCAAATAAATTTGTTTATGCTTCGACAACACAATTATAACAAAATAAATACATTAAATAAGAACCTGAAAAAATCGAATGTAGAAGTAAAGACGATGTCACCGAAATCTCGAACGAAATCCTTAACTCGTTTTTTTTTTTGGTTGTTTTTCCTTTCCGTCTCCCTTCTTCTGTTTCTTTTCTTTCTCTTGTTTCTTTTTGTTTGTTTTTTGTTTTTTTCTTCCCCCCTCCAGGTTGTGTGCATGTGTGTGTTATATATAATGTGTTTTTTTGTGTCGTGTGTGTGTTATGAGAAAATGGGGGAGAGGTTTTGTGAGAGTGGGACTTGTGGGTGGTTTGGGTAGTTTAGGATTCTTTTTTTTTTTTTACATAAATAAACAAATAAAAACTAAAAAAACAAAAATAAAAATTATTTAAAATGTGACTCTATTTTTTTATTTTTTCAAAAATTTTAAAATAGATTTAGTAAAAATAAGATAAATTTAAAATGTCTAATTTAGACCCTAAAATGAAATTGAACATTAAAGTGGCAAAAACACTTAGATTTGGTAAAAAAATTAGGTGTTTACAAAAATTTTCAAATTTTTTGTTAGAGTTGCCTCACATTTTTCTGTCTCTTTGATGATTATGCTGTTTCATGTTCCACCTTGGTTATTGCAAGTTGCTCAGTTATATGAAAGTTGAGCCGACAAGCGCCTATTGTGCAGTTACTGGTCACCAATTTTTTTTAGAAAGTGCAGCCTATTTCTCAGGGGCATTTTCTGTAATTTTTGGTGATATATGAATTTCTCTGTAACTGTTTGAGGCAGTGTCTTTCTTGTACTGAAGATTAAAAATCTTCTTTATCCTCATTACAACATATTTTTGAATTCTTGAGGATTTGATTGTACTCTACCTTTCATATAGTGAATAGCTCGTCGTTACCCGTGGTTTTTCCCTTACTTGAGTTTCCACGTTAAATTTGTGGGTCATCTATTTATTTCCAGATTTCTTTCTTGATTTTATATGTGTCTTGTTCCTTGATGTAAGTGGTTTTCTAACAAGTGGTATCAGAGCCAGATTCAAGGATGTCTACTGTAACCAAGTTTGATATCGAGAAATTTGATAGAAAAATTAGCTTTAGTATCTGGAAGATCCAGATGAAGGCTATTCTCACACACAACGGTTTGAGGAAGGCTTTAGATGACAAGTCTAAGAAGCCTGATTCTATGAATGATGAACAATGGGAGGAGTTGGATGAAAAGACACTTTCTGCAATTCAATTTTGCCTTTCCAAAGAGGTTCTGCAGAAAGTTATTCATGAGACTACTGCTACAAGTCTCTGGTTGAAACTTGAGTCTCTTTATATGACCAAAAACCTTGCCAATAAGCTCCATCTCAAAGAGCGTTTGCACACGCTTGTATGTCTGAAGGTTCTTCCATTCAATCTCATCTTGATGCATACAATTCAATTATAATAGATTTGGAAAATTTAGAAGTTAAAATTGAGGATGAAGACAAGGTTGTCTTGTTAATTAATTGTCTCTCTACCATCTACCTATAAACACTTCAAGGAGATTATGTTATATGGAAATAATGAAACTTTATCTTATCAAGATGTTAAATCAAATTTGTTGTCCAAAGAAAAATCTGATCTTGAAGTTCATTCAGAAGCTAAAACAGAGGGCTTGTTTGTTAGAGGTAGATCACAGGACAAAGGGAGTACAACTAAAAAGAAGTTCAGATCTAAATCCGAAGGACGTTATTCCAGCAAGACATGTCATTATTGCAAGAAACCTGGGCATGTTATTTCTGAATGCGAAAAGCTGAAGAATAAAAAGGAGAGAGAAGAAAAATACCACCATTTCCCCTTAGTTCACAACCTCCACTACCACTATCAATCGGCACAATCATAACAGTCACTACAATACTAACCATCATAACTATCAGTGGCGGAGCCACCTTGTATTAAGGGGGTTCATAACCTCCTTCCACGAAAAATTGTATTATTTTTACACGATCAAAAAATATTTTTATGTATATCTAGTAGATGTTGAACCCCCTTCGACTAGTCCGTACGTTTAATTCTGAACTCCCTCAATGAAAATTCCGGCTCCGCCACTGACAACTATCACCACCAACATTATTAATCACTAACATTAATCATTATAACCACAACCAGCATTATAAACCACCTTCACTATCACTAACAAACATAAATGTTTTTCTCAATCAAATAATAATTTTGTTGTATTAAATTACATAATTTTCTAATGTATAATTAATTTTTTATTTGAATTATATTTTTTATATTATTATATATACAAATAGAAAAATTTGAACATTCAGATGTTAAAAAACAAACAGTCTTAATCATTCAGTTTTTAGATCTTGAAACAAGATCTTAATCATTCAGATGTGCATTCAAATTCAAATGTCTAAATCTTTTAAAAAAAAAAATGCTAACCTTAGATTTATACATTCATTTTGAAGCTCGATCATTTGAATTTATGATGAAAGTTTTTATTTTAAGATAAATCACCTCTTATTGAAACAAAGATGCTCCTAAAGTAGTAGAGTAAATAAATAAATATTTATTACTCTATCACAATCTTAACTCAATAAAAGAAAGCCACCGGAAGAAAAACAACAACAAAAAAAAATTTAAACTTTCATATATCTACTTCGGGATAGTCTTTGTTACCAAATTTTTAATCTTTGTTACCCAAAGAAAAAGGGATTTGGGGATTTTGAAAACTAGGATCTGATTTGGTAACAAAGATTAAAACTTTTTAATCTTTGTTACCCAGCGAGAAAGTGATTTGGGGATTTTGAAAATTTGGATATCAAATATAAAAAAAATTGGGAATTTTGATAGTAGATATCTTAAATAATTAAATAAACTTTTTCGAACATCAAAATAGCTTTTTAATTTAGACTTTTATTACTTTACTTTGAAAATTGGTGAGTGACAACCATTTATTTTAAAAAATATCTGGTCACATAAAATTAATAAAAAATTATATTTATACACAAAGTAAAGTTATATAATTACATTAAATCTCAAATGTGCAAAATATTTACAAAAATATCAAAATAATTACATTAATCCCTTTATTGGGATTTTCTCTTTCCTTTAGAAATTATTTCATGAATTTTTTGGAATTTTTTCTATGTAGTTCAACTTTACCAACCCAATGCTTTACCGTTTTATCTTCATTTGCATGTTCAATTTTTCATATTCTTCAATCTAATTTAAGTTCATTAATTGGTTGTTTTAGTTTTTTTTTTTTTTTTCATATAGTACAGTTTATTTCTTTTATTTTTCTGATTTTTTTTTGTTCGATTTAACAATACTTAAAAGTCAAAATAGTGTTAATTGATAAAATGGATTATCCTCCAAGGTGTAGTTTAGGATTTACTAAGTTAGATGAAAATGAAAAAGATGTTCCACTTGAATTTCTTCCTGGTTCATTTGATGAAAAGAATCCCAAATTCGCAGAGACTCGGTCAAAGCACATAAATGACCCCGTCACAATGAACAATTTGAGGGAAAAAGCTGCTGATAAATTGAAGAAGTGTAGTTGAAAAGCAAGTAAAAAGAAGTTTGATGATTCAGACCGACCACGTCTTCCAAAGATATTCGTTCTTTGTTTTGCTATAATTTGATAAATGTACAAGAAGACATGATGATGACCTTTTTCGCCACAATACTTTATAATGTAGGTATTCTGATATATAGTTCTATAGTTTATACATTCCCCTTATAAAGACGATGCTAAAGTTGACATGTATAAATTACCCTTATACATCCGTAATTGTTTATTTTCTGATATGATACAAATGCTTAGATGTATAAATAACCATCATACGTTTGTATGTGTTGGTTAATTATGATTATGAATGAAATTTTTAGGTGTATCAGCTAACCTCATACATGTTTATATGTTCCCTTAGTAGAGTCTATTATCACTACTAAAAAAATCGCGTTTAGCAAGAGATCGATAACGTTGCTAATCAACATAAATTCATCGCTAAAGCCATTTAGAGACGGATCAGCGACGGAATACTAGTCATTGCTATATTGCGTGTTGCTAACCATTTAGCAATGGAAAAAATAAAATCCATTGCTAGATTTGCAACGAAATAGAGACGCCCTATATCCGTTGCTATTTTTTAGCAACGAATATATTCGTTGATATATTTATAAATGTCGTTACTAATTTTATGTTGTTTTTCGTCGTTTTGATTATTTCGTGACCAAACATTTCATTGTCAGTCCGTCGCTAAAAAATTTTAATTTTTGTGACAAAAAAATATTTTCCTCAATACGTTGCAAATATTTTTCTTTGGCAATGATTAAATTTATTGCTAAATCTATCGTCATTACTTTTCTTCCAATACCTTTTTAATTTGTATTTTACATACACCATGTTGAATCATATTAAAAGCATGTCATAAAATTCTTAAAATATTCAACATTCAAACAAAAGAACCCATATATATAGATAGCAAAGTCTTCTTAAAATATCCAACATTCATATAAAAGAACCCACATATATAGATAGCAAAATCTAAATATCCACAATACCAAATATAGCAACATCTAAACACATAATTATGTCCATCTTCAGCAAGATTAGATACAACAGTTGAGAATGGTTGTGGTTTTCATTGGGGGTATTCGTGCCAGTTAACTAATTTGCTCACCCCAGGCCAGAGTTGTTCATTAGGAGTATCTAGCAACCTGCACGGCAATTCTGTTAAGGTTAGAATGCAGAAATCAAGTTGGATAATAGCAATCTTGCTATTGCACAACAACTCACTGCAACAAAGAACATGACAAAAGTAGAAATTAGCAGAAACACTTCCCTTTTAGTTCAAATCAGAAATATTTTGGACTGTCAATTATTGTGACATTATTTTTTACGGACGGACTTTCTATAGAACCCATTTTATTAACATGATTTATCACTACTTTAGCAACTTTGGCGACTTGACCTATGAATCAACTAAGATGATCAAGAAATCTTAAACTGCAAATATTTAGTAGCTTGCTGTTCAAATATATTTTATCTAGTTTACCACATCTTTTGACCATAAATCATTTTCTGGATTCAACATATTGCCAAGCGTAAAAGACTTACTATTTCAACTTTGCGAGAAACTCCTCAGGCAATTGTTGAAAAACAGAGGTGTCTACTTGACTAAGAGAAGAGGGCATTAGACTGATGCCTCTTGAGACCAGAGCATTAATAACCATGCCCATATTTGGTACACTAGTATCAGATAGTGGCTGACTTTTTATATCAGCAAAAAGCTTATTAGGATAAGAGACAACTTGGATTTCCTCTTCATTAAACTGCTGCTCCTATTATAGCCATCAGAAATCAACATCAACAACAAGATAACCATCACCACCAATAGGAAACCAAACCAATTCATTGACCACTAGGCCACACCCTTGGCTGCGGACTTAGAACCCTTTAAAAAGGTGTAACAAGAAATTACCCACGTGTGAAGTAGTAAAGAGCTGTGAAGCGATTCTCTCAAGCACATCAACGCAATCTGTAGCCATCAGCACCTACAAGTGGAACAATGCAATTAAAAACAAGAAGGAAAATAGAAATTTCTTCAGTTAAAAAACATAGACCACAAGGTTATCACCAAAAATACTATACCCTCCATGCCCATACGTCACTCCGATTGTTAACCGCTAGGCCACTCACCAGCTTGGGAGAAACTCTGCTCACAAACTCTTACATATATAACAACTACACCCCTTAATACAATTTGCAGTAACTTCCTGGTACTAACAAACATAAAATGAAAAAGAAGATCTCTGTAGCAAGAGATTCAATGATTCATGACGTCCCCTTGAAGAAAAAAAATGCAAAATAGTGTTTGCTGTATACAAACTATAAATAAATAGAAAATCAAAACCGTGAGGGCAATCACGAACATATTGCAGAAATAAATAAATAATAAGAAAACCTTAGAGATCATATGCAGCTGCCCACAAGTTGTTATTTGTCTCCTGTTCAACTTTTCTTCCAAGACGTGACCAATTCCAGGAAGTGCTTTTACTTGAAGTTCTTGTATTTCAAAGATACCAAGAAGGCAAAAAATTACAACAAAAGGCAGGGGCTGAAAATTGTATAGGCTAGCTATTGGTAATGGAACAGTATTCATTGTTGTTACTCCTATAACCTCAGGATCACCAACAAATAACATATATATTCAGCTTCTAATAGACAATTAGCCTAGTACATTAATGCAGAAGGCACATATGGGGAATTCTAAAAGAAACACTTCTTTGTTGTTGAAGAGAGGAAACATTTACTTTCGTAGTTACCATATCATAGAAAACAATTGAGTTGATATCAAGTTAAAATGTAAACCAAAATTGTCCCTAAGAGAGAATTGTATTTCAAATCACTTAATATAACTATATACGTTCAGAAAAAATATACTAAATGCACTTTTGGCTAGAACCTGATATTAGAATTTGACGGGGTGAGCTTAAAGCTTGAGGAGGTGCTCTCCCACTCCCAATTACCTTACCTTCAAGAGTGGACGATATAACTTACAAGAGTTAATGGATGAATAAAGAGTGGGAAGTTACATGAATTTCAAAGAAAAGATGATCAAATTCAGCAATAAAAAAAACATGAGACAAATGCACCTAATGCCAAACACCTACAGCATTATTATGTCCAACTATTATTACATTCTACCCATTAAAGCCTAAGGGAGTAGTATGAGAATCTGAAGTGCATGCAAAATCAAATGAAATTCAAGTACTGAAGAAAGAACTGAAAACAACAACATTAAAAAATAGCAAGTTGAGGACGACAGCTAAGCAGGCAATAAAAAAAACTGAGGCAGTTGAAAAGAGTAAAATTGCACTTCAAAATTAGATAAAGAGGTGGAAGGAACATAAAGAGAGAGAAGGTTGCATTGGCTGCACTTAGAGAAGAATCCATTTTCAGAGAAATTACTGAATACAAGCCAAATAATTCTCCTAAAATAAAACAACCTCTTGGTAAGATTCTCAGGATTGGAACAACCGCAACCACTTCTCTACCAAAGGAACACAATAGATGCCAATGAAAATATAAATTTGGAAAATTAAACTAGTGTACAATTTGAAATATGATTGGCTATATTTGATAAATAGCTATTTCTATTAATACCTAGAAAGCACTGGTTAGAATATTTAATAGGTTGATAAGATGAACCAAAAAAGCAACTTATTGATGACAAACAAACCAGTAAAAGACAAGCAATATAAACACAAGAGGAGATCAGAGTGATTTTTGAATTGAGTGCATAGTGTCAGACAAGCTTACGATCAGGATCAATGAAGTCATTTAACTTGATCATACAAGGTGGTAAAAAGTGTTTGAACTAGTTTTGAATAAGTAGTTGCCTAAATAAAATCTAGTGAAGTTCGGGTCGGGAACACAATCTAGTGCAACTACATAGTGTCTATTTGGCTATTCTTTTTTTTTTTAAATTTAAAAAGGTAGAATTGTTTTATCTAGAAGAATAAAAATGCAAAATCTTTTCGAAATAATGTTCATTAGAAAACCATGACTTAGATAAAAATATAAAATGGTTCATTGCCTAACTTTTTAGCAATTCTGGCAGGGGTAAATTTAGTCAATGCTCGTTCTATCTCTTCACTAACAACTCTCCAAAGAATCGATTCTAAGCATGTATAGAGAGGAAATCTTAGTGGGCATCTAAATACAACAAAAACAACAAACCCAATATATTCCCACATAGTGGGGTCTGGGGAAGGTAAAATGTACTCAGTCCATCCCACTACCTCCAAAGAAGTAGAGAGGCCGTTTCCGATAGACCCCCGGCTAAAGACCAAAATCATATTTAAATATACACGCACACACCTTATATAATAACTTACATTGCTGGTGCACAAAAGTTCTCATGAAACTTAGTTTTTATGAAATTATCAAATAGAATGGACAAAGTTCCAGGTAGACTCCACAACATGACGAAGATATTAGATCAGCACATATACAACCTGAATTTACAAGATGAAAATCACCTCAAATCTAAAGCTAAGAGTATTTATTAAATCATCTAAAATCAAGTGATTTCAAACCTGAAGCAGGTAAACTTGTTGATCAGTTGGCATCATACCTTTGAGGATTTTCTCCATGTTCCTGCTACTGCTTCTCTATCTTTAAGATTCACTCCGAGCATAGGACAAGGCATCCCTTATAATTGCTACTTCATTGACTCATGTATTAGTTTAGAGAATTTATCCAGCCCATCCCCAGAACTCTGTAGGAATCAAGACAACCGATACCAACAGTACTCCATCTTCAAAAGTGCACCGATATTTCTACTTAGGTTTTATGTGCCAGCTTACTTCCAAACAGCCACATCAATAATCACAGCCAAGCAGACCAACCTGAATGAGCATCTAAATGAAAAAAATAGGCTTTGTTTTCTGGTCTATTAATCTTGATTTACGCAACACATAATCTACAAGTGGAAAATGGGGAGGGTAGGACCCAGAAAGCTAACTAAATACTGATGGCGAAACTTTGAAAGCAAATTCATTTGAAGTTTGAAGTTCCAACTAGTGCATCGTCTATAAACAACCAATTCCCTTACAACAACATAGGTTCCATTCTCTAATTCTCCCTTGTACATCTAATATGGAAAGATATGGCATACAAGTTGTTGGCTAAACCAAATAGTCTAACTTTGAGCCAAAAAAAAAATAAAGCCTGGGAAAGAAGGCTTGAAAAGATGTCAACTCACTGCATATGAACTTTAAGTAAACGACTTAAGTGCCTCGCTTTAGTGATATTAATTGTCAAATTTCAATAGCTAACAAATCAAAATATGCATTACTCCTAATTTTAATCAACATTATATGGTACAAAATGCAAAGTCGAGATGCATATAACACTTATGCACATAGACAATACATAATAAAGGCAAAAAAAATTATTTAATCAACTGCTTATCTTGGCGAGTTGTGCATCTATTTAATTGTCTGATTTGAGTTATTCAATGAAAACTACCTGAAAAACTAATTTAGTTGTGTCAATTAATCACGGAGATCAAGACCTATAGGAATACTATGGCACCACATGGATGATAACAAAATTAGCAATAAAAAGTTTATCCTCCGACAAAATATAACATGAATTTTGAATAGATATATGCAAGAAAACAATATACTGAGCCCTTTTTCTAAATTAATTTGGGTTTCAATGGAGCCTTCACCGAGCAATGCTGATTTATCAAATTATTCTGTCGCTTCTTCCAACTCTTCCATGGAGAACACCCGATATGATGGAGCACCTTGTGATCCAAGTGCTAATTCTTGAGAAATGATTTCTGAGGTAAAATAAGTTAAAGAAACTCTAATTAAATCCACTGAAAACTTAAGTAATTGGCTTAGAAACTTTTCTGCAGAAAATCTGCCTATTTAGAGTTGACATGAAAATGAAGTCAAACTATAACTTACTAGCATTTTCCAGGAGCTCATCAGAAATATTGGGTTGTGCATTATCTTGCACAACTTTGGAAAACATGTACCGATCCACATCGTGACGTGTATGTATGCTGTGATCTTCTACAAAAGAAGAGAAGGAAAACTGCCAAAAACACCACAAGTAGTACAGCTCCCCCAACAACACCTACCATTTCAAGTTTAAAAAAACCACAAACAGAAATTCTGAGAAAAAATTCGATTCCCATTTCAAGTAAATAACCATTTATCAAACTTTTTAACACAATAATCGAACAACCCCAAGTGAAAGAGCTCAAACAACCCTAAACCTATCATTTACAAGTGAAATCTAACATAGAAATTAAGAAATTGAAAGAGGTAAAAACAACTCACATTACGAGATTTAGAATCGTACCTCTAACTTAAATTTGAAATTGAGTGATTAATTCCCTTTTCGATTGATATTGAGCGATTCCCTTTTTTCAATTGAGAGACAATGGAGAGAAAAGGGAAAGGAGAGACAGTTTTTGGAGAGAGGCGGAGGATACAATGTGTTGGGAACAAAGTGAAATAAAAGACTTTGCCTTAATATTTATTTGGTAGGGTGACGGATTCAGCAATGGGTGCCAAATCCGTTGCTAATTATTTAAAAAAAAAAATATTTTTTAAAAATGGTAAAATAATTCTAGTGAAAAAAATTTCATTGCTATTTCCGTCTCCACCATGTCAAAAAAAATTTCTCCCTTTTTATGTCGCTAATTTTGTCACCAAAATAAACGTGCCAATACTTACCGTCAAAATATAGCAACGGATTATACTTTTTGTCGCTAATCTATCGCTAATTAGGTTACTAATTTTATTTTCAATTATTTAGCTACAAAAAATCTATTTTGTTGCAATTCTGTAGTTAATTAGCGACGAAAAAGTGCTTGTTGCTACAAATCCGTTGCTAAACCTGATTTTTTCTGTAGTGTATGAATTGGTAGATATATAAGTTACCCCATACAAGTGCAATTCAAGAGTGGTTACTATTGATTTTATTATACATTAATGCAATTTATTTGTAAATGAATTAGTTACCCTCATACATGTCTAACATCTTAGGTATTATATATTAATGCTTCGAGATTAGGTTAACTCGATAGTGGTTGTCCGATGCTTTCCTGAAAAATCATCATTGCTTAGACATCACAGATATTTATGTTGGCATGGTATTTTTAGGAAAAAAGGAATACGAAATTTCTTACTTGGCATAATGAGTTTTCAGTAATCCTGTGGTGATCCACTGGGAGTAATCAAAAATCAATTCGTTTGGCAATTCTTGGTTAATGGTGTAGCCCTCGAAACATACTTCAGTTTCTCCTTTTTTTCAGAATCAGCCGCATCGTTACAGGTAGAAACTTCATTTGTAATGTATGGAGACCTTAAAGTCCGAGGCTTCTTTCTTTCCCTTTTTCCAGGTGCTTTCACTTTTGTGGCTTCAAGCTCCCGAACTTGAGCATCAGGGAAATCAGGTGGAATCTGACTGTCTGGAAGGTCCCATTTGCTTTCATTCATTTTTTTTGATGGTCCAACACCTAATGACTTTGTAGACGAAGGAGTTGAGAAGCCAAATAAAATTGAATCTACAGCTTCCTGAATTGCGTCAGTTACTGTCCCACCATCTTCATCCTATATGGAACCGTAAAGATGTGAAAGGTATAAATATAACATATGAATGTATAAACATAATAATAGTTACGACATGTATGTGTAAGGTGGACGCTACTTGTTATTACATATTACATAAATGTAATTCAAATAGGTTAATGGTATTACCAGGATCTCTTGCTCTTCAATCCTCTGGTCGTTATTATTTTCTTCATCACGAGATGCTTTTATACCGTTGACACTTCCCTTATAATAACCTTCCTGTTGTATATAAAAAAGAAACAAAATCTGATATTCATATAGAATTTATGTAGACTTATATTAACACTACAACATAATTGACCAAAAAATACCTTCATATCCTCCTTAGATGGACTCGGATGTTTGTCGGATCCGTTTTATTGACTTTGTTGTTGAGCAGTAATTTTAACCTCCTAAGTAAGATGAATAAGCTTATTGTATGAACATTTCATCAATGTTAGACAATATACATTGAAATTTAATTGTTATACCTGTGATTACTTATTTTCTTCATTCTTCAATGCTTTGACGACCTCGGCCGGTATTCTTGTTATTAGAGTAACCAACTCAGCCATCTTTTCAGTAACCTTGTAGAGTAAAAAAGAAGTTGTTGGTCGAGACACATCATGCATTTAAAAATAATGTGTTATAAAATTAACTTACACATTGATTGATGTAATTCTTTCTTTCATCACCATCTAAACTTGATTTTGAAGTCCCCTCAGGCTGTGTGGAATAAGAAGGAACAGATTTGTGTTGGTAACGCTCAGGAGACACACCAATTTCTCCTTGTTGATGATGTTCATATACAGACACACCAATTTTTCCTTTGTGTACTGCATCCTTTTGTGTTTCACTATGCAAATCAGACACATTATGTACCGGTCTATCACGTGTACATGTATCATCCACCACAATCGCTGGACTATCTTGCTGAAACATCACCGCCTTTCTTCTCTTCAAAGGTAGCTCAGGTGATTCAGGCGAAGCTAAACCAGCCTTTATGAGAATTTCACGCGATGGTATAGTGCTAAAATCACCAAATTCTTCAGCAATGGTACCAACATGTTGAAATTTATCTTCTGTCCTTTTCAGCGTTCCAGCAATAGATGTTGAAGTAGAAGCTGCTGGATCAACTTTCTGAAGATCTTCAGAAAAGGACAAATCCAACCTACTAACTTCTTCGGTTGTAGGCTGTATATTTTTGTATGAATGCTGTAAAGAATAATTTTAAAATTAAATATTTGCACATAATTAAAACAACTTGAACAAACCAAAAAAGTATAATGTTAAACAATAACCTTACTGAACATGTCCGTCATAAAAGCTTCGTACTGACGCCTTACACACTCCACAGACCAGTTTAGAATTCTTGGGATTGCATTTCTCTGACGGATAACAGTTTTTTATTCTACCTCGGAGCAGCACTCAAAGATCCAAACATTTAGAGCATGCGGCATTCCACCCAATGAATATAACTTCTTCTCGATATTGAAATCCTACTACCAGGAACTCATTAACTTTTCAAAAGTAACCTTACCCCATGGAAAGTGAATGTACCTCTTGTCCTTGACCATCTGAAAGTGAGCTACACTGGTTGGTGCTTTCTTATGCTGAGAAAACATGAATGTATGAACAAAATACAATATCGCCAGGTTGAGAGCATCTTCAGATTTATCAAAGTTTTCCATCTCCAAACGTGTTATCAGTTTAGACCTAGTTATTGCTCCTTTATTGTCGGGAAAATACTTCAACAACAACGCTGATTTTGATGATAAAGTATACATATAATCCTCAATATTACCGGTATATTTAAGATCGATAATAGTAGAAAAATCAAGCATTGTAAATTTGAGGATTTCCTCTTGCACCCAAACATGAAGCTTATCCTTCTTATCCTGCTGGATTTCAAGCATTAGGAGACATTTTGAAATCTGACCTATCCAGTTGCACCGTGACAAATTCAAAAATACCCAAAAATTGTATTTCTAAATGCTCCTAAAATATCTCACCAAAATATTGTAGACACGTAATTTTATCCCTCCGAAAGATTAATTTTTCTATTTTTACCTTATCCTACCGTGCACCACCAATCGTGTAATTATTCCTCATAAAAGAACAAAAAATAACAACCCCTAACTAATTTTATCTTATCCTAACAAGATACCCCCTCACCACTACACCCCACATCACCACCCCCTCACGTTCTTTTTCATTTCTTTTAGCCAAAACACAAACAATTTTCCATTTAGTGGGACCACCAAAAAGATTTCCTTTCTTTTATCTTTTCCCAATTTCATAAAGATATATATATCCATATATATACAGAAAAGAAAAAAAACAATCAGGAGGAGGGACCATTTTTTTTTATATACAAACCAATATTGAAGGGGGGTTTTATCATCATCTTTATCTCATACACACGCACCATCATATCTCTGACCCATCTTGGACCTCCTATCGACATATCAGTACACGCACAGATCTGAGGAAAATTGGTGAATAGGAGGGGAAGAGAGAGTGAAATCGAGTGAGAGATAGAGGGAAGAATCGAAAACGAAAATGAAATTTGGTTTCAGGTTTCTGTGTCACCGGAATCTGACCTTTTCCATCAGCTTTTTCCCCTCACAGCTCGCTGGAGCTAAGGTTTGGACTGGTTTTCAGCTATTGCTCGAATTTTGGAGACTTTGGTTCTCGTTTGTTCGCAATTTGTCTTCTGATATTGTGCTTTGGGGTTTTTGATACCGGGCTAGGTTCATCTATTTTGATATTTTTCATTTGTTCTTAATCTGTTTGGGTTGGATCTCTATACTGATTTTGGTTTGTTCTTCGTTGGGGTTCTTGTTAGAGAATTTCGGTCTTGTATTTATTTATTATCAAGGAAAATAAGTTCTATCGAGGTTCATCTCTTTAACTCATTCTCTTTTATATTGATTGGTTGAATTGGTTGTGATTATGTATGGTGTGGTCATAATTGTTGGGTTTTGTTGATATTATGATGTTATGGTTGTGTGTTTGATGAGGTGATTTCAGCGATTTGTGAAACAAATTGGAGTAATTTTGGTGTTGTTGATAAAAATGAAGCTAGCGGGGGATGGAATTGAGAAATTGATAGAAGTTGAATGTAGGTTAATTTTCGTTTGTTGTCTTTTTGTTTAATTTGAAATAATCATGAATGGGATAGATTTATGATATGTGGAAATGGATAGGCAATATAGGTTTGGGTAGTAAAAAATTCAGGAGTGATGTGTTGATTGAATGCTTTGAATGTTTAAATGTTTGTTTTGAACCTTTTTTTTAGTTAGCTTATTTAATTCAGATGTATTAATTCAGCCAGGAAATGCCCTGAGGTATTTATGTTTATTTGCCGGGGAATGCCCCAAAGTATTTTGTACCCGAAGGACGTTCGTGACGAAGGCCCGACGCGGCGGATGGAGCTTAGTCTAGGGGTAGTATAGAATAGGATTTATATTTTTTGCAATTTTTCTATTTGAGACAGTATAACTCGGACTGGACATTATTTTGGGTTTGAACTTTGTTTGTTGCTTGTTTTTATGTGTTTTATGTAGTTTATACATTCATAGTACCAAATTCTCCGATATGCTCCACCAAGCAGCCATGGTCGAACTATAGGATCGAGGGGTGCCTAACATCTTCCCTTTGGTCAACAGAATTCCTTAACCTAAATCTTTGTTCGCGGATCAGTTTAAAAGAGTCGAAATCATTTTCGAAAAAGGATTTTCAATGGTGACTTGGCACACCAGATTATGCCAAGTGGCAACTCTGAGTTTAAATGTAAATAATCCTTTTCGAAATAAAATCTTCATTTTTGTCACTTTAATAATAAAAACCCTTTCAAAACTTAAAATCACAATCTTTTTGGAGTTAAAAAAAGGTGTGACAGCTCTAGTGACTCTGCTGGGGATTTTTCAGAATTCGAGCTTATTTTGGAGTTGTATCAGCTTAGTTTGGCACTATAGGTGTATAGACATTTTGTTTATGTTGTTTTGGGTAATTGTTTATCATTGTTGAGTATCTACTTGCTCTTTGTTTACAGTTTTTAGTTTAAGTGTTACCGTTTTATATCTGGCATTATGTGCATAACCCGAGTCTTTCTTTCTGCAACAAGTCTGTATTACACGTGTGTACACGACCTATAGTTGAGTCACCCTTATTTTAGGAGAGGGAACTGTTGGGTTGTATGGAGTAGGTGGACAGCTAAAGCAATCCACTATCGACCATACGCTCCCTCGAACAGCCTTGTTAGGTGACCCCAACGTAGGTCAGCCTTTAGGTCATACTTATCTGCATTATATTGAGACCTAGCAGGACCCACATGGCCCTTTGTAGGGGACTCACCTCTAAAGCATCCTTACGTGCTAAATGTTGTATCTTTGAGGGTATCGTGGTCATTTGACGGACTGATTTAGGGAAAACATTTGTTAGAAGTAAAGTTCGTAGACAAGAAATGTTGAAAAAAATTAGAAAAAAAAGTAAATCGAAATGAAAAAAAAAGTGTTTCGTAAGTTTTTAGAGTTCTTTATGGCTTTTGATTTTTTTTTACAATCTAAAAATTCAAAAAGATTTTTTACCTTTCGCACTCATTTTCTCAAAAATATCAAAAAGATTTTCTTTTAATCCTTTACTATGCATTCATAATTCAAAAATTAAAAAAAAAAAAAACTTCGTTGTTGGTGTCATTTTTGTATGAAGTGTCAAATTAAAAATCCAAAAAGATTTTATTTTCATCGTGTAGCTGTGTTTCTCAAGTCAAGGTTTTGTTTGTTCTATAATCCTTAATTGTCCAATTTGGACGAACTACGCACCCCTGATTCTCCTCTCCCGAGAGTGAGATACGTAGGCAGCCTATTGTTGGTTCGGGGATCTTATTTCAAAAATCCAAAAAGATTTTCTTCACTCTTTATCTAGAGTAGGTGTCATATACTTCTTTGATAGAAAACTGCAAAAAGATCTTTCTTTAATAGTTTCAATTTTTATTTTCATAGGAAATTCAAAATTGAAAACCCAAAAAGATTTTCTTTGGTAATCATAGGTTTCATTTCGTATAAGAATCTGAAAAATCCAAAAAGATTTTCTTCACTTTTCATTTAGAATAGGTGTTTCATATATATCTTTAAGAGAAAACTACAAAAAAGATTTTTCTTTAATAGGTTCAAGTTTCATTTTCATAGAAAATGCAAAATTAAAAATTCAAAAAGATTTTTCTTTGGTAATCATAGATTTCATTTTATATAGGGGTATTAAAGCTGAAAAAATTCAAATTTTTTTTTTGTCATTTGTTATTTTCTTATTTTCTTAAAGTTCCAAGCCAAAAAAAAGAGTTTGATTAGTCATTTTGGCAAAACTTCACGAACTACGCACACCTGATTCTCCTTTCTCGGAGAGTGAGATACGTAGGCGTCCTTTTAGGGTTCGGTGATCTTTTCACTATAAAAAAAAAGTTTTGAAAAATTGTTGAACGCTAACGTATTTGCTATCTCTTGTCCAATTAGTTTAAGGTGGTTGGTTTGTGGTATTTTGGCTGGTCCTCCATATTGCTCCAAGTCACAGAGAAAGTTATGGCCAAGAAGGATACCAAGTTAGTTATCACTAATCAGATAGGTAGTTTGGGGAATGATAATGTAGGAGCTAATAAAGAGATTCGGAAATTAAGACAACAAATGATAGAAATGCATCGAGCTTGGGCTAATGGGTTGCCGCCTCCTCTATTTCCCGCTGATAATCTGGAATATCTTTCTAGTTTGCCTCCAGTGTCATAGGCACAATTCCCTATGTTGGCCAACATGCCACAACATGCATCAGGACCTACTCCGAGGCAACAGTATCCAAACACTTCCAATATTCATTTCCTCACTCCTCAATACAAAATTATCACATGCTCAGCTCCGTCTGCTATTCATGCTTTTGCAGCCCCACTCTCGTCTGAAGCTCCTGTTTTTAATGTCAATCCAACGGTTGTGAATTCTCACTCTACAAGCGACCCTGTATTGAATATTTTTAGTGATCAGCATTATGCTCCTGAGCCTATATTTAAGTCGACTGGTCCTTACAACTGCACTCAACTGCTTGAATTTACTCCTAACGCTGAGAAGCCTACTATGATAGAAGAACAAAAGAAAATGGCCAGAAAATTGAGAAGTTTGGAACTGACTATGAAAAACTTGCAAGGACTTGGGGGGTACAAAAGTGTCTCATATAAAGATCTGTGTATGTTTCCAGGTGTACATCTTACTCTTGGTTTTAAAATGTCTAAGTTTGAGAAGTATGATGGACATAGCGATCCTATAGCACATTTGAGAAGCTATTGCAACCAGCTAAGGGGCGCTAGAGGGAAGAAAGAATTACTCATGGCATATTTCGATGAGATTCTTTCAGGTCTAGCTTCAGAATGGTTTGTTGACCAAGACATCGACAAGTGGAACAACTGGAATGACCTGGCTAATGAAGTCATGCAAAAATTTCAATACAATATGGAGTTGATTCCTGACAAGAAATCCCTGACTAATATGAAGAAAAAAAGTACTGAAACTTTCAGAGAGTATGCGAATAGATGGCGTGAACAAGCTGCTAGGGTGAAACCGCCAATGAAAGAAAGTAAGATAGTGGAGGAATTTATTCAAGCGCAGGATGAAACATATTATCAACACTTGTTACCTGCATTAGGCAAGCTATTTATTGAGGTCCTCAAAATGGGGGAGATGATAGAGGATGGAATTAAGACCGGTCGCATTATAAATTTTGCAACATTGAAAGCGACCACTCAAGTGATTTAAAAAGGTTTGGGAAGTATTGGAGGGAAGAAGTATGAGGAAGATGCATCTTTCATTATAGTTGGACAACAGGCATGGGAAAGAGGACCACACCATCGTTACCCACAGGCTCAAACCCAAGTTTATGCCCAAGCTCCACAGAATCTTTTCCAAAATACATTATACTCCATTCCCCCACTTCCATATCCAGTGTATAATGCACAACCACATGTCCAACCTTAATCTTACCCATAATGGCACAAGCCAACTTCTCAGAGTCATCCTCTAACTCCACAAATATACCAAAGCCCTTCTAGGACAAATTTTTGGTCCAAGCCAAACAATGAAATGAGGCAGAAGTCAAGGGATAACTTCACACCAATTGGAGAGTCATATATGAGTTTATCCCAGAGATTGGTACATTGAGGCATGATCAATCCTCTCCTTAGGTACACTTCTGATCCACATGCAAGAAGCTTTGATCCTAATGTACGATGTGCCTATCATTCTGATGTTCAGGGTCACGTATTAAAGATTGTCGTTCTTTGAAATGATAAATTGAAAATATGATTCAAGATAAATTAATTATGGTGCAAAACATTGACAGTGAGAAAAGCTCTAGTCATGCTGATATGCAAATCAGTGGCTAAGATGTCAGGCTGAGCAATTGAGAAGTCACCCCTCTCCCTACTAGGAAGAGGTCTGGTAGCTTGTTTTATTTTATTTTCTATTGTCCGAATTATTTTAGGGTTGTAGTTCAGGATCTATCTTGTTTTGTCCTTTTGTTGTTTATGTTCAAACCCTTCTATCTTTCATTTTAATTAAATGGAGTGTGCCTTTTTCTATTGTGTTTTAAATTTGTGTTGTTTATTTGTTTTATTTACATAGCACATTTTATGTTGATTCTAGTGATATGACATGCTAGCGGAATTTTCAGTCAGATCTTGAAATCTAGTTTATGCATAAACATTGAATCAGAGGGTTAAAGATAGAAAAAACATTTGAGAAATAAGTAGTATGCTGAAACATTTGGTGACAAGTTGAAGCCTTCTTGGAAAATTAAGGCAATTATTTTGAGAATCACAAGAATAACTGGGTCATCAATTGAAAGACATATCTCAATTAGGACAAATAGTGGATGTGTGATCCTATATCAAGAGGGACAGAAAGAAAATCAGCTCCACGAAATTATGAGTCATTTGATGTGATAAATGTACAACAAAGATGGAGTTTCCAGAAGAAGTAGTGACGCACAGACTCAATCAAAGTTAATGCTTAAAAAGTATGACAAATGATCTTCATCTCTCACTTCCATATTGCATGTTATGTACTCGCATTTTCAAGGATTGATATGATGAAGACATTTCATTATGCTATCCAAATATTGTGTCATCCTTTGTACCCCATTTAAGCCTTAGTTTTATTTTCTTTCACACCCCTCTTTTGGAATCAAGATAGAATCAGCAAAGATTAAAAGAGTGTGTCGAGCAAAACAATAGAATCGAAAAAAAGAGAGAAAAAGTATGATAAAAAGAAAAAAAGAAGAGAGTGTTAGGAAAAATAAAGTCAGAAAAGTCCCAAAGAGAAAAAGGTCAATAAAAGAGAAAAAGAAAAGAAATTAGAATCAAGCAAAGGAACAAGCTTCCAGAACTACGTGTGACCTGATTCTTCTTTCTTGGGGGTGAGATACATAGGCTGCCCTACTCTGGGCTCGGTCCAACCAAATGAATAGTTTTAGAATTGCCTAGTCAAAAGAAATTGGGGCATGAGTTAATCCTCATTGTTTAAGTCGATTTCAAAAGTTGTAAGTCTTATCCCACTTCAAGTGTCGTTTGAGCCTCATGCTATCTGTTTTTTCTAATCCTATCCAAAAGCCAAGTTACAACTAAAGAAAGACCTTCAGATCAATCTTTGAGAATGTTAAGGCTAAGCATACAATGGATATGTTAATGCATTTTTTAGAACTATTTGTCTTCCTCAGCATAAATAACCAGGAGAGAAATAAAAATAAGAGAGTCTTATTGGTGAAAACCCTTTCGGGCACCGTAAGACGGTGGTAAGTTGAGAAAGATAAAAATGAGAGAGCCTTATTGGTGAAAACCCTCATGGGTACCATCAGGTGATATTGAGTTGAGAGAAAGAGAATGAAAGGCTTGTTGGCGAAAACCCTACAAGGCTCCACTAGCCGAATGAGGTCTTAAATGGAATTGAACTAAGGAAGCAACTCAGTTTCAAAGCCATTAACTCAACAACAATTGATAGAAAGTTTGGATGAAAAGATCAAGCTGCTTAATCCAAAATGCATGATCATTAGAGTTGATTGTTATTTTTAGATGAATTTTTTGTTTCTTTATTTTAAATGGGGACATTCATTGTCTTTTCTTTCTTCTCTTTATTTTTGTTTTATCTTTCTTGAGTCAATTATCCAAATATAAACAAAAAATTATCATTCTTTTTTCCTTTTCTTGTCTTTGAGTCAAGAACGTGTCAAAACAAGTGAGAAAAGATTGTAAAACTGGCTACCAGCTTCTTTAATTGCACAAAGCAAGACAAAAGCCAGCACATGAAAGAGACATGATTGTTAGCTGAAAAAAGGGCAAGCAGAAAGTTTTGTCAACAAACAAGTCTAGGAACTCATGGAAATACCAAGGTTCAAAGGGTGATGAGCATGGCAAAGCAGAGATACTGTGTTTGTCTCAGAGTCACTCTTAATAATCTGAGCCTGGGTCAATGATGCTGCAAGTTAATGACATATGCTAATGGTTGGAAGCAAGGTTAAATATGACCGGGGCAAGAGCAATTGACTGAAATCCAAAGCCACAAACCAGCCACCATGTTTTTAAACTCACAAGTTTTCTTTATATTAAACAGGAACACATGTTGCATTTAAATTACGGATTTTAGAGCCTAGCATCAAAGACCGTAATTTCTCACTTCTACAAATGCAAGAGGCAATGTTGCTGCATAAGCTTGGTAATCAAAACCATGGTAAAACTCATAATTCAAGATCTCTAGGAGGCATACTTCCTTTTCAAGGAGATGCATTTCCTTGAAAAATTCAAGTAGCATTTGTAAGGAGATGCATTTCCTTGAAAAATTCAAGTACCATTTGTAAGGAGATGTATTTCCTTGCCTAGATAATTTAAGTGATGTTTGTAAGGAGATGTATTTTCTTGGAAAATTCATGAAACATTTGTAAGGAGACGCACTTCCTTGTGTGGGTAATTCAATCAACACTTGTAAGGAGACGCACTTCCTTATTTGGTAATTCAAGTAGTATTTGTAAGGAGATGCACTTTCTTGTTTGGGTAATTCAAGCAACACTTGTAAGGAGACACACTTCTTTGTTTGGTAATTTAAGTGGCATTTGTAAGGAGATGTACTTCCTTATTTTGGTAATTCAAGCAACATTTGTAAGGAGACGCACTTCCTTGTTTGGTAATTCAAGCAACATTTGTAAGGATACGCACTTCCTTATTTGGGTAATTCAAGCTACATTTGTAAGGAGATGCACTTCTTGGTTTGGGTAATTTAACTAGAATTTGTAAGGAGATTCACTTCCTAGTGTCATTTGTAAGGAGACACACTTCCTTGTTTGGTAATTCAAGTGGCATTTGTAAGGAGATCAACTTCCTTATTTGGGTAATTCAAGCAACATTTGTAAGGAGACACACTTTCTTGTTTGGTAATTCAAGCGGTATTTGTAAGGAGACGAACTTCCTTGTTTGGGTAATTCAAGCAACATTTGTAAGGAGACACACTTCCTTATTTGGTAATTCAAGCAGTATTTGTAAGGAGACGCACTTTCTTATTTGGGTAATTCAAACAACATTTTTAAGGAGACGCACTTCCTTGTTTGGACAATTCAAGCAAGATTGGTAAGGAGACGCACTTCCTTGATTGGGTAATTCAAATTTTTCTTTTTGGGTGATGCACTTCCTAACTTAAGTCTTGATTCCTAGTAGGTGTACTTCCTAGTTGAGTCAGTCCGCTTGATTCCTAGTAGATGTACTTCCTAGTTGAGTCAGTCCCCTTAATTTCTAGAAAATGCACTTTCTAGTCGAGTCATTGAACTTAACCCTTAGGAAACGCCACTTCCTTGTTTGTTTTCAATTGTCAAGTGACACACTTTTAACTTAAACTTGTATCTCTAGAAGACACACTTTCTAATCAGAATTCCTCACTTTAATTCATAGGAGACGCACATCCTAGTCTTGTTCATTCAATTTTACTCTCAAGAGATGCCTTTCTTGGTCAGAGTCTTGATTCATCATTGCAACATGCAAGTAGGTATGATGTGACTTTCCCTAGAAGTTTTCTGATGGTAAACTGGGGCAAAATTTTATTCTTGTGTTTGGACTTCACCTTTCTGGCAAATGAAATCTCTTTATAATAATCTTTGTTTGGGATAATTTTCTTTTTAGTTTTGATGTGATTTCAGGAGCCCTCCTAAAAAACATGGTGAATAAATGAAAGTCAAGCAACATGGTGAAAATTAAAAGTCAAGCAACAAGGTGAAGAAGGTTAAAGCCAAGCAACAAGGTGAAGAAAGTAAAAGTTAACAAATTGAAAAATAGCAAGTCAGGAGCCCACCTGGAGAATAGGGTGAAGAAATTTAAATCCATGCAACAAGTTGAAGAAATTGCAAGTCAGGAGCCCGCCTGAAGAATAGGGTGATGAAGTAGCAAGTCAAGAGTCAAGGAAAGTTGAATAGATAGGATTTTGTAATTTCATTTATGTTTTAACTTGTAATTTTTATTTTAATGTAATGACAGAGCCGCGGACCGGAACCTCGATGGAACCTCACTCGACTCTCCAACTCGGTATAGTCCATTTCCTTCCAATCTTTTGAGATACCTGCCAATTGATTCTCCCATAACTTGGGTAGGTAGGTTGTCCTAAGTCAAGATTTGGTTGTCCTTCTTCCTTCTATTTCTTTCTTTGAATAATGATCGGGACAAAATTCTGTCTCGTTGTCTACTTCTTTGTATGAAAATACTCTGTGTTTACATTCAAAGGGGGCATGATGTAGACATGTAATTTTGTCCCTCCGAAAAATTAATTTTCCTATTTTTACCTTATCCTACCATGAACCACCAATCGTGTAATTATTCCTTATAAAAGAACAAAAAATAACAACCCCTAACTAATTTTATCTTATCCTAACAAGATACCTCCTTACCCTTACACCCCACGTCACCACCCTCTCATGTTCCTTTTCATTTCTTTTAACCAAATCATAAACAATTTTCCATTTAGTGGGACCACCAAAAAGATTCCCTTTCTTTTATCCTTTCCCAATTTCATAAAGATATATATATATATATATATATATATATATATATATATATATCCACATATATACATAAAAGAAAAAAAACATTCAGGAGGGGGGACCATTTTCTTTCGCACACACTACATACATATCTCACAAATCAGGGGGCCCTATGGGGGAAATAAAAAATTCCCTCAGCAATATACATGTTCCAGGAAATTTCTATAGGGGGACCTCACGGATGAACCCCACTTTTCCCTTTGGTTTTCTTCTTGATTGAGTACATATACAGATATACGAACCAATATTGAAGGGGGGTTTTATCATCATCTTCATCTTATACACACGCACCATCATATCTCTGACTCACCTTGGACCTCCCATCGATATATCAGTACACGCACAGATCTGAGTAAGATTGGAGAATCGGAGGGGAAGAGAGTGAAATCGAGTGAGAGTAGAGGGGAGAATTGAAAGGGGAAATGAAATTTGGTTTCAGGTTACTGTGTCGCCGGAATCTGACCTTTTCTATCAGCATTTTCCCTTCACAGCTCGCCGGAGCAAAGGTTTGGACTGGTTTTCAGCTATTTCTTGGATTTTGGAGACTTTGGTTCTCGTTTTTTCTCGATTTGTCTTTCGATATCATGCTTTGGGTTTTTTGATATCGGGTTGAGTTCATCTATTTTGAGATTTTCCATTGGGTTTTAATCTGTTCGGGTTGGATCTCTATACTGATTTTAGTTTGTTCGCAGTTGGGGTTCTTTTTTAAGAATTTCGGTCTCGAATTTCTTTATTATCAAGGAAAATAAGTTCTATCGAGGTCCGGTTTTGTTGATATTATGATGTTATGTTTATGTGTTTGACGACGTGATTTTGGCGATATGTGAAACAAATTGGAGTAATTTTGGTGTAATTGATAAAAATAAAGCTAGTGGGGGGTGGAATTGAGAAATTGATAGAAGCTGAATGTAGGTTAATTTTCATTTGTTGTCTTTTTGTTTAATTTGGAATAAGCATGAATGGGATAGATTTATGATATGTTGAAATAGATAGGCAATATAGGTTCGGGTAGGCAAAAATTCAGGAGTGATATATTGATTGAATGTTTAAATGTGTGTTTTGAACCTTTTTTTTAGTTAGCTTATTTAATTCAGATGTATTAATTCAGCCGGGGAATGTCCCAAGGTATTTGTGTTTATTTGCCAGAGAATGCCCCGAAGTATTTTGTACCCGGAGGACGTTCGTGACGAAGGCCCGAGACAGCGAATGAAGCTTAGTCTAGGGGTAGTATAGAATATGATTTATATTTTTTGCAATTTTTCTAGTTGAGACTATATAACTCAGACTGAACATTATTTTGGTTTTGAACTTTTTTTGATTTGTTTGTTGCTTGTTTTTATGTGTTTTATGTAGTTTATACATTCATAGTGCCAAATTAGCCGATATGCTCCACCAAGCGACTGTGGTCGAACCATGGTGTAAGACCCCGTAAAAATCGCATGTCAAATTCAGCTCGTAAAGCTCCATGAGAGATTCCAACACTTAGAAAAAAAATTTGCTAAGTGTTCAAGCTCAATACTTACTCTCATTTTAGACCTACAAACATTGGGGATTTATTTGGCGACCTTCTCGACGTCCATTTTTCAATTTTCAAGTTGATTTATGATCGGAAAAGCTCGTAGTATATTCCGGGTAAGTTTTGGAATTTTTGGAATAGCATAAAGGCATGTTTGGGTGCCCAAAACAGAAGCCCCGGGCGATTAGCTCGCGCAGCCTGCTAACTCCAGTGTTTGCCCAGTTTTTTAAGCATTTCAGGGTCAAATTCAAACGATATTAACTCCCAATATATAATGAACTGTTAGAGCTTCTATATATCAATGTAAATATCTTTGAGTCTTCTTTCCAATGAAATTAGTTTCATCCCATTTGTACATCTAAATAAAAAGTTATGATCAATTTACTTCAGCCTATCAGACAGTCAATTAGGGACAGATTTGACCTTAATTGTTCCTTAGGGGTATTTTGGTCATCTTCCACGCCTATATATACCCCAAACACGGGATTAAGGCTTATTTGCAGCAAAATATACTCCTCTTCTCAAAATCCTCTCAAGAACTCAAGCTAGGGTTTCAATTTGAAGATAACTTCTCATTTATCTTCAACATCAAAAGAAGGGTTTCTCTCAAGATCATAACCTATAACAAGAATCAAATCCTTCTTCAAGAATATATGATATTCAATTTTTTTAAACTCAAGAGCCAATTTATTTTCTCTCAAAGGAACAAGAACCCTAGTCAAGGAATCAAGAACATGTCTAAGAATTTCTTCAAGAATCTTCCACCTAAGGTATGCGTAGTATTCATCCACACATTCCTTTCATCCATAGGAGTCCAAGAACCATTCTTTAAATACTATACTGTGATTGTCTTATTGAGATATGATCATGTACATGTTGATGGTTGTTGTTTATGCTTCAAGATGTTAATTTAGGGTGATTCTCATGAAGTATGTGTGCTTGTAGTTAAAACCCATGAAATTGGGTGGTTTAAGATGACTAAATTATTAAGAACACCTATGCCATAAAGTGTGAATGCAAGGTGTTCTACGAAATACCTAGAATAGGGATAAGTATGTTTTCATGATTTAAGAGTGCTCAATTAACAAGTCCTTTCTCCATGTTTTATGATTTCACGTGAATTCCATGTTGTGTGAATAAAGTTCGAATCTTTACATGTTGTTCATGATACCATGATATTTTTTGGATTCAATTGGTGGAATTGAGTTGAATTATGATGTTATGGTGTATAAAATTGATCATTAGGCCTATGCCCTAAATAGTGCATGCAAGGTGTTTGTTAAAATGCCTAAGTGAAGAAGAATTGAGGACTTTGACCTATTTGTGATCTAAATGATGATTCCATGCCATATCCATGTGCTTAAGCTGACTCCCATGCTAAAGCTATATCGACCATGTGTTTGATAATGTGCCTGAACGAATAAATGATGATCAAGTACCTAGTCTTCATGCTCCAAGATTTTGCCATGTCTCTTAAGTTATGCCATGTTTACTTGATCAAGATGATTTCTATGCTATTAATGTGCTATGAATATGTTGTTGGCTTTTCATGATATTAGAATTGACCATGATGTTAGCTATTTGAAAAGGTTCTGAAAACCACATGATTTATGAATTCCCCGTAGATGCTACATTATGGATTGTTAATGTTGGTCAAGTACTCTTGTATGTCAAGTCATGTCAGTTTCCTTCCATCGAGTCCTGGGGGTATTCGTACCCAAAAAATATAGTTGTGTGCCTAGAGCCATGTCATGTTTTCACGATACTCTTAGTCAATCCATGTTCAGTAGACTTCAGTCAGCTAACAGAACTCAGTAGCATTTAGTCAGTTAACAGAATTCAGTAGTGTTCCGCTAGTCATCGGAACTCAATAAACTCAGTCCATGTTCAGTTCAGTTAAACAGAACAATTAGTAATAGTTCAGTTAATTCTAGTATGAACTAGAAAATCAGTTCAGTATAATCAGTTCAGTGTCATTCAGTTGGGAGTAGGATTCAGCATCGAGCGAACCCAAGGATGGGAACTCACCTGCCAGTAGAGGGTGTGATTCTTAGAAGCAGTCCTTGCATTCCAGAACTATGTAGCCAGCATAGATTGAGACATCAATACCTGTCAGTTGAGGGTAGATGAAGTGACTTACCCTGTCAGATGAGGGTTCCCACCGTTCTCATTAGAGTACCTGCCAGATGAGGGTCACTCACAGCTTGTCCTTACCAGTGGCACGATATTGACACCCTTCCAATCAGGGCAGCAATTGGACCCCAACTTAGCTATTATAGCGTATTTGGGGCATATCAGTTAGATAACTACTTCCCACAGTTTTAATATCAATCTCAGTAAATAACTCAGATAGTTCTTCGGGATATCAGGACTGTCAGATACAGTCAACTCAGATACAGTATGAAACTCAGCTAGTTCCATCAGATTTAGGACTGTCAGATACAGTCATTCATGCTATCAGTTATCAGAACTCATGTTATCAGATCTATCAGTTATCAAAATTTAGTTATCATTCATGATATGTTATCAGTAAATACAGGTCATCAGTACTCATACTCAGTAGTCATGTTATCACGAGCTCAGTTTCAAGACTTTTATATACGGTCAATCAAATTAGTTCTTCATAATTAGAACTATCAGAAACAATTATTTCTTTATCAGTAATATAGTATCAGTCTCCTAGTATTCGGTAATACATTATCAGTTCCTCACTTATTAGTGAATTACATATCAATATCAGTAAACTCAATCATTCAGTATCTCAATATCAATAAACCCAGTCATTCAGTATCTCAATATTAGTAAACTTAGTCATTCAGTATCTCAGCATCAGCAAAATCATGTTGTCAGTATTCAGTATCACCATGAGTTTAGTTGCAGTTATGTATGTATGTATGTATTCTTACGTTCGTATCAGTCAGCATTGTTCATACATATAAAACCCTTTGCATTTAGCCTACCTCACTCGTATACTCAGTATATTCAATCGTACTGACGTATTCACACTGTGGTGTTTTATTCGACGCTATAGGTACAGAGGCATGAGTTTCAAAGCAGCAGTAGCATTGCAGATTTTAGCAGTCAGTGCTTCTCTTTATTCAAGGACAATATTATTATTACTTTATTACAGTATTTCAGATTAGTTCTTCAGTTCATGGATTTAGTTGGAGACATGTTCCTTTAACTCCTTATTCAGTTCAGTTAGAGGCTTTCGGACTAGATGTTAGATTAGATGTTCAGACTTCAGTATTTATATTTCTTTTTGGTATTGTTATACCATGTTTTTCAGATATGTATCAATATTGAACCTTATGGCCTTACAGTTCATGTTTTTGCATATTTTATGAGATATTATGTAGTTTACAGGTACAGATATCAGTCATGGGTTAGCTTGTGGTCCTTCAGGGTCATAAGGACCGTGTAGCATTTTAGTTCAAAAAATCGAGGCGTTACAAATTTGGTATCAGAGCCTAAGGTTCAACAGTGTCCTAGAAAGTTTGAAAGCTGCATCAAGTAGAGTCTTGTACATGGGAGTGTTGTGCACCACACTTATGTGTAGGAGGCTATGAGATATTTTAGGAATAGTTTCCCTTCTTTCATGTCTCAAGATCGTGCTATAGCAAGTTTCTCTAAGGAACCCATGTAGATTTACATCAGGCTCTTCTCATGTCAACCTTACCTTACTTTCAAGGTAACAGAAACAGTGAAGCTCAAGTCCTAAAGATAGGGCTTTCTCATGCAGTCTCTGGAGACAGTTATGGGATTTGCCACATGCTCAGACAATATCCCCTCAGTTCAGTCATGTTCCAAAGTTGTACAGATTTCATTTATGATCATGAGAAATCCTTTGTAAACTTGAATCTAATTTTTGATATGCCGGTAGATCCCTTCTCAGAATCTTGTGACAGTATACACCTAGAATTTTAAGCATGGACCCAGGAGTTTAGCAGTAGATGAGTTAGGATAGTATTATCTAGTCTGATTAGATTATGTATTCATTGGGATAGTTCTACCAAGGTAAATCAGGAGGTTTGAACAGTGTAAGTTAGAATTTAAGTTTATTTACTTAAAATTAAGCATGAAGGTGTGGATGTGATATTAGTAGTATATGAGGAAACAAAAGCAGCTGATGTGTTTATTAGGATGAGTAGGTGTCGAACAGAGTATAAGTATGTGATGATAGATCAAGTGACCAAGTCAGACTCTCAGATTCCAATAGTAGTGCTAGTATGTATAGAAAATCAGTAAGGGAAGACGATTCCCAACCTATCCTCTTCTCAGTACAAAGATTTGTACTTCAGCTATCACGAGATCCACTCAGGTCTTACAAATCAACTCTAAGGTCACGAACCACGATCATGCACTTTTCCATAAAATCGTGTGTGCTTTCAGTTCCCAGCATAGGGAATCACATCTAAATCACTCAGTGTAACGAATCATGTCTCACGAATACAAAAAACTCAAAACTTAGGTCATGCAGCTCATAACTTATGTACATGTATCATGATTTACAGTATACTCAGATTTTATGACTCATGTTATGCCCCTACAGATCAGATAAATTCATACCACGTCATGTATATCCTCAGTTCAAACCTTTTTGGTAAATCTATATTCAGTTACGTCATGTTACTCAGTCAGTCCCTTCTCATATGCATAATACTCTATGGCCTCAACCCAACAACTCAGACTAAGTACAGTTCAGTTTTACAGATCCAGTATTCAGCTCCCAGTTATTCAGTTAATCAGATAAGTTAGTATATTTATGCACTCGTAATCAACTAAGTTCATGCATCATGTCTCAGTTTCAGATCCTAGCTATTAAGCCACAATTCTGTTTGTAAGTTCCTTGTACACCGCCTTAGTTTTCCTTAGTATCTCAGCTAAGTTAGTATTCTTCAAGGGACCTAAAGTCCCAAGGGAGAGATACCCTATATCCCCCGACCTTATGTGATTTAAACATGTCACTTTCTTTTCTCTAGATGAATCCAGCTAGAGGAAGGGCTACTTATAAGTTGACCCTATAGATCCAAGTTTCAGTCGTAATCTATGTTCTTAATGGCTCAGTTTAGCCCACGATACTCTGTCTATGTCATGCATTACAGACTCAGTTCAACTCATGTATCATGTTCCAGACTCAGTTATGTTCTCATGTTTTCGCTCATGCATATTGAGTGATTAATCTCAGACTCATCGGTATTTTTAGTTCAACGTAATAGTCTTCCTTGAGTTTAGTCATTCTCATGTTCAGATTTTAGTACCAAACTTGGTACCATTACCATTGCATATTCAGTCGTATGTTCATGAGTCAGTTCAGTCATGTATCCACGCATCAGATACGTGTGGTAAGCTTATAAATACTTTCAGTCATTCATTCATGTATCACGTCAGTCATATAATCATGCATTAGATATGCATGGACTCAGCTTATCAGTTATGCATCAGATATGCATTCTCATTTTGAGAAAACTTAGTTCATCAGAACACTCAGTCCTTCATTCATAAATCAGTTACACATGTATCAAATATGCATGTTTAGTATAATATGTTCATCTTGTCAGTCATGTCGGCCGTGAAATCATATTCAGTCGTTCATGCTCAGTACTTACGTCAGTTGTCTTTTCTCCCCTCTCAGTCAGTCTCATTCGAGGATGAATATTCCTGAGGGGGAGATATTGTAAGATTCTATAAAAATCGCATGTCAAATTCATCTCGTAAAGCTCCATGAGAGATTCCAACACTTAGAAATTTTTTTTGCTAAGTGTTCAAGTTCAACACTTACTCTCATTTTAGACCTCCAAACTTTGGGGATTTACTTGGCGACCTTCCCGACGTTCGTTTTCCAATTTTCAAGTTTATTTATGATCGAAAAAGCTCGTAGTAATCTCGGGTGAGTTTCGTAATTTTTTTAGTAGTGTAAAGGCATGTTTGGGTGCCCAAAACAGAAGCCCCGGGCGATTAGCCCGCGCAACCTGCTAACTCCAGTGCTTGCCCATTTTTTTCAGCATTTCAGGGTCAATTTTAAACGATCATAACTCCCAATATATAATGAACTGTGAGAGATTCTATATATCAATGGAAAGATCTTTGAGTCTTATTTCCAATTAAATTAGTTTCATTCCATTTGGACATCCAAATAAAAAGTTATGATCAATTTACTTCAGCCTATCAGACAGTCAATTAGGGACAAATTTGACCTTAATTGTTCCTTAGGGGTATTTTGGTCATCTTCCACCCCTATATATACCCCAAACATGAGATTAAGGCTTATTTGCAGCAAAATATACTCCTCTTCTCAAAATCCTCTCAAGAACTCAAGCTAGGGTTTCAATTTGAAGACCCAAATCCCATCAATTGAAGAACATAACTCCTCATTTATCTTCAACATCAAAAAAAGGGTTTCTCTCAAGATCATAACCTATAACAAGAATCAAATTCTTCTTCAAGAATATGATATTCAAGTTTTTCAAACTCAAGAGCCAATTTATTTTCTCTCAAAGGAATAAGAACCCTAGTCAAGGAATCAAGAACATGTCTAAGAATTTCTTCAAGAATCTTCCACCTAAGGTATGCATAGTGTTCATCCACGGATTCCTTTCATCCGTAGGAGTCCAAGAACCATGCTTTAAATACTATATTGTGATTGTCTTGTTGAGATATGATCATGTACATGTTGATGGTTGTTGTTTATGCTTCAAGATGTTAATTTAGGGTTATTCTCATAAAGTATCTGTGCTTGTAGTTAAAACCTATGAAATTGGGTGGTTTAAGATGACTAAATTATTAAGAACACCTATGCCATAAAGTGTGTATGCAAGGTGTTCGACGAAATTCCTAGAATAGGCATAATCATGTTTTCATGATTTAAGAGTGCTCAATTAACAAGTCCTTTCTCCATGTTTTATGATTTCACATGAATTTCATGTTGTGTGAATAAAGTTCGAATCTTTACATGTTGTTCATGATAACATGATATTTTGTGGATTCAATTGGTAGAATTGAGTTGAATTATGGTGTTATGGTGTATAAAATTGATCATTAGGTCTATGCCCTAAATAGTGCATGCAAGGTGTTTGTTAAAATGCCTAAGTGAAGAAGAATTGAGAACTTTGACCTATTTGTGATCTAAATGATGATTCCATGCCATATCCATGTGCTTAAGTTGACTCCCATGCTAAAGTTATGCCTATCATGTGTTTGATAATGTGCCTGAACGAATAAATGATGATCAAGTACCTAGTCTTCATGCTCCAACATTTTGCCATGTCTCTTAAGTTATGCCATGTCTACTTGATCAACATGATTTCTATGCGATTAATGTGCTATGAATATGTTGTTGGCTTGTCATGATATTAGAATTGACCATGATGTTAGATATATGAAAAGGTTATAAAAACCACATGATTTATGAATTCCCCGTAGATGCTATATTATGGATTGTTAATGTTGGTCAAGTACTTTTGTATGTCAAGTCATGTCAGTTTCTTTCTATCGAGTCCTGGGAGCATTCGTACCCGAAAAATATAGTTGTGCGCCTAGAGCTATGTCATGTTTTCACGATACTCTCAGTCAAGCCATGTTCAGTAGACTTCAGTCAGCTAACAGAACTCAGTAGCATTTAGTTAGTTAACAAAATTCAGTAGTTTCCGCTAGTCATCGGAACTCAATAAACTCAGTCCATGTTCAGTTCAGTTAAACAGAACAATTAGTAATAGTTCAGTTAATTCTAGTATGAACTAGGAAATCAGTTCAGTATAATCAGTTCAGTGTCATTCAATTGGGAGTAGGATTCAGCACCGAGCGAACCTAAAGATGGGAACTCACCTGCTAGTAGAGGGTGTGATTCCTAGAAGCAGTCCTTGCATTCCAGAACTATGTAGCAGCATAGGTTGAGACATCAATACCTGTCAGTTGAGGGTAGATGAGATTTCTTAACCTGTCAGATGATAGTTCTCACCATTCTCAGAGTACCTGCCAGATGAGGGTCACTCACAGCTTGTCCTTACCAGTGGTGCAGTATTGACACCCTTCCAATCAGGGCAGAGATTGGACCCCAGCTTAGCTATTATAGCGTATTTGGGGCATGTCAGTTAGATAACTTCTTTCCATAGTTTCAGTATTAGTCTTAGTAAAAGAACTCAGATAGTTCTTCAGGATATCAGGACTGTCAGATACAGTCAACTCAGATACAGTATGGAACTCAACTAGTTCCATCAGATTTAGGACTATCAAATATAGTCATTCATGCTATCAGTTATCAAAACTCATGTTATAAGATATATCAGTTATCAGAATTCAATTATCATTCATGATATGTTATCAGTAAATACATGTCATCAGTATTCATACTCAGTAGTCATGTTATCATGAGCTCAGTTTCAGGACTATTATATACGGTCAATCAAATCAGTTCTTCATAATCAGAACTATCAGAAAATATCATTCCTTTATCAGTAATATAGTATCAGCCTCTAAGTATTCAGTAATACAGTATAAGTTCCTCACTTATTAGTGCATATCAATATCAGTAAACTCAGTCATTCAGTATCTTAATATCAGTAAACTCAGTCATTCAGTATCTCAATATTAGTAAACTCAGTCATTCAGTATCTCAGCATCAGTAAACTCATATTGTCAGTATTCAGACTCAATAGTCAGTATCACCACGAGTTTAGTTACAGTTACGTATGTATGTATGTATTCTCACATTCATATTAGTCAGCATTGTTCATGCATATAAAACCCTTTGCATTTAGCCTACCTCACTCGTATACTCAGTATATTCAGTCGTACTGACGCATTCGCGCTATGGTGTTTTATTTGACGCCATAGGTACAGAGGCACGAGTTTCAAAGCAGCAGTAGCATTGCAGATTTCAGCAGTCAGTGCTCCTCTTTATTCGAGGACAATATTATTATTACTTTATTACAATATTTCAGATTAGTTTTTCAGTTCATGGAGTTAGTTGGAGACATGTTCCTTCAACTCCTTATTCAGTTCAGTTAGAGGCTTTCGGACTAGATGTTCAGACTTCAGTATTTATGTTTTTTTTTTGGTATTGTTATACTATGTTTTTTTAGATATGTATCAGTATTGAATCTTATGGCCTTACAGTTCATGTTTCCGCATATTTTATGAGATATTATGCAGTTTACAGGTACAGATATCAGTCATGGGTTAGCTTGTGGTCCTTCGGGGTCATGAGCACCTTGTAGAATTTCGGTTCAGAAAATCGAGGCGTTACACATGGGATCGAGGGTTGCCTAACACCTTCCCTTTGGTCAACAGAATTCTTTAACCGGAATCTCTGTTCGCAGATCAGTTTAAAAGAGTCGAAATCATTTTTAAAAAATAATTTCTAATGGTGACTTGGCACACCGGATTATGCCAAGTGGCGACTCTGAGTTTAAATGTAAATAATCCTTTTCGAAATAAAATCTTCATTTTTGTCACTTTAATAATAAAAACCCTTTCGAAACTTAAAATCACGATCTTTTTGGAGTTAAAAAAAAAGGGTGTGAAAAATACTCCTTTATCTCTTCAGCGAAAGCATAGTTACACAAACTCCCAAAATGCAATGGGTGTGGTGGGACTTTATCGATACAGTATTTCATGCCCTGTGAAAAAAATATATCATAATCAGCCAACATTTACATATTGTATGAGGTTCATTTATACATGCACAAACAAAATCATTCAAACATTAAACAACTGCTAATCCTGTATGATGCTAAGTTATACATGTACAGTTATACTGCATTAATGTATAATAAAATCAAACCAACAAATAAACTAGAGTAACATATGTATAAGGGTCACTTATCCATTTCAAAATGGATATAATCTGTTATACATGTATGTGGGTACATTATACATTTCAAAAGCATATATAAGCTGTTACACATGTATAAGGAAAGCTCATACATCTCAAAGTCAATAAAAGTTGCTAACATTTACACAATGCATGAGGTTCATTTGTACATTAAAGAACAAAATCATGCAAACATTAAACATCTTTTATTCAAGTATGAGGGTATGTTATACATGCATAAGTAAACTGCATTAATGTATAATCATTTCATACCAATATATAGACAAGATTAACATATGTATGAGGGTAACTTATACATCTGAAATTTAATATAAGAGGTTAGATATGTATAATGAATTTTTTAGGTGTATCAGCTAACCTCATACATGTTTATATGTTCCCTTAGTAGAGCCTATTATGAATTGGTAGATGTATAAGTTTTCCCATACAAGTGCAATTTAAGAGTGGTTAGTGTTGATTTTATTATATATTAATGCAATTTATTCTTAAATGAATTAGTTATCCTCATTTGTTTTTTTTACAGATTCAAACGTCTGAATTTGAATGCACATTTGAATGATTAAGATGTTGTCTCTAGATCTGAAAATTGAATGATTAAGACTGTTTGTTTTCCAACATCTGAATGTTCAAATTTTTTTATTTGTATATATAATAATATAAAAAATATAATTTAAATAAAAAATTAATTATATATTAGAAAAGTATGTAATTTAATACAACAAAATTATTATTTGATTGAGAAAAATATTTATATTTGTTAGTGATAGTGAAGATGGTTTATAATGGTGGTTGCGCTTACAATGATTAATGTTAGTGATTAATAATGTTGGTGGTGATAGTTGTCAGTGGCGGAGCCAAAATTTTCATTGAGGGGGTTCAGAATTAAACGTACGGACTAGTCGAAGGGAGTTCAACATCTACTATATATACATAAAAATATTTTTTGACCATGTAGAAATAATACAATTTTTCATGGAAAGGGGTTCGGATGAACCCCTGAATACAAGGTGGCTCCGCCACTGATAGTTGTGATGGTTAGTATTGTAGTGACTGTTATGATTGTGGCGATTGATAGTGGTGGTGATGGTTGTGAACTAAGGGGAAATGGTAGTATTTTTCTTCTCTCTCCTTTTTATTGTTCAGCTTTTCGCATTTAGAAATAACATGCCCAGGTTTCTTGCAGTAATGACATATCTTGCTGGAATAACGCCCTTTGGATTTAGATCTGAACTTCTTTTTAGTTGTACTCCCTTTGTCCTGTGATCTACCTCTAACAAACAAGCCCTCTGTTTTAGCTTCTAAATGAACTTCAAGATCAAATTTTTCTTTGGACAATAAATTTGATTTAACATCTTTATAAGATAAAGTTTCATTATTTTCATATAACATAATCTCCTTGAAGTGTTTATAGGTAGATGGCAGAGAGACAATTAACAAGACAGCCTTGTCTTCATCCTCAATTTTAACTTCTAAATTTTTCAGATCTATTATAATTGAATTGTATGAATCAAGATGAGATTGAATGGAAGAACCTTTAGACATACGAAGCGTGTATAAACTCTCTTTGAGATGGAGCTTATTGGCAAGGTTTTTGGTCATATAAAGAGACTCAAGTTTCAACCAGAGACTTGCAGCAGTAGTCTTACGAATAACCTCCCGCGGAACCTCTTTGGAAAGGCTAAGTTGAATTGTAGAAAGTGCCTTTTCATCCAACTCCTCCTATTGTTCATCATTCATAGAATCAGGCTTCTTAGACTTGCCATCTAAAGCCTTCTTCAAACCATTGTGTGTGAGAACAACCTTCATCTGGATCTTCCAGATACTAAAGCTAATTTTTCCATCAAATTTCTCGATATCAAACTTGGTTACAGTAGACATCCTTGAATCTGGCTCTGATACCACTTGTTAGAAAACCACTTACATCAAGGAACAAGACACATATAAAATCAAGAAAGAAATCTGGAAATAAATAGATGACACACAAATTTAACGTGGAAACTCAAGTAAGGGAAAAACCACGGGTAACGACGAGCTATTCACTATATGAAAGGTAGAGTACAATCAAATCCTTAAGAATTCAAAAATATGCAGTAATGAGGATAAAAAAGATTTTTAATCTTCAGTACAAGAAAGACACTGCCTCAAGCAGTTATAGAGAAATCCATATATCACCAAAAAATACAGAAAATGTCCCTGAGAAATAGGCTGCACTTTCTAAAAAAAATTGGTGACCAGTAACTGCACAATAGGCACTTGTCTGCTCAACTTTCATATAACTGAGCAACTGCCAATAACCAAACTGGAACATGAAACAGCATAATCAGCAAAGAGACAGAAAAATGTGAGGCAACTCTAACAAAAAATTTGAAAATTTTGAAAGTGTATATCTGAAATAATTAAATAAATTTCTTGGATATCAAAATATCTTTTTAATTTCAATTTTCAGAATTTTACTTTGAATAGATTTATTGGTGAGGGACACTCATTTATTTTAGAAAAATACCTGGTCAAATAAAAGTAATGAATATTGGACGGTGAAACATTTAATGTGTAGACCATTTTTTCCCATGACACGCAATAAAACAACTTCCTAATATGAAGGAACATGTAATAAAAATTAAGTTTGGAGGATAAATTATGTACTAAGCCTAAATTAAACAGAATAAAAAAATTATTTTTCACCAAAATTATATTAATTCTTCTTTTATACAAGGAAACTCATCGCAACGATAATATTTACGTATATTTTAGATAACAAGTCTCACATTACTAGCTCAATCAACAGACACATAAAGATAATTTTCTTCTCAACCAATTCAACTATCACCAAAATGACAAATTTTAACATTTAATAATTATAAATTAATATATATTCTCATCTATATACTCAAAAAATGAATAAACACATAGACATCATTTAAAGATCAGGGATAGTAAAATAAGTTTCGTGGAGCCAAAGTTTCACTTTTTATTTGGGACATGCAAAAAACAGCCGTGCATGTGACCAAAGTTTCACTTTGTAGGCATAGGATTTTCTTTAAATAAATCAGGGAAATAGTAAAATAAGGCAATTCCAAACTTTGGTAAGATGTGTTGCTTGGAGCTCAAGACAGATTTCACTAATTATGGTTTGTATGCACAGGATCTTATTATGCCTTTTCTAGTTATAAAAAATGTCTTCTAAATACAAATGTGTTCCTTAATTCCGAAGCTAGAGTGATCATTTTAAATTGACAAATACTTTATATATTTTACAAGGAAAAAGAACTTTAAACCGACTGATAAGTTTGTATTGGTGATACCAATTTTACAACCAAAAAAATACCTTAAGTGACTGATATATACGTACTAATTTTACAAGGAAAAAACACTTTAAATCTGACCGATATATTTAGTCTTGATGATATCAATTTTACAAGAGGAAAAGATACTTTAAACTTACTGATATGCATGGGATGCGGCATGCAGTAATTTTTAAGGGTAAAAAGATTATTATTATGGTGTAATGGCTGATGAATGTAGAATGTGCATTGTTATTGCTAATGAGGATAAACAACTTACTATAAATTTGAAGAGTAGTGCAGGTTCTGTTTACGGCTATCTATGCTAAGTGCAATTAATGCTAATGAATCTGGAAAATCTTAAGCCTTATATTGATGGCCCTTGGTGCATTGGAGGGACTTCAACGTGATCCTAGCTACATCCTGAAGAAAAATTGGGAGGTAGACCACACATAGGGTGCACAACAGATCATTTGATCACTTTGCTAGTTGTATGAATACATGCGGAGCTACTGACATTGGATCCAAGTACGTACACTTGGTGTAATAATAGAAGACCAAGAAAACTAATTTGGAAGAGACTAGATAGAGTTTTTATAAATGACAAATGCTCTTAAAAATTTCAGCACGTACAATTCTGTTAAGCATCTTGTAAGAACAGGATCTGACCACAGACCACGCACTTCTTACGAAATGCCTTGATAATGACCAGCAAAATCACATCAGATATTTCAAGTTTTTAAAATTTTGGACCAATTTATGATATGTAGTGAAGGAAGTGTGGAGCTGCCACATTCTAGGTAACGCCATGCATGTGGATTTTACAACAGAAATTGAAAAAAAAAAACTTTGCACCAGACTGAGTTAGTGGTCCAGGAATTATATTGGCAGGGGCAGAGCCAGTGTGCTTGATGGGGGTTCGGTCGAACCCCCTAACTTTTGCGTACACCCTATATTTGTAATTAAAAAATTCAAAAAATGTGTATAGTTATATATGTCCGAACCCCCATATAAACATGGCTGCTCCGCCTCTGTCTATTGGTGATGTGTATGAATAAGTGAATAACTGGCTGGGAAACCTAAGTGCATGTAAGGGATGAACTGGATTAAACAACAACAATGGTCAATCCAGGGAGGAACTCAATAAGAGACTCAAGATGAATGAATATATGAAGTGGCTCGCTAGGCACGAATCCTTACTGAAGCAGCAAAAGTTTAGAATAAATTGGTTTGAGGAAATACTAGGTAATTTAAACGTAAATCGGATGGGTCAATAAGAAAGTTGTACCTTACTACAATTAGAAACAACTTCCAAATACAACTACCCTGACTCAAGTTTTTTAAAAGAAATCAGAAACCGGAATTTCAATACATAGTATGAAAATCAGATAAATATTTTTGCTGAAAAAACTTCTGTTGAATAATAAAACAATTCCAAACCATTGATTATCTTTTTTTCTGTAGATCTACTCCCTTCACCTCATGAACGAGAAATAACATATTCTAATTTTTAAAATAGACACTTCTTATAAATGAAAAAAAAAAAAAAAAAAAAACACTTAAACAATAGCCAGCCTATATTATGTAATGAGAATTTCTTGTCAACATAATGAATTCTCTTGCAAAACTAAACTCTGAAACAGGATAATAAATAAGAAGTTTAAAGAAAACATGCAATAAAAACTTCCTCAGATTTGTAGCAGTAACATCCTCTTTTTCAACTTGTTCTTGAACTTCATGTTGTGCGATAGAAGTTTCTGTTGAAATAAAAAATATATTCTCACATTATACAGTGGTGAGGAGCAAAAACTAGGCGCTAGATCAATTTGTAAGCAATAGTAAGAAATTCAAAGAAATATTTTCGCCGAAAAAATTTTATGCTGAATAATTAAAACATTTTTAGATCATTATAACTTTTTTTTTCCCCTCATGCACAAACAATTGAAAAAAGAAATTATGAGAGGTATAGCAATTATTTTAGTTCAATAGGACTATTTATTATTGATTCATGAATGTAAATAATGAAATTTCATGTTTCGTTTCCTATAGGTAATAATAAATTAGTAGACCTGGACTCTAGTCAACTAGATGCCAAATTTTTATCCCTTTGTTAAACAAGAAAGGATTTGTATAAGTTAAACTAATAATTTTAAAGTGATTTATATATACTTAATTCAAAGAAGTAAAGATTTAGTAACTAAATTTTTATCTGATTTTAAAATCCAATATAAAAGTAAAAGAGTTAAATTTCAATTTTGTTAAATGTGAAATTTATTCTTAATTAAAAGGGTATAAAAGGCGAAGAAAGTTCCGTGCTTTAATGTTTCAATTTGTCTTATTTTTCTTTCTAGTTCGTTTAAAAAGTCTTTCTTTTTTTTTTCCAATTCCTTAATTTTAACTTTCCAATAGACATAAACGTATTTATGAGCACAAGATTTAAGTATATTATTTTAGTACATTCTACATATTCAAGTATATTTTGAATAACAAAATATTCACGATCTTCTCTTCAACGCAAAATACAAAACATAGTATACAATATTATCTGAGAATCAAATCACAGATGAACTTAAGGAAATTACCTCAATTCATAGCTAGTTATTCTTCATCTTCTGAATGAGAATATTCTTGCATATGATCCAAGATATTTCCTTTGATTGAAACTTGACTCTCCTTATAATTGAAAGCTGACACCTCCCAATCCCCTGGTACTCCTATACCAAAACCATTATTATCCAATAGATGTGTAAATTCACGGGTTTTATTTAGGGTCAAAGAGTATTACTTTTTTTTATCATATGCAAAAATAAGTTTATCACCATCCCAAAATCCCAAAGGCTCACACTCAGCTATTATAGGTTGATCACATGACGACTGAGAGATTGTAGGCACCACGTTGAGAAGATCAATATTGGTAGGCATCACATTGACAACTTTAGTCCACGATCTATCTTCGTTCAACAACCATACATCAATTGGAGGATTCATATGGATACCGCAATGACGCACTAGTAGGCAAAATGACTCCTTATAGATAGTATAGTCTACAGGCCCTGGAATCTCACCAAACACTTGGTTGTGCATGTCAAAATAACGTATTGTAACGCCTCTTTTATAGGGGCCGCCAATTTTACTTTTCGCGAGCCAATAATAAAATCCGTTCACATAGGTTGAGCACCGTGGATTATACATATATGGATCAGCATTGAAGTTGCGATCCAGAAATTTCCAACAGTTGTTATTTAATGAGTAAACAGAAGCAAACCAGAAACGATCTTTCACAGCCGAATCATGAAGAAACGAAACACACACCACCTTGTAATCGTGGCTTAATGGATCAAAGCCAAAGCCCAATTTATGATTATAACAACCACAAGTAGAAGGAGTTGGTCGGGGGATCGAATGGAAGAAATATCGTGGAATGGAAGAGGTCTAAACTCCCTCGTAGCCGGGTTCCATAGAGCCATACGGTCAAAATATTTAAGCAAGAAAAATATGCCGTCAACAGGATGTTATGTTTTATCATATATAAACCTTATGGCCTTACAACTTTTACGTATTCCACATTTGTATAATATATTATGCAGTGTTCAGGTACAGATATCAGTCATGGGTTAGCTAGTGGCCCTTCGGAATTGTTAGCACCGTGTAGCGTTTCGGGTATCAGATTCGAGGCATTACAAAATCCCATGTCATTCTTGAAAGAGAAGACATGGGTGATGAATAAATGCAACCAATAACTTGATTCATTTCATTTAATGATATCTCTTAGACATAAGAATGTCAATTGAGGCAATAGATATGGAAAATTGTCACACTTGTGAGGTGTTCGAAAGAACCCATTTGTAAAATTTGGTGTTGTAATTGAAAGATTGACACCAATACATTGACATCTAGCCTACCCATGACTATTACCTAAAAGTTGGATAAATGGCCAAATACCCATGCATGATCCCACATCTATAATTGCATAACCCCAAGGCTTATTCTCAATTGAACTCACTTGCAATATTTTTCAATATCAAGATAGTACTCTAGAATTGTAGTAATCATCACTATAAACACATTCAAACTAAATCCCCCATTTTATATTTATGCTTGTTTTATTCACACTACGGTTCATCTTTAGTAACTATTGATACTCTTGATTTTTGAATTCCATGCTTTCACTTCTTTTGGATTCGACCCCAACCTAAGTTGGGTTATTGTATTGACAACGATCGCTTACACCCATTCAAGAGTGTAATTTGAGCGTTATAAAAAATGGAGCCGTTGCCGGGGAGTGAAACATAGTTTTCACTCTTGCAGTGTATTTAGTTACTTTGGGTTAGCTGTAGTGTTTTATTTTACATTGTTTGGTGTTTTTGTTCTTTCCCAAGGGTGCATAATAGTAGACACGATACTATGAGTCAACACAACAGTCATACCGGGTCGATTAATGGGCATAATGAGGATGAGGATCACCTCGGTGATGCGGTCCAAGCTAGTGTCATTCGTATTTCACCGACAGAAGAAAATAGAGCATTTCACGTTACTAGCGTGATGATTCACTTGCTTCAAATGAAAGAGTTATTTGGAGGCAAAGCATATGAGGATGCTAATCTGCACTTAACGAATTTTATTGAGGTGTGTTCTCCATTTGACATGCCCCACATATCTCAAGAGACAATCCAGTTGCGTATTTTTCCATTCTCTTTAACGGGAGAAGCGGTCTTATGGTTGTGGTCTTTATATATATATGATCTAAGCGTTGCTGGAATATTAGTTGGCATCACTAACAACATCATTACATGGTCCTCTACCGTTGGTTTTAGTACTTTAGGGCTCGATTGGGATTTTTACTGGCTAGTGTCTCACCATTATAACCTACTAATAATTACTTCAAATTAAACATCTGTAAGGACATTTTGAATTCAAGCAAGACAACATCAATATGCTATTTTCTTGAGCATCAAGCTTGTCTTTAATTTAATTACGTTTAATTTTTTATCTAGTGTATTGGTTCAAGGACACCTTCGGAGCTACATTGACTTCTCAGAGACGTCCACAAATATCTCAGATCGAACGCTCGAATCTATACTCTTTAATTATCTCGCTTTATTTACTTCGTATATTACTCAATCAATATTCAAACTGCTAGTAAACAAACATAAAAAGAGTTATCCATCTCGCATTGTATTTGAAGTTGAGGATTTCGCTTCTGATGTAGTCAATGAGAAGGTAAGTTCCATTTTTAGCTTTAGCAAGCCGGCGACTACCTGAACAAACTAGTCTAATGCACTTGTTCTTTATCTCAAATAAATTCGGAAATTAATACATGGTTGTCCTCTTACTTAATTTTTGCATTTTGCCTTCTTTTAGAAAGTGTTACCAGAGATGAAAAAAATAGAGGAATAGGAAAATTTAACTAAAGTGACACAATAAACTCTGGAAAAATTAAATAAGAAATAGGTTTAGAAGCAACAATTGTCCACTAAAAGATCCCTTTAAATAAAGCAAAAGAGAAAAAAAAAAAAACTCTAGAGAATTTTTTTGGTTAGATACATCATTGCCAATTACTACCAAAAATTACAATGAAGTAATCCTTAATTAGAGGTTGATTAGATATGGAATCGTCTTTGACAGAAAGTGTTTTATCTTTAAAGTAGAACAATTGATAGCACAAACTCGAATTAATCAGACCCTAGGATTCATCTAAAAAAGCACGTTTAACTATGTACTTGGCATTTTTGGAGCAAGTAGAGGCCGGTGAAGTCCTTTTCTTCCAAGCAACTTGTTATTCCTTGTTAACAAAATGATTGTGGCAAACTTTTACTCTAGGTCGTATGTGTCTACTTGTATGCAACCAAAGTTGGAGGGCATAAATGACAACTGAAGCCAAATTAAAGAGTATATTTATGTATTATGCCTATATTGCTTTAGGTAGTTGCTATAGTGTGCCCTTTAAATAGTACTCCATTGTTCTTCAAAAAATGAAAGAGATAAGCATCCAGTACCTCCGAATTATGATCAAAGTTGCTACGACACACTCTAATTTCACAGGGATTAATTATCTCCTGAACTCAATTTTAGCCTATTTTTGTCTTTCTTTTGTGCTGATGTTATACCTTTATTACATAAAAATAAGGCTCACGTCAAAGGTGTTATGTTAGCTAAAAAGATGTCATGCCAACTAAAAAGATTGACAAAAGTACGCTAAACTTAAGTTCAAGGGGTAATAGGACCCTAGTAAATTTGGAGTATGTCATAGCAAATTTGGTCATAGTTCGGGGGATACTAGAGGCTTTACTCAAAACGAAATGTCTTATGAGTTTACAAATCCAACGAGTTGAATTATAAGATAATTTTCTAAGAGCTTATTTGAATGAGTTTATTGCTTATGACTTATAAGTCAAGAGTCATAAGTAAGAAATTCTAACTTAAGACTTTCGGTTAAGGGGGTATTTGGCAATAAATATTTTTTTTTCCAGAGTTAAACTTCGAAAAAGACGTTTGATCATAAAAGTCAAGTTGATTTCCGAAATTGGGAAAACACCATAAGCATTTTTTCTCTCCAAATTACTCACAGAAATTCAAAAATAACTCCAATTTATATTCATGGCCATACACAACTCCAATTTTCAAATACCATTTTTCACTTTGAAAACAAAAACTACTTTTTCAAATACTCACAATTTTCATGGCCAAACGCCCCTTATTTTTGTTCTATTGACCCAAAAGTAAGTGATCAGAAGTTCTTTTATCTTAGTCAAACACTAGGAAAAAAAATACCTAAAAAGCTATTAAATGTTACCAAGAAGCAAATTATAGTTAATTCCTAATTGTCGTAGAAAAAGTCTTGCAATTTTTATAATAAAAAAGTCACAAATTTGAGCCTTGGGTTGGTGTCAGACTTTCTAACATGAATTCAAATTAGTCGGGACCCAAAACAAATATATGATATAGGTGGAAACCAAAAATATTGTTGAGATTAGGCTTAACAGATGATGGTTAGTTAGTTAGTCTATGTGATCAATTACAGGTAGAATGCACAGCTGGCAAGGAATGTACAACTGTCAAGGTAGTTAGTTATAGTCTATAGTTGGAAAGCAGTTAGTGGAGTTAACATTTAGTGCATGTGTATATAATGTTGTGTACAGAAACAGAGAATTCATTCTTCCTTTCATCTAATAACAAAATATCTTCTCCAACATCTCTCTCTAGATTGATCTCCATTGATGAACTTATGGAAACATTCTTGAAGCTCTTAGTCTAGATTTCTACAAATATCAGAAGGAATACTTAGCAATGGCACAAGAGAACATTGACAAGTTGACCCAAGAATTCACACTTCCAAAGCACATACACAAGCTGAAGCTCGTGGAGCGGCCTCCGAATGAGAACTCTCCGTGCAACAACTGCTTCCTGAGCTGCAAAGAAACTAATTTTTATGCTAGTGAGATGTGTAGGTTCCAGGTACATGTTTCGTGTGCTTGTCGTGGAAAAGAAGATTGGAAACTGAAACAACATGATCATTTCCTAATCCTCCAGCGAACGCCCACCACTTTCCATTGCAATGCTTGTGGTAAGGAAGACAATAGAGAGGCCTCTTATCTATGTACAGAATGTTCATTCTGGATCCATCACAGCTGTGCCAATTTGAACCCAGAGCTCAACCACGGCGATCATGACCACCCGCTCTACCTGGAGTTTTCTCTTCCACAAGAATTTGAAAATTTCAATCTCACCTGCGATGTGTGCAGCGAAAAGCTCCTTCCTGATTATTGGGTTTATCAGTGTGGGCCTTGCAGATTCTTTGTACACGTCAAGTGTGACGGGAAAAGGAGAAAGTAAGGAGCTTAATTAATTATTGCCCTATATTCATATATCGCTACGCTTTGCTTGGCCATTTGAAAGAGTAACGCTGTTGTTTCTTTATCTACCAAAAATGTAAATGAGCTACACTGATTTCTGTACTCTTTTTACGGTTTCAGGGTTGCTGACGATAACATCGAGGCCTTTCCCAAGTTGAATCTGGCCCTGCTGCCGGAGGCTAATGAAACCGTGCAACTTGTTGAACGGTTTCTTAAGCAAAATGGCATCCTTGAAAATCTCAAGCCGTCGCAGATTGACAATTTTCAACACAAGGTGCATCCGTTAGTGCTCTCAAATAACACAAACAAGGATAAATTAGTTTGTAATGGCTGTATTAGGCCTATTGTTGACCCGTGTTATTATAGTTGTCAACAGTGCAGCTACTTTCTGCATGTAACTTGCTCTCAGTTACCGGGTGATCTGGAGCTGTATCACCCGGAACATCCACTTTACATAAGGCATTCGGAGTATTGCTGTTTCTTCCGGCAATGCAGTCATTGCAAATTAGACACTAATGGTTGGTGGTTTGAATGCAAACAGAGAAAATGTGACTTCCGCCTCGATATGAAGTGTGCTTTATTGCCTAAAGCTATTGCACATAAATCACACAGGCACCCCCTTTCTCGAATTTCAGTTTTCGATGAAAATTGCAGCGCTTGTGCCAAAACCCTCTCTGGTTCGTCATACGGTTGTGAAGCTTGCCGTTTCTACCTAGGAAATGATTGTGCTCTATCGCCGCTGACTATCACCGTCCAATGGGATGAACACCCCCTTACCCTCATTTTTCACGCTTTTACTGACCATCCAGATGAATTCTTGTGCAGGATCTGCGAAACATATGCACATCCCAAGTATTGGCTATATCATTGTAGGGATTGTCATCAATCTTTTCATCCACATTGCATCCCTCAACATGGTCTGTCTCGTAATATCAAGTTTGGTAGCACCATTCAGATTGCTGAGCACTCTCTAGAATTGGTTGAAAAAGGTGAATATATGTCCCGGTGTGGTGTATGTCAGGACCATTTGGATAAGAAGAACGCCCTTCTGTGCACAGCGTGTAATTTACATATTTGCTGTAAATGCTCTTGCGACATCCTGGAAAACAAGGCTAAGAAAAACACCAGAAGTTATATCGCGTTGCAACAAAGCAAATTTACATCATTAGCTCTTGTGTTTTTCTTTTCTTCCGTGAAGTGTATTACCATTATAATTAATCATCCCGTTACTGTTGGTTTGAATTACAGTACTAACTTTTATTCATATATGTATATTGCAAATAGAGGATCAAGCTGGTGTTGGATCGATGTCGGTCACTAGAAACGACCATCCAGATAGTAGCTAATTGAAGGGTGTTTGATTGAACTTTTTGAGTTCTAAATATCATTGGAGCAAATTGAAGCTAAGTTGCGCAGACTCTTCACTTTTGATGCCGCACCCATGTCGGATTCTCTAAAAATACACTATTTTTTGGAGTATCCAACATGCACCCGTTGACATTTTTGAAGAGTCCGAGCAACATAGAATTGAAGGGTGTTTTGATTGAAACTTGCTGGTTGAAAATATTTTCCTGAAAGATGACTTTTGTCATACCAAACTCAATCCAATCCTCAACAGTTATAGTGGTGTTAAAACATTAGGGACATAACTTATGTCTTTTTCAAAAGACACTTCTGTATGACTTTGTCTTTTGTCTAACTCAACCCAAAAAATTGGCATTTGTAGCGAGAATTGTCCAAGGCCATATAAGTAGACCACTAGTTCATTCCCCAACCAATGTGGGATTCCAACTTTTAAGAGTCGTTTGGTACGTACTAAATTATCCTTGGATTATAATCCCTAGACTAATTTATCCCACCGGAGAGATGGGATAAATTTATATTATCTACAAAACGTTGTATACATCTTATCTCAAACTTAATCCTGAGATATCTTGCGTACCAAACGACCCCTTAGGGTTGAGTTAGGCCTAGGTCCATTTTAACATAGTATCAGAGTCGGGTCTTCGATGTGGGGCTCCAGATAGATCGTCCATGTTCTGCAAGGACCAGAATGTGTAAAGGTGTGCATGCCTTTGGATTAGACCGGCATCGGTGGTTGTTAAATGGAGTAATTATATTTCTTTGAAGCCTTGGATGCGAGAATGATTTTTTATTAGCAATACAGATTCAACATGGTATTCTTGCAATAATGAAGTGTAAAATCGAGGAAATATGTAAATATGAAGAAACCCTAGCTGGTGAGGAAGAGGGAGACCTGACGCCAATAATTTTGAGGTTGGGTTGGGACTGTGAGGTGGTAGAGGAGGAAATCGGAAAGAGAAAAGAAAAAAGAAAAAGAGGAAAAGCAAAAGCAAAAGAAAAGAAAAAGAAAAGAAAAAAGAAAAAGAAGAAAAGATAAAATGAATATTAAGAAATAAAAATCTGACATTGAGGTGAGGAAAAGAAAAAGAAAAAGAAAGAAAAGAAATAAAAAAGAAAAAGAAGAAAAGGAAAATGAATATTAAGGAATAAAAATCTGACATTGAGGTGGTATGCCACGTGACATTTACCTCATTTAAATGTCACGTCATATGTAAATTTTAAATTGTCATGGTGGAAAAATGTTGTTCATTCTTAACCAAGATGCCTCGTCATTAAATAATCCACTCTAAGATCATTTGTAAACAATAAGAATGTCACAGTATTATGATGACAGTATTTGTAAACAATAAGATCATTCTGGTTGAAAATATTTTCCTGAAGATGACTGAAAGATGACAGATGTGTTTTCAAAAGACACTTCTATATGATGGTATGTTTTTTATTTTTTTAACCCACGTGAGAGATGGAATAAATTTATACTATCTACCAAAAGCAGTATAGATCTTATCTCAAACTCAATCCTTGTATATCCCGCCTTATCCTGTGCACCAAACGACACCTTAGGGTTGGGTTAAGCCCAAGGTCCATTCTAACATGATATTAGAGTTGGGTCTCCGAATAGATTGTCCATGTTCTGCAAGGACCGGAAAGTGTCCGGGCGTGCATGCCCTGGGATTAGACCGGGCATCCGGGAGTTGTTTAATGGAGTGATTATATTTCTTTAAAGTCTTGGCCTTTCTCTAATGTATTTTCCTTCCGCGAAGCCTGCCTATAGAAAGACTTGGTCTTTGTACAATATTGTTACTTTCTCGATAACATGACCAATCGCGTTAACATCCTTTGGCAATTGTATAGTTGTGAGGATTTACTTTACGATCACTGGATGCGAGAATGATCTTTTATTAGCAGTACAGATTCAAACTTTCACAGCTAGCTAGAATATTGGTAGATGATGCATTACAGACATCTGACTAAACTACCAGAAAATTAAATAACTATTAGACACGAAGAAAGCAACATGTACTTCTGTTGAAGAATGAAAGGAGAAAAAGATGATATTGCCATCAGACTTCTGTAGCCTTTGTTTCTATTTCACATTTCACTGGTGGCATATGTACTTCTGATGAAGAATCCGAATTCTGTGCACTAGTGCCCACCCCAATCACAACAATCTGATCGCTATCAAAGCAAGAAGCCACTTTATTGTTGACAGACTGAATTTTTATTATAACATTTGAGAGCTGTAACATACAATGCCAACAAGGACTTTCCCGTATGATAAGAGAGCCGATAGCATGTTTTGCCTCGTGTACCACATCAGTTATCTCCATCTTAAGATCACTGACGCAAAGTAAAGATCTGAGGGACACTATCTCAGTCTTGACTATTTCAAGTTGATGACCAACGAAAGCAATTGAATCATTCTTGTTATCAAGGACCACATTAATAATTCCTAAAAGAAAATCAATTAATCCCAATGAATTAACCTTTGGAATCAGGTTTGATCTTATTGACTTCCAGATATCAAGATACTTATCTGTAATCATCTCTTTTTTAATGAAATCGATCTCATTTAGGAGATCAAAGAATACGGAAGGGCTGGCTTGACTGGCATCGTCTTCATTCTTGCTTATTACAAGAAGCAAGTGGATGACACGCGCCTTCTTTGTGGCCACAGCTTTGGTATGTGCCAAGAGATCCTCTGCGCTTTTGCTGTCATCCATCTTTCGGACATCCCTCAGAAATGCTATCACAAAATTCAGCTCCTAAAGGTTGCACACTTGATCTCTTGCAGAAGCCATCAGATATGCTTTGGGACTTAGGAGCTCCTTGAGATCGTTGTGGAAACAGCAGAGAAAGCCAATAGCAACTACCATGGGAATGTTTTCCTTCAGCCGCGATGGTAGCGAAAGCTTCAGGCTTCTGAAGTATGCATACCTCAACTCTGGCTCAATGAGCTGAATCGTCACCAAGACCTGAGAGAACTTGGTTTCCATTGTTTTATCCATATCCTCGAATAACCACTGGAACAAGACACACGCCACAGTGGTTGCCACAACTTCAATTATTCTCAAGAGATCTTCCAACTTGTGATGCTCGATGCAACTTTGTGAGCTAAACCAAGCAAAATTCCGTAGAAACCGGAACTTCACTTCAAGAACTTCCATTTGTTCCTTGGTAGAGTCAATAGGTTGTTTGGTCTCACGGCGTAGCAGATCATTCAGATTGTTTAACACTGAGTCGATCAGTTCCACCAAACAGCTAGCGCTCACTCTAGCATCCAACTGTAAAACAGATCTGTAAGATGTGCTGATTTTCGAGGTGAGATTCTCGATTTTTCCATGCCATACCTCGGCTTGCTTTCCTCTACTCATTGGCACAAAGTGATTGGATGGCCTTCCAGCATTTTGGACCCAAACTTGTAACCTCAATTTTAATTTCATCTTATATCCAACCCGTTAAATTGTGGCAGGATCAGCCAATTTTCTATAATTCTCCAGCCATTCAAAACACCTCAAGGTGTCGTTAACACACGTATATTTAGCCATTTCTCAGTTCTATAGCCAACTTCAGTTGTGCTATTGGCCATTTGCCGGAGTTGTATGATATTGAGGGGAGCCTTGGATATGGAAAAAAAAGATTTTTGGGATAATCATATGAAAAATTAAAATGGGTTGAATTAAAAACCTGGTTGGGTCATGACTCATTTGACCCGCCCAAATTTACTTTGGGGATCGGGCTGGGTCAAATGACCTGCTTAATCTGCAATACGAGCATACTGCTATTATCATTTGTCACCACAATTTTAATTTCATCTTATATCCAACCTGTATTTAAACTCATTTTAACAGCCCTATTTTTCTCCATCATGAAGGGGTCCACCGTCCACACCTATTGGTTGAATGTTTGGCAGCTTTTACTATAAATAGGAGGGCTAAGCTCCTCATTCAACACACCAACAAAAACAACAACTTAGTAGTAGCTGTTATTTTTTTTTTTTGAGTGTGTTGTAATTCTTAGTTATTTTTCCGTTGTTATTACCGCAAATATTATTTCTGTGGTGGGGGTTTATCTCCAACACATCAAACATTGAGAAAGAATGGCATACACTGGTGTTAACTATTCCCTGAATCATCTGGTTCGCCTGCTGAGCACTCCGGGCCTGACTTCCTCGAAAGAATCCCAGATCCCTATGCTTAAACTGGAGCTGGGCTTCCTGAGAACTTTTCTCTGGTGGACGGCAAAACACTGTAGGGAGAATGGGAATTTGGAAGCTCTCTTACTGCAAATCGAAGTTGTGGCACGAAATGCAGTAAGTCACATCCAACCCATTCTTCTGAAGAGCGTTGAAGACAGCGCCAAAGAATTGGATCAGCGGTCTGCTGAAGTACTGCATCACGTGCAACTTCTCAAGCCAGAGATTGAAAAGGCTTACATCAAAGTTGCAAAGTCTTCTCCTCATGTACCGGACGCATTGATGGTGGTGGAGTTCATGAACTCTCTGATTGACAATCTGAAGGATCTGCTTCGCTATCGGGACCCTTCCACTTTTTCAGAACTCAGACCATTTGTAACTAAGCTAAGGTTCTTGAGAAATCTTCTTAGCTTTGTAGCTACACGTTGCATCGACCAGAAGAAGCTGAAAGATCTCACCAATCATACTGAAGGGATAGCTATCGAAGCAGCATGTATTCCTTTCATGTGTGCGTTTGATCCAAAAGATGGAAAAAGTACAATTTCCATCAAGGACAAGCTCACGGAACTGACGCGGAAAATTAAGCCCAGCACTCCAGACATCAGAAGGATTTACATGGGAGTCCTCGGAGCATTGAGTCTATTAACAACAGAGACTGACATTTCAGATCCAGACTTGGCATCCTTCATAGACACTCTCGAAGATTGTCTGGTAGATTTACAAGACAACCAGCAAATTTGGATGGACTCATTGAAGGTTAACTTTGAAGTCCTCCACCACGAACTCACCTTCCTCAGTTCTTTTGCTAAGGACCCGCCAAATCAATTCATTGAGAGTGACAAGCCGGAGTCGGATGATCCAAAAGCTGACCCAATTCAAGTTCTCTTGGGAAAGATAAGAGATTGGAGCAGCACTTCTGATGCTCATTCCTTCAAGGACTATACAGAAAGTTTGACATTCAAAGGTCAGTTCACCCATATTCAAGATCTGGCTGTTAAGGTGGGATGTACCATCTTTTTCTTCTTTGATTTCAACGAGCTGGAAGAGCACAAGCTTGTCGAAGCAGAAACTACACTTGTTGATCTAATCAAAAAGATCAAGCTCCTTAAGTCGGAGATCGGAGTTCCCATCCCACTGACATTGCCTGAGGTTAATATAATAAGGATAGATTACCTGGGTTTTATAAGAAATTTTAGAGAGCTACTTGACCAGCAGGCAGGTCCAGTCAATTGCCTGAAGCGTCGTGCACTGGGAATTGCTGACGAGCTGGAATACCTAAGTTCTTTTCTCAAAAATTGTGGAGAGAATTTCCATGAGCATGAGAAACTGAGGAATCTTGCAACCCAACTAATGACTGCTGCGTACAGAGCTGAATATGACATTGAGACGCATTTACTAAGAGACGGCACTGTATTCAACCATTCACTTTCTCTTATTGATGCTGTTGGAGAAATGAAGAGAATCAGAAGGGAGGTCATGGTGTTTAACCAAAAGATGAGCTATGTTACTGAGCCCAAGGTTGTTAATTTGACAATGCCCTCCAGAGACATGATAAATGTTGCTAAGCAGGAGGAACTGGTGGGCTTTACGGACAAAAGGCACAGATTAATTGATCAACTGACAAGAGGATCTAGTCAGTTAAGTGTCATAGCAATTGTTGGCAAGCCTGGAGTTGGTAAGACAACTCTTGCTAAGAGGTTCTACAATGATCCTGGAGTTTCCAACCATTTTGATATTTGTGCTTTCCTCACTGTTTCTCGGGTCTATGACAATCGAGAATTATTACTTGAGATTTTACGTGATATCACTGGGCATAATGACACAGTAGATGGAAGGATCTTTTCTGATTTGCCGGAAATGCTGGTCGAGCGTCTACATGGAAAGAGATTCCTCATCGTAATGGATGATGTGTGGGACGCTGAAGCATGGAATGTTTTGAGTGCATCCCTTCCAAAGGATGATAGCACAGGAAGTAGGATTCTCTTGACAACTCGATCAGATGATGTGGCTCAGTATACTGCAGCAGGCTTTCAACTACATAATATACATCATCTTCGACCTCTTGGAGAAGAAGATAGTCGGATATTACTTGAGAAGAAGATTTTCCAACAAGAATCTTGTCCTCCAGAGCTGAAGGGACTAGCGAAGCAACTTTCCAAGAAAACTAAGGGGCTACCGTTTGCAATAATTCTGGTTGCTGGTATTCTTGCTAATGCAGAGAAAACAGCTGAGCATTGGACAGAAGTACAAGAATCGCTAGACCAAACCAAGATTGATGGTAACGACCAAGATTTGTCCAGTATTATTGGAATGAGTTACCAGGGTTTACCAGATTGTCTGAGGCATTGCTTCCTCTATTTCGGAGCATTCCCACAGGATGATGAAATTCTGACATCTAAGTTGATCAGGTTGTGGATTGCAGAAGGATTAATACAACAAACTGAAGGGAAGAGCTTAGAGGATGTGGCAGTGGATTACCTAATGCTCCTAATTGGAAGAGGTCTTATTATGGCGGAGCAAAAGAGCTCAAAGGATCGGGTGAAATCATGTAGAGTCCGTGACCTGATACGTGAATTTTGCTTAGCTAAAGCCAAACAGGAAAATGTTTATCGGCTGATGGACGGTTACGGAGAAGTCTCTACTGTGGATGGTTTTGATCATCGCGGTGCTGATTCCAATATCCCAGTCTCCGTAACATGTGATCATCGCCGGCTGCTCATTTCATCTAATTGGTGGGCTAATACTTCATTAGAAGTTTCTGGTCCACTTGTCCGCAGCCTGGTGGTAACTGGCAGAAGATCTGATTTTCCCCGGTCTCATGTCTCATCTCTGTATCACAACTTCAAACTTCTCAGAGTTTTGGATTTAGGGAGTGTAAATGTGGGGAATGACTTTCCAGTTGGGCTTGAAAACATGACTCTGTTGAAGTACTTAGAAGTTCGGGGAGAAGTGACTTCAGTGCCGTCTTCCATTGGCAGCCTCCAGAGATTGGAAACTTTTGTTACAATAGGATTACGGGGAGAAATTGCACTACCTGATGCTATTTGGAACCTGAGAAATTTGAGGCATTTGCGTATAGACAGCCGTGCTTCTTTTGGTGCCCCTGCCTATAAACAAGAAATTTCAGGGAAGCTGCTGTCCAACCTGAGGACAATGTCGACTCCAATTCTTAAATACGGGAAAGATTCAGAAGAGATACTGAGAAGGTTACCACGTCTTAAGAAACTGAAATGCATCTGTCTTTTCAAAGAGAGAATGCTTCCCAGACTGGGCCTTCTACCTCAACTTGTCTCTCTCAAGCTATTTAGCGATGGTCCCGCGCTCTCTCCAGATTTCTATGGGTCGGAATTGGAATTCCCTTCAAACGTCAGAAGGTTGACCCTCTCAGGGTGTCGCCTGCCATGGAATCAAATATCAATTATTGGAAGGCAACTTCGCAATCTTGAGGTCCTGAAATTGCAGAACAACGCGATTGTGGGTAGTCGTTGGGTGATACAAGCTGATGATTTTCCCGGTCTTAACTTGTTGAAATTAGATACACTAGACCTTGAGGTATGGTCCGTAATGACCTCTTCCTTTGTTATCTTCATAGGGCTGTTTCCCAGCCTTGAGCGACTGGAGTTGCAGAAATGTAAGAAACTGAAGGAGCTCCCCACTGTGTTGAAGACATGTGAAAAACTAAAGGAGATCAAGGTGAAGTGGTGCAACCCATTCCTTCAACATTCAGCCAGCAGAATTATGGAAAAACAATATCCAGCCATCGATTCTTCTTCTTCATCTAGCTCAGAAGATGAATCATCCCCTTAATTCTCTTTGAAATGGTTTTAAAAGATTTCATACTTTCAAGTTATTATTCAATCAGCAATTTCTTCTCCTTCGTCAGAAATTATCCTTCTTCTAATTTTTCTTTTCTTAGAGGAAGAACTATTCATTATTTGTGTTGGTAACAACATATAGAAAGATTTGAATGTAAATTAGAATCTTTCATAAAATAATATAGTAAAAATTATCTTGTATATACTTATTAGATTGTTTCGTGTATGAATTCTGTATTAAATCTGCATGAAATATCAATATTTCGTTCAAGGTTTATAAAATAGTTTCTTACATATTATATTTCTATGGAATGTGTATAATGTGATCGTGATATTCAATTAACAAGATATACTTAACATTATAAATTGTTGGAATCAGTTTGTAAAGTGATTTCTTACATGTCACATTTATATGAAATGTGTATGAAATAGATATATAAACTGATATTTATGAATTGTGATATTCAATTTAGGAGATACCAATTGAAATATCCATTTCATACACTATATGCTTATCTCTTTGAATCAACATTCTATCTCATCTACTTTTGTATTAAATTAAGATTTAATGAACATTGTCATCTTTCATACTGAGAAAAAGAATCGAGATTTGTAAAAAAAAAAACTGTAGTGCATCTGGTTCTTCAATAATGGGAAAAAAAATAATGTGATAAAAAGATAAAATTTGTGATTACCTATGAACGATTCTGATTGATTTTGAAGAAATATAGTATGTGAAAAGAGTAGAGTAAAATGGAGTGAAAAGAGGGAGAAATAACTTTGTAATTTATGAGAGTGAATAATAAATTTGAAGTTTTTTGAAAAGGTAAGAAGGATAATAAATAAAGATATAATATTCCTTCTATAATTATCCATATAGTACTAAACCCTAAAAAAAAAAAGGAGTTATTTTTGTTTAAAAAAATTTTGATCGTTTTTTTTTTTTTTTGAAAAAATAAATTAGTTTCTTAAAAAGTTGCTACAAGTTACAATTAAAATAGCTAATAAAGCAATTATCTAAAAATGTCTCTATAACTTTTAATTTATAATCTAATAAATATATAAGGGATAATTTTCACTTTTAATAATGGACTAATTTGGCTAAACCAAGTTAACCCATTACAAATTACCAACCCAAATAGACAAATCAAGATGGGTAGTAACAATCACCAACCCATTACAAATCACTAATTTTTAATGTAATAAGTGCTAGAATCACTAGAATAAAGTAAGATGGGTAGTAACAATCACCAACCCATTACAAATCACTAATTTTTAATCTAATAAGTGTTAGAATCATTAGAATAAAGCAAGATGAGTAGTAACGATCAAGATTTGTCCAACATTATTTGAATGAGTTACCAGGATTTACCGGGTTGTCTGAGGCATTGCTTCCTCTATATTTCGGAGCATTGCCACAGGATGATGGAATTCTGACATCTAAGTTGATCAGGTTGTGGATTGCAGAAGTATTAATACAACAAATTGAAGGGAAGATCTTAGAGAATGTGGCAATGGATTATTACCTAATGCTCCTAATTGGAAGAGGTCTTATTATGGTGGCTCAAAAGAGCTCAGCAGATCAAGTGAAATCATGTAGAGTCTGTTGAAGTCCCACATCGGTGGTTAAAGAGTTCTTGATCTCCTTATATGGTCTTGGGCAATCCTCCTCTCATGAGCTAGCTTTTGAGGTTGTATTAGGCTCAAGGTTCGTTTCTTTATTATGGTATCAGAGTTAGGCCCACTCAGTTCATTATTTCCGATATTGGGCCCCCGTCTTATTATATTTGTTAAGGCATGTGGAGTTTTGATGATAGACATATGAATGAAATATTTGTGAAAGCTGGTCCATTCAAGTATACAAAGAAAAGCTATAGGCAAGGCTCTTGATAAGATGATACTGTGCATAGACAGGAGTGGATAAGCAAGAATATTCAGGAACCTTCTCAAACACTTACTGTGCATAGACAGGAGTGGATAAGCAAGAATATTCAGGAACCTTCTCAAACACTTATCACTTCAGTAAAGTGGAAGAAAAATGCAAATATTCAGAAGTTGAGTTGATCTAGAAGTCCAACAGTGAGAAGAGTTTTGCAAGGATAACGAATAAAGCAAAAGAGTCCTATTCAACCAGGGGAGAAAAGGAAGAAAGAAACATAAATCAACTAGGAATCTATCACAGGAGTATTATCAGGGTGCATATATACAACAAAGCACGATCAAGTAACTTACTCAATGCACTGAAAAGAAAATCAACAATCAGCATAACAATTTACATACTTGAAGAAGAACCTGGTCCCTTACTTAGCAAGTCGTAGACTGTGTAGTAGGTAGGTTCTTTAAGTTGTAATGAGTCATTATTCTAGTCTCAGTGATCTATAAACTGAGTTAGGAATTGTGTCTTCAAGTTGGGAACTCGAAGACTTTGGAACACTTATCTTGGGAAGATTTGTGTTTTTGTAGAGATAGGAGTTAGAAGTTTTAATTCCTAGTTAACAAGAAGTCTTTTATTTCTGTTGATTGTTGAGGCTCTTAGTATTATAGTGAAGTTAGGGTTAAATCCTGTAGAGGTACAGGTCGTGGTTTTTCATACCTTTCTTGAGCCGGGTGTTTTCCACGTAAAAATACTGTGTTCAATATTTACTTCTGTGAACCACGTTTACTTACTTGTTCCATAGATAGGCAATTAGTAGGGCTCATACTCTAATAAGTGGTATCAGAGAGAGTTTTTCTTAAATAAGGCTAATACCTAAGAAAAGATCAATATGATGAATTCCGCACCTCCTACTGGTCACAGTGAAGGTCAGTCAACCACTAGACCTCCACTTTTTGATGACTCTCATTTTATCTGGTGGAAAGCAAGAATAGAGATGTTCATTCAAGGTAAAGATTATGAATTATGGGACAGGATTACTGATGGTCCCACTATTCCAATGAAGACAGTTTATGGTGAACAAGTTAATAAAATAAGGAGTGGATTTACTCCGGATGACTTGTTGGCTTTGAAGAAAAATACAAAGGCCAAGAATATCTTGGTCTGTGGACTAGGACCTGCTGAATACAACAGGGTATCCACCTGCACTACTGCTAAGCAAATTTGGGATGCACTGGTAAATTCACATGAAGGCACTTCTCAAGTAAGAAAGTTCAGGATCTCTGTCCTTTTCACTGAATATGAGGCATTCAAAATGAAAGAAAATGAAAACTTGCACGAAATGATGACTAGGATTACCACCTTAACAAATGAGCTGACTTACTTAGGAAAAGTCATCTCTGAGGAAGAACAAGTTGAGAAGGTACTGAGGGTATTACCAAAATCAAAATGGAATGTCAAGGTGACTGTAATTAGAAAGGCGAATAAGGATCTTGAAGGTATGACTCTGGATAAACTAGTAGGGAACTTAAGGACTTATGAAATGGAAGTTGATGGAGTCAAAGAAAGAGCATCTCCTAAGAAAATCTTAGCATTGAAGGCTTCTGAGAGTGATGATGAATTTGAACTTGATAAGGAGCAAGTTGCCTCCATAACTAAGAAATTCAGCAAATTCTTCAAGAAGAAGAAGGGAACAGGTACTAAGAAACATTCCAATGATAATACAAATGGGTGCTACAAATGTGGCAAAATTGATCATCATATTAGAGACTGTCCAGTCTGGGAAATTGAATGGAAAAAGAAAGGGCTAAAAAGGAGCTGAAGGCAAAAAGAAAAGAGGAGCATGCAATGATAGCAGTCTGGGGATCTGATTCAGATGAAGATAAAGTTGATGAAACTATATTCATGGCTCTTAGGGATTCAGATTTAGATGAAAAAGATGAGGACTCTGAGGTAAGTATATTCGAACTCAAAGAAAAACTGAAATTGTTCTCCAAGTCAAAACTTATTTCTTTCATGAATGCATTGATTGATGATTTTCAAGAGTTAACCTCTAATAGGGATGAATTGTTCAATAGTCTGGAAAGTCTTAATTTTGATCTCATTGATTTAAGGGCTTGCTCAGATATAGTTGACAAGGAAAGTTGCATACTCAAGAAACAGATTGCAGAACTTGAGATTTCAAATAATAATCTCAGTCTGAAGTTCTCAAATTAACTTTCACTGAAAATGGAAAGAAGACCATGAGTAAAGAACAAGAAACTGCTAAACTTGAGCTTGTTAAATACAAACAAGAATGTCATGATTTAACTGAAAAAATGAACAAGTTGAATTAGGAAATATCCGAACTCAAATTGGATCTTGAAAGGGCTAACAGGTGGACAAACTCCTCGAGAATTGTTCACAAATTAAGTGAGAAAAATTTCAATGAAAAAGCAGGTTTGGGATTCCACAAAAGTTTTGATGATCCAAAAGATTTATGTTTCATCTGTGGAAACCTTGGACATCCCACCATTGAATGTCCAGTAGCTGCAAAAAGTGGATTAGCCAGTCAAAACCTGGCTAACAGATCTTTTCATACCAAAAGGAACAAAACCAGTTCTGGTCAGAGAAACAGGTTGCATTGCATGTTGCCAGCATGGGCTATTTATCCTTCACTCATAAATCAGGACCCAAGCTCGTCTGGGTTCCTAAGGCTAACCCTTGAATTTTTTTGCAGGAGAAGGTGAGAGAAAACAAAAGGCACTGATATTTAGACAATGCTTGCTCAAGACACATAACTGGTGATAAGAAAAAATTCCTTTCACTATCCAAAATAAATGGAGGAGGAGTCTCTTTTGGTGATGGAAAAAAGGGAATCATAACTGGAATTGGAAAGATTGGCTTATCTGAGTCAAAAGAATTGGAGGATATCTATCTTGTAGAAGGATTAAAGCATAATCTGTTGAGCATCTCTCAGCTATGTGATAAAGGTAATAAAGTTACTTTTACTACTGCAGGAGTCAAGGTCAAAAAGATGGATACTAAAGAGGTTTTGCTCACTGCAAGGAGATACAAAAATATTTTCAAAACTGACATCATGGCACTACCAGGACCAGAGCTGACTTGTCTAAGTGCTATAGAAAATGATCCCCTCCTTTGGCACAGAAGACTTGTCATGCAAGCCTGAAACAACTCAACATACTTTCATCCAAAGACATAGTATTGGGATTACCCAAGACCAAGTTCAAAGAAGAAAAGCTATGTAGTGCATGTGTAAGGGGGAAGCAGGTAAGATCCTCTTTTAAGTCAAAGAACTATGTTAGTACTACCAAGTGACTTGACCTGGTTCATATAGACTTATGTGGACCCATGAGACTTCAAAGCAGAGGTGGAAAAAGGTATGTTTTTGTAATTGTTGATGACTATTCTAGGTTTACTTGGACTTTGTTTCTAGCCTCTAAAGAAGATGCCTTTGATGTCTTTGAAATCTTCATTAAGAAAATTGAAAATAAACTGGGTACTTTTTTAGTCTCCATAAGGTCTGACCATGGTTCAGAATTTAAAAATGTAAAATTCTTGAAATACTATTCTGCAAATGGTATAGATCACAACTTCTCAGTTCCTATAACACCACAACTAAATAGAGTGGTGGAAAGAAAAAACAGAACCTTGAAAGATATAGCTAGAACAATGATGCTTGCAGCAAATGTTGCTAAAAACCTTTGGGCTAAGGCAATAAGTACTGCAGCATATATCATAAATAGATGCATGATCACGCCTTTGTTAGAAAAGACTCCCTATGAATTACTAAAAGGAAGAAAGACTAACATCTCTCTCCTTAGAATCTTTGGATATAAATGTTTCATAAATAATAATGAAAAGGATAATTTGGAAAAATTTGATGCTAAAAGTGATGAGGGAATCTTCTTAGGATATTTACTTCATAGTAAGGCTTATAGGGTTTTAATTAACAAAACTAACTGTGTTAAAGAAAGCATGCATGTAATCTTTGATAAATCCAGTGTTAAGACTAACCTAAAAAGGTTATACAACCCGGTGCATCAACTGAAGCTACCCAGCTCAGAACATCAACAATGATCTTGGTAGCTCACTAAGCTTGATTCCAAAAGGATATAAGTATCAAGGATCACATCCCATTGAGAATGTTCTTACTGATCTCACATTTAGGATCACCACAAGGTTTGGATTGAGAAGTATGTATGCCTTCAAGGCATTTCTATCAGAGATTGATCCAAAGAAGATAACTGAAGCATTGCTTGATGCTGATTGGATCATAGCTATGCAGGAAGAGTTGAATTAATTTAAGAGAAGCAAAGTATGACACTTAGTTTCTCTCCCTAAAGACAGATCAGTAATTAGGACTAAATAGGTGTATAGAAATAAAGTTGATGAGCATGGAATAGTTACAAGAAACAAGGCAAGATTGGTGGTCCAAGGATACAATCAAGAAGAAGGAATTGACTTTGATGAGACTTTTGCTCCTGTTGCAAGACTTGAAGCTATAAGATTACTTATTGCTTTTGCTGCATACATGGAGTTTATCCTTTATCAGATGAATATGAAGAGTGTCTTCCTAAATGGCATTCTTAAGAAGGAGGTGTATGTTAAACAACCTTCAGGATTTGAAAGCAAGGAGTTTCCAGATCATGTGTACAAATTGGACAAAGCCTTGTATGGATTGAAACAAGCTACAAGAGTTTGGTATGAGAGACTGTCAAAGTTTCTATTGGAACATGGACATACCAGAGGTAAAATTGATAATACCCTCTTTTTGAAAACTAATGGGAAAGATTTGTTAGTTGTGCAGGTGTATGTGGATGATATTATTTTTGGCTCAACAAATATGAGTATGACTCATGAGTTTTCCAAATTCATGAGTTGTAAATTTAAAATGAGCATGATGGAAGAGCTGAATTACTTCTTGGGTTTGCAAATAAAGCAATCAGCTTCAGGGACAATGATTCACCAACAGAAGTATGTCAAAGAGCTTCTCAAGAGATTCTCCATGGAAGAGGCTAAAGCGATAAGTACTCCTATTGCAACTGCCACAAAGTAAAAGTTGGATGAAACAGGTTCAGATGTAGAGCAAAAGATGTATAGAGGTATGATTGGGTCATTATTGTACCTCACAGCAAGCAGGCCTGATATTATGTTCAGTGTAGGTCTATGTGTCAGGTTTCAATCAAAATCCAAGAATCACATCTAAAATCTGTGAAGAGAATCTTCAGATACTTGAAGGGAACCAGTGATCTTGGCTTATAGTACCCCAAAGGTAGTAACTTTAATCTGATAGGTTACTCAGATACTGATTATGCAGGATATCTGGTGGATAGGAAAAGCACTACAGGAATGGCACACTTTCTTGGATCATGTTTGATTACCTGGTCTACTAAGAAGCAAAATTCAGTTGCTCTGTCTACAGCTGAAGCTGAATATGTTACTGCAGGATCCTGTTGTGCTCAATTGTTATGGATTAAGCAACAACTCATGAAATTTGGTATAGATGTTGGTTGTGTTCCTATTTTTTGTGATAATACAAGTGCTATTAACATAGTTAAAAATCCTGTTCAACATAAGAGAACCAAACATATTGATATTAGGCATCACTTTCTTAGAGATAATGTTGAAAAAGGTTATAATCCATTATGTTTTATTCTACTAAGGACCAGATTGCTGATATTTTTACTAAGGACTTTAGTAGAGAACACTTAGAAAAAAATAGGTTAGCCTTGGGGATGATTAAAATTGCATAAGTGTCCCTCAATGCTTAACTAGATTAAGTTGCTTTTACAAGTGATTGTTGATTAATTCAGTCTCACACATTAAGTTGTGTATCCTAAGTCTAGCATTTTAGAGTATGTTGACTCATGTGTGTGTTGATTTTGCAGAAAGCCTTGATTACAGAAGCAATTTTGTCTATTTTGTCATTCAGGTATGATTATTATTACTTCAAAGTAGCTTAAAGAGAAACAAGTTGTTTTCCTGGTTCCTTATTGGTCCATTTAAACCGCCAAAATACAAAGAGTCTCTTCCCTGTAAAAAAGCTGCCACTTCCTTTCCCATTAGGACTGAAACACTCATCATTACGCCTCTTCTAAATACAGTCCCTCACCTCTTCAACTTCCTCATCCTTTTCTCTTAAATACGCTTTCATTTGTCTTGTTTCTATACTAAAAATTCTCTCCACCCTCCTCATACTCAAGAATACTTTCTTGATTCAAAAATGGCATCATTCTCTTTATTTTCCTCCTTTTCTTCTTTCTCCTCCACTGACTCTATTCCAAATCCCTTCACCGCACTCATCCTTTATCCAAACATCACCTTACCTCCCTTAATTCCTCTTTCCCTCTCCTAAAAATTCATCGATTTTACTGCTTTTGAAAATTTTCCAAACCCTTTTGCCCAAATTTCTTTACCTTCTCCATTCTCTTCGAAACCCTTTCTTCCTCCTCCTATCCCACTCCAAATTATTGAAGCTGATGATAATCTTAGTGATAGAGATGAACTTCCTATTGCAGAGTTAATCCCAAGAAGGTCTAGGTCCAAGCTCCCAAGAAAACTCTCTTCCATTTTTGTCACTATTCACAACACTACCCCTCCAGAACCTTCTCCAAATATCGCTATCCCTCGTACTCCTCAAACTCGAGAAAGAAAACAATGAGAAGATGTATCCTTGGCTGAGGCTCTTCAAGCCAGCAAAAAGAAACGTGTGACTACATCTGACCCCACCCCTCCTCGTGCATATTCTCCTGATCTTCTACTTCGATCTGTCAGAAAGACAAAAACCATCATGGCCAAGTTCCAAAACCCTCGTTGCTCACGAAATTCTCTTCTAAACCTAGTCAAAAGGCCTCTTTCTCTTCAAAATTTCCTTCTACTATCAAAGGATCCTCCTCCTCAAAAGTTTCCCCTTCCAAGCCTTCTACTCTTCTCAAGAAACAGGTTACCCCACCTGTTTCTTCTAACTCATCTGACTCTGACTTTACTGCAGATGCTACTAATGAGTTGGAACCTGAGTTTGAAGTTCCCTACTCATTTTCTCATCAGGATATTCATGAGGCTCATCATCTTCATTTTCAAAAGCAGAAATTAGCTAGAGGTAGGGTTGTTAGTGGTTTTGGAGGCCTGATATGCAAGTGTTACTGGAAAAATTGGAGTTTCAAGGTTGGTCACATTTATTTCTTCAGGGTTATCTTTAGCGTAAATTTGCTAAACCTGAAGTGTATGAGTTTTATACGAATGGGGTGGGAATTGGTGAGATGTTCTCCATCACTGTCAGAAAGGTTACCATGAACCTTTATGACATTTCTAGGATTTTACATATTCTCTCTGGGGGATGGGGTCACTCTACCCTCGACATATGTAGAAAGTTTTCTGAAAACCCTAACTTGCTCCACTATAGAAAAGTCCTTAAGAGGGAGATATCCCCACTACATCAGCTCTATTTTGATTTGGTCCATAAAATAATTATCCCTAGGAAGGAGAGACGGTGTGTGGCTAGTTTTCTTGATCTTACACTCATGGAACTGTTGGATACTGAAGTAAGAATTGATCTGCCTCAACTTATACTAAAGCATATGCAAAGGGTTCTTATTAAGGAAGTGAATGAACATGCTCTACCTTATTAATTTTGGCTCACCCCTATATTTGAGGACTTTGGTGTTCCTATTCAAGTGTGGTCTTCACAGACTACCAAAGATATCATAGGGCATGTGAACCATATGATGCTACCTGTTTCCATGAAGAATGCTGACAATCCGATGCAAAGATTGAGAAATTCACTGGCTGAGAAACAAGCTGAGGTGAAAATTGCTCAGGCAGCTTTGAGGCTGCACAGTCTGCTCATGAAGAAGAAAAGGGGATCTGCCATGCTCAAATTGCTTTCCTTAATTCCTTGTTGGAAAAAGAGAGAGCTGAAAATACAGATGTTATTAGAAAACTCACCTCTCTTATTCCCTCCCCTTCTTCTACTTAGTCTCTTCACTGCTACTTAAGCCTATCTTCTTTTATTCCTTTTCCTGACAGCTTGGTCTCTCTTAGTTTACTTTTTGGTATATGTAGTCATCTCTACAAATGAATGAAATGGGATTAGTTGTCTTACTTTTTTCTGCTCCTATTTTATCATATTCCATTCATGTTATCTTATTCTGAATTTTGATTATCTTAGTGATAGCCTCAATGGCCATAAATTATTAGATGTTTTTCACTTGTTGATCCAGCTTTTCGATGATGTCAAAAGGGGGAAGAGTAGGCTATGCAATGCTTATAAGTCAAATGACTAAACTATTTCATTCTGTGCTAGTCTTTTATTCAAATGCCTTATTGAGTATGTCAGGGTTCTGTGATGTTATGCTGCTATGTTTGTTATCATCAAAAAGGGGAAATTTGTTAAGACATGTCGAGTTTTGATGATAGACATATGAATGAAATATGTTGTGAAAGTTGGTCCATTCAAGTGTACAAAGAAAAGCTGCAGGCAAGGCTATTGATAAGATGATACTGCGCATAGACAGGAGTGGATAAGCAAGAATATTTAGGAACCTTCTCAAACACTTATCACTTCAGTAAAGTGGAAGAAAAAAGCAAATATTCAGAAGTTGAGTTGATCTAGAAGACCAACAGTGAGAAGAGTTTTGCAAGGATAAAGGATGAAGCAAAAGAGTCCTATTCAACCAGGGGAGGAGAAACGGCTACAACAAGGAGTGAAGTTACTTAATAGAATAAAAAGAAGAAAGAAGCATAAATCAACTAGGACTCTATCACAGGAGTATTATCAGGGTGCATATATACAACAAAGCATGATCAAGTAACTTACTCAAAGCACTGAAAAGAAAATCAGCAATCAGCATAACAGTTCACATACTTGAAGAAGAACCTGGTCCCTTACTTAGCAAGTCGTAAAATGTGTAGTAGGTAGGTTCTTTGAGTTGTAATGAGTCATTGTTCTAGTCTCAGTGATCTATAAACTGAGTTAGGAATTATGTCTTCAAGTTGGGAACTCGAAGACTTGGGAACACTTATCTTGGGAAAAATTGTGTTTTTGTAGAGATAGGAGTTAGAAGTTTTAATTCCTAGTTAACAAGAAGTTTTGTATTTTTGTTGATTGTTGAGGCTCAAGTATTATAGTGAAGTTAGGGTTAAATCCTGTAGAGGTACAGGTCGTGGTTTTTTTATACCTTTCTTGAGCCGGGTGTTTTTCACGTAAAAATACTGTGTTCAGTATTTACTTCTATGAACCATGTTTACTTACTTGTTCCATAGATAGGCAATTAGTAGGGCTCATACTCTAACAATATTGTCCAGTCCTGAGCGTGTCTTATATTGTCCACGCTCCAAATGTCCAGTCCTGGGTGTGCGGAGGGTATTGGAGTCCCACATCGGTGGGTTAAATGGGTCTTTGATCTCTTTATATGGTCTAGGGCAATCCTTCCCTCATTAGCTAGCTTTTGAGGTTGAGTTAGGTTTGATGAGTTAGGTTTGATCTCCTTATATGATCTTGGGAAATCCTCCCCTAGCTTTTGAGGCTGAGTTAGGCCCAAGGCCTATTTCTTTATCAGAGTCCATGAACTAATTGGCTGATTCTTTTGTTATTCTACTGATTTCGGGATATATCATTCTTTATGAATGAATGCCAACTGAAAGAGTCTTCGTACCAGCCCCTAGCTTTTGAGGTTGAGTTAGACCCAAGGTTCATTTCTTTATCAGAGTCCATGAACTAATTGGCTGATTCTTTTGTTATTCTGCTAATTTTGGGATAAATCATTCTTTATGAATGGATACCAACTAAAAGAGTCTTCGTAAACACGTCCGCAGGATCGTTTTTGGTATTGATTTTCTGAACAAAGATTTTTTCATTAGCAATGATTTTTTGAATAAAATGATACCTGATATCAATATGCTATTTAGTCAAGTGAATGGAACTTTGACTATCACAGAAAATGGTAATACCACCTTGGTGTAAACGGAGTTAAAAAAATAGACCCTTCAATCATAAAGTTTCTTTGATCGCCTTAACCATTGCCAAATATTCTGCTTCAGTAATAGCTAAAGCTACAATATGATGTAATGCAGCTCTCCATCTAATAGCATATCCACCAATGCAATATACGTAGCTTGTCAGTGATCTTCTTTTGTCAAGATAACATGTATAATCAGAGTCTACAAAACCAACCAAAGTGTTAGTATTTCTACCAAACTCCAGACATGCATTTGAAGTATCTCCCGAGAATTCATTTCACAGCCTGCTAATGAATTTTACCAGGATAAGTCATATAACAACTTACAACACTAACTTCTTGTGAAATGTCAGAACGCGTATACGTCATTGCATACATAATAGTGCTAACTGTACTAGAATATGGTACATGTGTCATATAGCTCTCTTCTTCTTCTAACTGCGGTGATGATTGAGAAACTAATTACTTAAAATGAACAACTAGAGAAGTATTCGGTGCTTTATCATCTTTCATGCCAAACCTCTCCAAGTACTTTTTCTGAGTCAGGAATAGCTTATTGGCACCTTGATCTCTTTTGATTTCCATACCAAGAATTTTCTTAGTTGCTCTCAAATCTTTGTTTCAAATTTCCTTTTCAGCTGATTTTTCAAATTGTGAATTTCTATCACATCCTTAGCAACAATGATCATGTCGTCAACATATAACAATAAGTAAACAAATAATCCATCATTTAACTTTCGAAAGTAAACACAACGATCATACATGATCCTCGAATAACCATGACCCAACATAAGGAAATCAAACCTTGTGTACTATTGTCTTGGAGACTGTTTTAATCCGTACAAGGATTTCTTCAATAAGTAAACATGATCTTCTTCTCCTTTAATTTCAAATCCTTCAGATTGATGCATGTAAATTTTTTCCGCAAGTTCTCCATGTAAGAAAGTTATCTTAACATAAGGCTGTTGTAATTCCAAATCATGCATGACAACTAAGGCAAGCAAGATACAAATAGAGCTATGTTTAACAACAGGTGGGAAAATATCATTAAAATCAAGATTGGCCAAATAGGCTATCAATGTCTGAATAAGCTATATTAACTTTCTTGTGGGATCCCCATATTTCATCTAAAAGCTTAAACTATTAGAGCTCATTTGGTACGAGGGATAAGAGATAACTAATCCCAGGATTAATTTTAGGATGTGTTTATCACATTTTTGGTTGGGATAAAATTAACTTATCTAAGGATTGTAGTATTATTTTTATCCCACGTTGAGGATGGGATAACAATCTCGAGATAACAAATCCTGAAATAATTAATCTCAGGAAAACTTGTTCCACAACGAAACAAGCCCTTAGAGAGATCACAGTTTGATTTATCTTAAACATGCTCCTCAAGTTGACATGATAATATGTCAATACATATATCATCTCACCTAAAGCTTAAGTCATTAAAGAAACTACACTTTTATTTACTTGATTATGTCTTCAACACACCTCGTCATATTGGCCTGTTATCATATTGAAATGGCTATCTCATTTAAAAGTTTAAGTTATTCTAGGAAACACAAACACAATTTTAGTTAAGTAATTTTGTCTTCAACAAATGTGATAAAAGTATGTATGTGTTTAGGTGGTAGAATTAAATAAATAATCTTCTTTATTATATTGTCAAAGTTCGGAAGGAAAATTCGAACTTAAATTGACATCCTATGGATATGAAATTAATGTAAAGGATTGATGCATTGACAGGCCATTCTGAATCATATCCTGGAATATGAAGTCCTGGAATTAAAGTTTCTGCCAATATTTTCACGTCGTTGATGTCGACGTATAGTCACGTCATGTGGATTTTAAATTGTCATGGTGGAAAAGTATTTTGAAAAATGAGTATTTTTGTTAAGTTTCATAACGAGAGGTGTTTTTTACCTTATAATATAATTAGAGATAAAATTAATTAATAAATGAAGGTAAGAGATATTTTTACAAGAACACAGGAATAATCAGTAATGGAATGTGAAATCGAGGATAAATGTAGATATGAAGAAACTCTAGCTGGTGAGGAAGAGGGAAATCTGACGCCAACAATTTTGAGGTATGGTTGGAACTGTGGCGTGGTAGAGTGAGAAAGAGAAAGAAAAAGAAAAAAGCAAAAAGAAAAGGAAAAAGAAAAAGAAAGAAAAAGAAAAAAGAAAAAAGATGGTAGTCCTTGGATATTCCGTCATATCTCGCGCACCAAACGATCCTTTAGTATTGAGTTAAACTCAAGATCCATTTTAACATGGTATTAGAGTTGGATCTCCGATGTGGGGCCCCGAATAAATTGTCCATGTTCTGCAAGGACCGAAAAGTGTCTGGGCGTGCATGCCCTGGGACTAGACCGAGCATCCTAGGATTGTTTAATGGAGTCTTGGTCTTTCTCTAATATATTTTTCTTCGACAAAGCCTGCCTATAAAAATACTTGGTATTTGTACAGTATTGTTACTTTCTCGATAAAATATCTAATTTTATACTACTAATGTAAGAACATGACCAATCGTGTTAACAACCTTTGGCAATCGTATAGTTGTGAGGATTTACTTTACAAATACTGGACATGAGAATGATCTTTTATTAGCAGTACAGATTCAAATTTTCACAGCTAGCTAGAGTATTGGTAGATCATACATTACAAACATCTAACTAAATTACCAGAAAATTAAATAACTATTGACACGAAGAAAGCAATAATCTCTTCAGTAAATAACTGTTCCCATTTAACGTGTTTGTTTAACCCAAATTCCAAAAGAATCCACTCTTTTGTTGGATGAGTTTAAGTTCTGCGCACCGTCAATACACAAAATATTATACAGTATCAGTTTACTTGAACTGTTATTGCAAGTTACCCAATTATTTATATAAAAATTTTAGAAAAAAAAATTAGGTAACCTGTAATAGCAAGTCAAGTTTACCTGATAGTGTAGAATATTTTGTATACCGATGGTGTACAAAACTTAAATTCTTGTTTTGGATTGTAATTTCACCTCATTGCCAATGGAAATTTTCTTTTAACTTTTTAATTTCCTTTTATTAGCTTCTAACTAACCACCTTAATTAGGAAAAAAAAAATAATGTTATCAATTTTGTAATTTGAAGCTAGTGGGACACGTGAAGCCACATGTCAAGTTAAGAACTGTCTCACATAATAAATGTTTGTTACGTGACTTACAAAATAAAATTTCTCATCGCATCATATTCTATTTTTGGCACCACTTGAAGGTAATTATTTATTCAAAATTCGTCATGTCAAATTGAATTTCGATGTTCTAAATTATTTTATTGAATCCTAATCAAAAGGAAATTGATTTTTTCTTTTTGTCATTAGAAATTCGCGTAATGAAATCTCAAAATCACCTTTTGAGTCTCTTAAAAATGAATTTTCAGGCTTCAAAAATTGAGTTATGATGTAATGTTCGAGAGACGAGATGATGATTAAAATTTATTCAAGAATTCTTTTTCTATGCGATTGTGGTGGGCCTGTCCTAAACATGATCAACACGGTCCACTACTAATTTCCGAACTCAATGGCATCGTTAGATTTTCGAACAAAAGTTGTTATCGCCGAATGTTGACGGAAATCAACCATAAGCCTTAAACTTCTAACTTTTCAATCAATTGCTCAAAATCCATCTGAACTCCTCGTGGCCCGAATCAAAGGTCTTAACTAGCCCAAAAATGACATTTGGAGCAAATGAAATTGACGAAATTCTCATACGACCTCAAAATCTTCAAATATTATCCAAAATTAACTATACTAACTTCAAAACCTTCCAAAATGAAAAACTCACAAAATACCCAACCGACACCTCGAGAATCGAGTCACCCACACACGCAGATCACAAATACTAAAATGCAACTGCTGAGAGAGACAATACAATAAAAAATCACCAAAAGTCGAATATACCCAATGTAGAACTTATTTAAACTATAAATTTCAAGATTATTTCTTTCTTTTTGAAAATCGAAAACAACTACAGAGAGAAACAATACAACAAAAAATCACCAAAAGTCGAATATACCAATGTAGAATTTATTTTAAACTATAAATTTCAAAATTATTTCTTTCTTTTTGAAAAACTTCATGTTGAAGCCTTTAGCATAAACTCTTGAGTTCTCGTAAATCTTTTCGAACTAGAAGCTTTAATTTGTAAAGTTTTAGCCTCACCATTTCGACACAGGCAAGTAAAGTTTCGACCCGACCCGCGTTAGGTTTTGTATCTTCTTCATCCCTCTTCGTTTGGTTTGATTTGATTTTATTGTTAATTATTTGCTGATGCGTTCATTGAATTTGTTGGTATTTTAATTTTAAAAAGTATAATTGCATTAGAAGAAAATGGGGTTTATTGATTTCGAGGTTTAACCATTTCAGGGTATCAGTTTGTTGGCTAGCCTGAATTGTTACTTTGTTGGGGTCTTGGGGAGGATTTGATTTTTCACTTTTGTAATTTGCTTCCCTTAACCCTAATTTAGTGGAGTACTACTACTCGTTTGTCTCATTGACATATCAAAGATATTCATCTGCTGTCTATGTTTCAATTTGTTTGTCTGGTTTCGACTTGGAAAGGAATTTAAGAACGTAAACAAGTCTTTTGAATCTTGTGATCTTAAATTAAAGATATGTAGAATGTACCAAAATGTTCGTTAATATTGTGGTCTTAAACATGTCATGTGGAAAGTTGAAATTAAAGAGTTGTCCGGAAAAAGTAAAGTGACATTCTTTTTGAAACGAACTAAAAGGGAAAGTGGGACAAACAAATTGAAATGGAGGGAGTAGTAAATATATATGTGTCGAATTGAATAAGCTAGGTCCGCCCGCACCTGCTTTCACTACATAGCATTTGCCACCGGTTAGCGGAGGCAGAGATTGAGTAGAAGGTATGGGTTTGTCATAACCTATTAGCTTTTGTCCGAATTCTGTGTTTGTTTAAAAATTCGTTGCATATATCTCAATTGTTAATTTATAATGCTTTAACTCGATAGAATTCGGAACTGATAAACTTCAAATCATGGATATGACCCTGCTGGTTAGATATCTTAGTTAAGGTTACAAAATGAAGGAAATATCTCTTTACTGGGAGAAGTGGTGATCTCGTCTTGCTTGCTTGGAGAGTTGAAGCTTCCAGGCCATCTTATCCGGTCAGATAGCTAGCGATTACTCAGAATCGAACACTAACTGATAGTGGTCTGGAATTTGTACCTATAGCTGAACTATTCGCTAGAAATAGTATCTCTCTCTCGCTTTTTTTCGTTGGATAAAGTAGTTAATTACTCTTATAACTGGTTATGTGTTCCACTTTGTTTTTCTTTTCTGTGACCTTGCATCTTTCATCATTTAACTTGTTTATCTACTGATTTTGACTGAAGGGTCTGAAAATTCGTAAGGGTGTACAGGAAGAGGGAAAGAAAGAGATGAGTGATATAGTGGGGGGAGCTGATCTGTCAGGTTCTGTTTCGGTAACAGCAGAATCATCAAAAGCCACTGGATTCGATGCAAATCGAATTGCTGAAGTGAAAGCTTGGCTTACATCCCAGTTTGATGCTGCGGGTAAAGATGTCCCTGATTTTGAGTACACTCCTCGAAGCATCAATGAATTACACAAAATTGCCACTCTATCGCAAGCCAAAACTCAAGCTGCTGTTATTGTTGCCAATGATCACCGTCAAAAAGCAGCTGAGTACAGGTCCCAAGGTGATACTTTTTCTTTTTAAATTACTCGAGCCGACATGTGGTCCGAAATTGAGGTTATCGTCCCAGTGAGCTGATTGTGTGATTTTGATTGCAGCTGCTAGGATAAGAGAGATACTGGAGAGCGTAGGATTGGCGCAAGAAAGTTTACCATCTAATGTGGTTTCATCAGCACATGTTCTTGCAAAGGTTGCAAATTTGTTGGATGTTAGAGATACTGAATTAAGTAGGTAGGTCACCTTTTTTCACTGATTAAGTTAGTTCTCGCCCTTCTAGTTCTGTTGTTCTTACTAGAAAAAACATTGTAGTTTACTTGTTGCAGTGGCAGATCTTTCTCTACGGAAAACAGCAGTAGAAGAGAAGAGAGCTAAAGTGCAGCAGGAATCAAAAGTTCTTCTTGAGTACACTCGAAAGGCTATAGCAAGATTGACTTATTTGAAAAGGTAAATCTTTTGGTACATCTTATCTCACTCACTCTTGAAATAACTTTGTGGAATATGGTAGCAGATAACACAACTTGGAGTCCATGTTCTTTTATCGTTGAGTTTGACTTCCTGGCACTATCTGCTAATATGTTGTTTCTGTAAATGAATACTTTTCTTACCAAAAAAAAAGTTCTGAGTCTTTCAGTCAAACTATGCCATCTTTCTTCTCTTAACTATTTTCTGTGTTTTACCAGAACCCTTTCACAGCTTGAAGATGATATTGCTCCATGTGAAGCACAAATGGAGAACTGGAAAACAAACTTGGCAATTATGGAGTCAAAAGAGCGGCAGTACTTGCAAGAGTATGGTTATTATAAGGTAAAGTTTATTTTTCTCTTGAATAATTTGCTTTGACTTTATAGATTCCCTTTTCTTGTCCTAGTTACTAGACAGTATGCTGTTATAACATCTTGGTATCGTATGAGCGGCTATGAAGACATCACTTTATGTAGCATACCTTGCAATTTTGTGGTTTTAATGCTTCAAGTTCATCAGTTTTCACGGCGCATCCTTTTAAACATTCTGCTAGTTTTCATGGAATATGTACGTGTGCATATGTATAGGAGTGTATATGTGCATGAATTTTACATTTCTAAGTAGAGCATATACTTTGTTTGTCAAGAAGAAAGCATGATGCAAAAGTCTTTCTAGTGTAGACAAGATTCAATAGCTTCAAGAATCAAGATGATAGTCTGCAGCTTTATGAGCAAGTCTCTTTTAGTTTATTTCTCTTGCTCTGTGCCAATAGAGATGGGAGATTTGTTGGTACCATTTTGAAGAAGTCGCCCTGCAGTCTCTCACTTCATCTTTAATGCTAAATATAATTTTTATATTTGAGTGTAGCACTTCCGAATTTTCATACCGCACTGTCTAAACCTGGGTAGATAGTTACTTGGTAGCTTTACTGGTTTGACACAACGGGTAACCAATGGATTAGTCGAGGTCCGAGTAAGTTGGCCTGGATACCACAGATATAAAAAAGAAAAACTGAATAGTCTGCTATCAAATCTGTCATACTAATTTCTTACCTACATCCACATGCTCAGTGGCGGAGCTAGGATCTTCATCAAGGGAGTTCACAAGTGATCATACGAACTAACCGAAGGGGGTTCGACATCTACTATATATACGTAAAAAAGAATTTTAACCACGTATATATAGTATAATTTTCCGTCGAAGGGGGTTCGGATGAACCCCCTATTCCAAGTGTAGCTCCGCCATTGCATACGCTTCCACGCTCCCCACAGGTAGTAGACCCAAAGCACTGCTTTTGGTGTGTGCAGGTGTGAATTTTAGTGGTTGTCTTTATGGTGGACTATGTAATGTCTGGAATGAAATTGCTTCTTTTGGGGGGCTTTGAAACTTGTGCCCATCATTTAATTGTGTAGAGGGGTATTAAAGGAAGTGGAGACAGAACTACAGCAAGATGGTGAGAACAAGGCAAGTTAGATCAAGAGTTCTCTGTGGTCTGCAGTCTAATTACAGATTACAAATGGTTCTAGCTGTTGTAAAAAACACTTTCAAATAGAAAGAATTACAAAATGCATCTGCAACTCATAAAGAGAGTCCCTGCATAGGGGTTGTGGCTGTTTAAGCATATGCATAATTACAAGTAACAGCAAATATCATGCATCTACCTTTCTAGCAAGGGCTTATATCATAAGGTCATCATTGGAGAACGGATTAAAGCATGCACACGTGTGATGACTGGATGAGTCAGAAGGAAGCACTGCTAGGACCAGATAAATTGCTTAGTGGCCCCAAATTATGATTCTATGAAGCAGCAGTGCTCATCTTTCATCTTCTGTCAAGTTACTTCTTCTGTGAAACACAGTTATTGATGATCTGCCCATCAACAAGCAATTTCTTCTGTTAAAAAACCTATTTAATCCCAAATTTTATGGTCCTTTTTCGATCAACAAGCTAGAAAATTTGTGTTGAGAATGTATACCTGGCACACCTGATCATAATTTTGTATTTGTTTATACCTGAAATTGTGAAGTGGATGATTACAGCTCTTCGAATGCAGGCTGTACTTAATCGCGTTGGTTACACCCCAGAGATTAGTCACGGGGTATTGGTTGAGATGGCAGAGCATAAGAAGGATTTGGGGAAGAAAACAAAACCAATTCTTGATACTCTGAGAAGCTACCAAGACTTGCCTCCTGTAAGTATTATTTATAAACACGACATGATTTCCATTATTCTTCTATCGTAAATTTTGCCGATGACTTTGAGAGACTTCCATCTGCAGGATAAAGCTTTGGCTGCATTGGCCATCGAGGACAAGAAAAGGCAGTATGCTGCTGCTGAGAAGTATCTTGAAGATGTGTTGCAGTCTGCTCTTGCCTCCTCAGAGTGACGTAGAATGCTATTCTTCGAACATTTCATTTTGCCTTCACTTCAGCTCATAGTGCCTCGTCCATGAAAACCTTGGAAAATCAAGATTGGGATTGATTTTCTTCCAGACACTTGTGCTATTTTATCTTTCATTGGGGTTGTACTTTCAACATTGTAAAAACTCTTAAAAATTAAAATTGGCTCATAATGATTTGTGTAATTTGAACAGTAAAAAGTTGCTGGGTAAAACTTGATTTCGCTTTCCCTTTCATTTTCAGCTCTGTTGTTATCACAGTATGTCCCCATATCCAGTGATGAAATAGTAAAGACCAAACCCGGGAGGGTGTGTGTGCGTGTTAAACTTCATGATATCGAGGGAGAGCTACAAATGGTTGACCAAGATAAGTCACATGTTCCTATATCGATCCAAGCAACAAGCTAAAATGTCAACGACTAAATAAATTTAATCCTGAGTTTCTTCAGTTTTTAATAAACCAAAATAATTATTTCATCCAAATTAAAAAAAAAAAAAATTCAAATATTTTTCGTACGTAATTTTGTCATTTTAAGTAGCGATTATATACTATCGTATTCAGTTATACGAGATTATATAATTTGTTACTTAAATATTTATTTT
>NC_061120.1:218232123-218304796 GCF_002878395.1 Capsicum annuum | reverse complement strand
TTTCGTACGTGATTTTATCATTTTAAGTAGCGATTATATACTATCGTATTCAGTTATACGAGATTATATAATTTGTTACTTAAATATTTATTTTACAAAATATCGGATTTAATTAAGGCTTATCTTGAAAATAAACTCAAATGATTAAAATCTTAATTTAAATATAATTTATTCTCAAAAATAATTTATTTGAATAAATATGCATTCATTTTATTAAATCAAGAAGCTCGGGATAAAAAAAAGAAGGTATTAATTCGTATCGAATTTTAATTTAATTTAGTCAATCTATTAGATTTGATCATAATTGAAAATTGGTCATAATTGCAATGCAATTCGTCAATTAATTTTTAATTTGGTCAAAATAAATAAATATGGTTAAATTTTAAATTCCATATAACCTCAAAATTCTCAAGAACTCTCATAACTTTTACCCAATTCCTACCAAAAAATAAATTCAAATTGTACTATTTCCCCCAACTTTGTCCTTTTCCAATTTTGAAATTCAAAGATTGTACTACATTGTACTATTTCTCCCCACATTATCTTCTACCTCACCTTATCTTTAATTTTTACATTCCAAAAACCCCCTAAATGTTTTTTCTCCCACATTGGTGGATGACAAGAAATAAATCTCAATCCTTTCCTATAAATACTTCTCTCCTATATTGGTGGAAAAGGAAAAAAAATACCCCATTCTCTCCTATAAATACTATCACTATTTTGGTAAAGAGAGGAGGGAAGAAGGAAGAAAAAAGAGGAGGAGAGGAGGAAAAAAAGACTAGAAAGGTGAAAAAATCAGCAAAAATAATTATTTTTATTTAGTAAAAATTTTTGTTTCATAAAGTTGTTCAGCTAATCAAAATTTTTGAGTTGCCGACGACGTTTTTCGGTGGTTATTGATTTCAACGAAGCTCGTAATCTTGTTTTGCTGCCCCCCAAAAGGTAAACACACCTTCTTTTTTTTCTTTTAGTTTTTATTATTGTTTTTCTCTTCATCTTTTTTCTTCTTCGTAGTTCGTAGATATAATCTTATTTGTTGGGATTGCCTTGAAGGCCCTAGGACGTTGTGGTATCGATATTCTAATTATTTTTATGTTCATGATATAAAAATGAGCTAGCAATATTTTTTCTTCGATTGTATGTTGTATGTGTCTTTTTTGACTTTATTCTTTGATTATTTTGGATAAAGTTTCAATCTTTGCTTAAAAGATGTATTTATGCCTTTTTTAAACTCATTGTTGTTGGATACATTTGTTTTTAATACATAAAGTTATTTTCTTTATGTTTAGAAGAATAGTTAATGTTAAATATTTTGCCTTTTCACCTTATTCTTTGATTATTTGAATAAAATTTAGATCTTTATTTGAAAACGATACTCATGTCTTGTTTAAACTTATTGTTAGTAGATATATTTGTTTTTAGCACGTAAAGTTATTTCCTTTATGTTGAAAATAATAGATAATATTGATTGTTTCTTTTTTTTACTTTATTCTTTGATTATTTTGAATAAAGTCTAGAACTTTACTTGAAAAAACAATACTCATGTCTTGTTTAAATTTATTGTTGGCCGATATATTTATTTTAGAATGTAAAGTTGTTGTTGTTTTATGTTGAAAAAATAGTTACTATTGTTTGTTTTGTCTTAATAAAAAGAGTAATTGATTACATCAAGAATTTGTCATTTGCTTGTTAATTATTTTAAGGGATCTCCAAAATCTTCGTATAAGAAATGAAGTGATAGCTTTATTTTTTATCCACGATGTTTATTTTTTTTCTTTTTTTCTCATGTTTTTAAATTTGTCAAAATGATGAGAAAGTTCGAATTTTTGTGGCTAAATAGAATTATTTAAATATTTCTGAGTCATGCATAATATGATTGTTAAACGATATTTCACTTTTAGAAATGTTAAACTTCTATTCTTATTTTCTTACTCCGTATTGTTATATGTGCTCTTTGTGTGTGTAAAGACTTGATTCATGTCTTTCTTTTATTCATAATGTCAAAAGAGAATCAACAATGTCTTAGAAATATAAACCATAGGTCGTTATGCGTTTTTTCCATAAAATGTTGATTGTGATTTAGATGTATGAATTTTCGTTAATGTCTCCTTAATTGAGATTTAGGATTCTGTTGCTTGAAAAGTTAAGCTTTATTTTCTTTTGTTATATGAATTAGTATCTATGTTTGTTCAATTTTAGAAGTCATGAGTATTTTCCTTGTTGCCTCATCCCTTTACTTTTGCAAGCTTACGTTGTTTGTTTCTTGTATTAATTCATTGAATATGACCTTCTTCCTTTTACCTTTGTTCATTCTTGTATGAACATAAATCATGAGGCATGTAAGTGGGTGTCTTTGCTTTGCATTTTATTTGTTGACTCTCATTCTTGTGCAAGTGTGCTTATCATTGTCATTCAAAAATTGGTTCTTGATATTTTATTTTGCTTTAAAATATGTCACTTTTATGTCTTGAACATATATTAATTTCTTTATCTGTTTTTTGCATGCAAAAAATGTCTCGAGTCCAAATGGACTCTTCTCCTCTTACATTTCATAATGGGTAAATGAGGCTCACCCCTTCGAGTCAAGTTCGAAATTTAAACTCAAGGTCCACTACATGACGTGCGGGTGCTAGAAGATAGACGAAGAAGGAAAATGAGTCAAAACCCATTGATGAGGTCACTAAGAGACTTGAAAAGTCTCAATTTTTATTATTGTCTTCTTTTTATTTATTCATTTAGTCATTTATTTATTCATTCATTTCGGCCTCGAAGCCAAAGTTGTATTTAATACAGGTCGAGCAAGATCCGAGCCAAAGGCTCGGAAAATAGTTTAGGACAGGTGAAATGGGTTGGAAGCCCAACTAGACTAGGACAGGTCTCGTTGATTTGGGCCTAATGGCCTAAATCCTTTACTTTCTCCTCCCTTCTCCTTTTATGTGTTTATTTGTTTATTAGTTTTGTTTAGACTTAGTTAAAATTCCTACTAAGTCGCCTAAATCTATTTTACATAAGTCTTTTTTTTTTTTTTTTTGAAAAAATCAAATCACTATTTCAACAAATTAATCTTTTCGAAGTTAATTAAAAGACGATTTTCAAATAGTCCAGATAACCGCAAGTTAGCGGACGTTTTAGGTGCCTAACACCTTCCTAAAACGTTAATAGGAACCGCTTATTTAGAATCTCTAACTTAAAATGATTTTCCTGTTTTGAATCGTTTAAAATATTTTATAAAGATTTCTTAATTCCTTTTTAAAATTAAGTGACGACTTTCTTCAAAAAGTTAAAATTTCTCCGCAAAACAATAGGTAGGAGGACTACATTCAAGTTGCAGGAGCCAAGATGCCAACCAATAAGAAGATCATGCACAATCATAAGGCAAATACAAAAAGTTCCATTACTATTAAGAATAGAGGAAGCACAAGGAGAATGACTACGATCCAAGGTGGTTCGCTAGGCCCTTACCATCTTCGCAAACCTGAGCTCAAGTTGGCAGTGGAGTTCAAGACTACGGCTCCGGATATGTTTGGTTAGTTAAAATTTCAAAATTATCAAAATTTAGATTTTTTGTCAAACAAGCTAAAAGAGTCATTCCACCAACTTTTCACTGTTTGAATTTGCTCCAAAAGCCAACTATAAGGCCAAAGGTTCAGCCAGAATAAAATACTCAATTATCTAAAGGTTCAGTTTATGAATTTTTTATTACTCCAATGCTGAGATTAAAGTTCATCCTATCACTATAAAGCTGAAGTTTTTCAAAGAACATTTTAACCATTTCTATAATATCTTTGTTAAAAATGGCAGTAGATCAAGCAACAGAACAACTACAAATTCAAGAATTTGAAGAAAGTCAATATCCAGCAACTATGGAATCTCCAATAAATCTTTATAATCTTGACTGCTATTTCAACCTCCCTCCTAGCCCTCCTTTCTCTGACCTTTTGTTATCCCCTTTGTGGAATTCTTCTGATTGCAATGATACTGGAAATTCTGTTGGAAGTGCTATTAGGAGGATCACCGATGATCTACACTTTTCCGGTAAGTTTTTCCTAAGATTCAAAAGGTTGATCTTTATTTACTTTACTGTATTATGAGATTCGTAGTCTTCAATGAGCCCATCATGTTAGACTTATATCATGTTGACGTGTATGACTATCTCATTTAAAAGTTTAAGCTATTAGATAGAATACACTTCTATTTACGTAATTCCATCTTCAACAGATGTGATAAAAGGAGGAATATTTCTCTTATGTGTCTAGGTGGTAGACTTAAACATTGAATTATGAGTTTCTATACATGAATAGATGGAAGTTAAATTTAAAGAAAAAAAGGTGTAATGGAAATTTTATGAAGGGATTACAGCAGTAAAATAAACTTCTTTATTCTTAAAGTTTGGAAGACAAATTCCAGAAGACATCTTATCAGTGTTGTCAAAGTGCGCTTAAGCCTTTAAGCGAAGCTCAAAATGTGTTGAGCACTTCACCTCGGTTAATGTGTGCTTCCAACAAGCATATTTTCCCTTGCCGATGAGCCTTTTGACACTAAAAAACTGATATTTCACTTTATCGTTAATTTTTTTTCGATTTCTTTGTTCATATATTTGTATGAGATTGATGCATTGACAGGAGATTCTGAATCATATCCTGACGGTTCACCTGGAGATTTTGGTAAAAGCCTCAAAATGAGCCCTTGTAGTATTAAAGAAAGGATCTGTGAGGCACTTAGATACATTGATTCAATGGGAGAGGTCATTTTAATTCAATTTTGGGCACCTGTAAAGGTAAATAGTCAGTTTGTACTTGCAACTAGTGGGCAACCATTTGTTGGTGGTGATTCCACAATTGCGATTCTTCAGTATAGAATGATTTCTCTCATGTATGCTTTCTCTGTTGATGGTACGGATGATGGATGTATTGGGCTTCCTGGACGTGTCTTTATGACGAAATTCCCAGAGTGGACTCCGAATGTCCAATATTACTCGAGCAAAGAATTTCCACAGTTAGATCATGCTTTAAACTACAATATCCGCGGAACCCTGGCTCTTCCGGTGTTTGAAGGAGAGATCTGTGTTGGTGTTCTTGAGCTCGTAATGACATCACAGAAGATCAATTATGCACCAGAGTTTGACAAAGTCTGCAAAGCATTAGAGGTCACTGCTCATATCAGTGTTTCTGAAATCACGGAATTAATGTTTCTGCCAATATTTTCATGTCGTTGATGTCCATATATAGTCACTAAGAAATGATCTTTTGCAGGCAACCAATCTGAAAAGCACAGGAACATTTGATCAGCAAGCTACATGGGTAAGTTGTTAGAATCACTGAGATGCCAAATTTATTTTCCGCATATCTAACTTGCTTGAACTAATGGTTTCTTGGTAATATTTCTAAACCAGATTTACAATGAAGACTTCAAAATTGCCCAATCGGAAATCCTCGAACTGTTTCTTGCAGTGTGTGAAACTCATAAGTTACCTTTGGCTCAGACCTGGCTTCCTCAAAGGCATCAAAATGCTATGATTTGCGGCAAGAGATTCAGTGGACTAACCTGTGTTCCTAGTTTTGCATTTTATGTAACAGATGCTCATATGTGGGGTTTCCGAGAGGCTTGCTTGGAACATCACTTACAGGATGAACAAGGGCTTCCCGGTAGAGCATTTTCCTCTCTTAATGCATGTTTCTGTGCAGATATAAGCCTATTCTGCAAAAGTGAGTATCCCTTGGTACACTATGCGCGCATGTTTGGGTTGCAGAGCAGTCTTACTGTTCCTGTATGTAATAATCACTCTGAAAAGGACACCTACGTTCTAGAATTCTTCCTGCCTCACAGCAGTACAGACCACAAAATCCAATTGCAAATCGCGGCTTCTATATTGGCAACGACAAAGGAAAGCTTGCAGAATTCTAAGGTTATTCAATGGATAGAACCCAAAGTAGAAGGAAATTTTGAAATTATTGATTTGTCTGTTGGCAAGAAGCTTCGTTTATCACCAGTGCCAGAACTAAACTCCCAAACAATAGACACTAGACATGGACCGGAAACCTCACAAAGTGGACATGTTTCAAAAGAACAAGATTTTTCCATGCAGCAAAGTTCAGAATGTGATGTTGCATTACTTAAAGCAAGGAGTGATGCTAATGCAGAAAACATTACATTCTCAATTTTTGAAAAAGATGGAAAGGTGACGTTACAGTTTCTTAAGCAATTTTTTGGAAGAAATCTCAATGATGCCGCCAATTGCCTTGGAGGTAAGATTTAAGCCCTTTAGGATATCCTCTTTTTTGGTTTTCACTCTTTCATATCGTATTTTAGACTGGATTTTCCCTCCCTTCCTTGTCAGAAGAAGCAACAATGAAAATGAAACTTGTACTTCTTTGTACCCTTTGAATGTAGTTAGTCGATCCACATTCAAGCGAATTTGTAGGCAGCAGGGGATATTCAGATGGCCTCGGATGAAGAAAACAAGTACTACAAATTGTTTTCACCGAATCACAGAGCATGTAAATGAAGCAGCTCAAATGGTTGAAGAAGCATCTACTAGCGCTTCGTTGGCACAAGATCCTATGCCTGGTTTTGGTTCAACCTCTTCAACGAACATGAAGAATCCAGTCCATCATGGTTTGCTATTTAAGCAGGTACAAGCAACCACATTCGCACCTGGAACGAGAGAAATGCAAACTGATAAATCAAATACTTCAGTAACACTCAGCAGTTTTGGTATATCAATCGGAGCAGATAAACAAGTTCCTGAATCCAGAATTCCGTCTGTTGCTGCTTTGCAAAATGGAGAAACTGCAACAATAAAGGCAAGATACGGGGAATACTTCATCAAATTTAAACTTCCGTTCTCATCGCAGTTGGCAGAACTGGAAAACAAGGTAGCTGATAGGCTAAAGTTGAAGATTGGAACTTTTCGTATTCAGTATCAGGACGCGGATGATGACTGGATAATCATAGCTTGTAACGATGATTTGGAAAGTTGTCTAAGCGAACGGAGATCACTGGGTGATAAAGCAATCAAAATGCTGGTAGAAAGCATAGATATGTAAAGTTTAACTGAAGTTCTGAATGTGATTTTGTGTTAAAACATGTGCTTTGGGTAATTCAATAATCATTTAAAGCAGTATTTTCATATTAACTTTGTTTGGTTTTGACATCCACGAGTTCTCTTCCATATTGCACCTAATTCGTCATGAAATGATTGTTCATGAATCCGATAATGATGTCAATGGTGCAGCTGTTTAAGTAGAATTATTAACGGCGAGTATTCTTATTGTGAACTAAAACTCCAGTTTGTGAATTTGTTCCACCTGCTGGTGCTGTCAAATTGGTTTCTCTTCCATTATCAAAACTCTATGGTAGTAGTGACGGACGAAAGAGGAAGAGCATTCACCTCTTCTTTAGATTGGGGTTGCTTATTGCATTTGGTTTGTTGAAATGATAGAGGATGATCTTGTCGTTGATGATATAGAATTTGATGTTCTAGAAATGGTTGATGAGACCTACATTGGTCGTACTACTTTTCCTAGAGCAAGTTTCTTCTCAAAATTGAGCATGAGCTTCATGTATTGGATTGGAATGGCCGCCTCTTGTTTGCTCAGTTACTTAGCCTGGTGGTCTTGCGTTTGACTCTAGAAAATTGTTCTTTTACCTCAAGTACAAGGTTCAACCTTAGAGGGGGACGCATTAAGACTTTTTCTTGACTAACTTTTTTACTTAATTTTGATACTTTCTTTTGTATAAAAATTACGAATAAAAGGAAAAACAGGCAAAACGGTGCGAACGGACCGTTTTTAGGCCAAATCGATGTGCTATAGCCCACGGTTCTGGGGTGGGCCCGAGGCCCGAGTGAGTTTGGGGTCGAAAATCGATTGGAGGCCCCCTGGCTGGCTGAGGAGTGAGTGTGGGACGGTTGGATTGGTGGGGCCATTTGGGTGATCAAATGGGCGAAGTGATGTTAACGAGCCATTTTTGGGCTAAATCGGTGCTGTAGCCAACAGCTCCAGTGGTGGGCTCGGGGATCGAATGAGTTTTGGGATGAAAATCGATCGGAGGCCCCCCGATTGTCTAATGAGTGGGTGAATGTGGGTAGGTTGGGTCGGCGAGGCTATTTGGGTTGTCAAACGGGCGAAACGGCGCAAACGGGCCATTTTCAAGCCAAATCAGTGTGCTATAGCCCACGGTTCCAAAGGTGGACCCGAGACTCGAGTGATTTTTGGGGCAAAAATAGTTTGGAGCCCCTCGACTGGTTGAGGAGCGGGTGAGTGTGGGCCCATTGGATCGACAGGGCCATTTTGGTGGTCAAACAGGCAAAATAGCACGAACGGGCCATTTTCGAGCCAAAGTAGTATGATATAACCCATGGTTCCGAGGATGTGCCCAGGGCATGGGTGAGTTTTGGGCAGAAAATTGATCGAAGGCTCACCGATTGGCTGAGGCGCGGGTGAGTATGGGTCCGTTAGGTCAGCGAGGTCATTTGGGTGGTCAAACAAGCAAAACAGCGCGAATGGGCAATTTTTGAACCAAATCGTTGTCCTATAGCCCACGATTTCGGGGATGGGCCAAGGGCCGGGGTGAGTTTTGGGTTGAAAATCGACCAAATTCCCCCAGGCTAGCTGATGAGCGAGTGAGTGTGGGTCGATTGGGTTGGCAGGGCCATTTGTGTGGTCAAACAGGCAAAACAGCGCGAACGAGTTATCTTCGACAAAAATTTGTATGCAATAGCCCACAGTTTTGGGGTGGGCCAGGGTCCCCAATGAGTTTTTAGCCAAAAATTGACAAGAGACCCCTAACTGGCTGAGGAGGGGGTGAATGTGGTCCGGTTAGATCGAGGAGGCTATTTGGGTGGTCAAACGAATGAAAAGGCGTGAACGAGCCATTTTTGGCCCAAATTGATGTGCTATAGCCCACGATTTTGGGGGTGAGCCTGGGAGTATACTAGTGTTGTCCATTTGGGTGGGCAGGGCCATTTGGGTGGTGAAATAATGCAAACGGGGCATTTTTGGGGCAAATCGGTGTGCCATAGCCCATGATTTTGGAGGTGTACCTGGGTCTGGGCATGAGATGGGCCAAAAATTGATCGAGGCATGCCAGGGAGACTAAAGAGCAGCCTAGTGTGGTCTGTTTGGGTGGGCGAGCCATTTAGATTTTCAAACGGGCAAAACGATGCAAACGAAGCATTTTTAAGCTAAATCGGTGTGCTATAGCCCATGGTTCATGGGGTGTGCTCGGGGTTCAGGCATGAAATGGGCCGAAAATCGGTCGAGGAATGCCAGGAGGCTAGCGAGCGGCCTAGTATAGTTCGATTAGTGGGTGGGGCCATTTGGGTGGTCAAATGAGTGAAATAGTGCAAAAGAGGTGTTTACGGGCAAAATTGGTGTGCTATGGCCTACGGTTCTGGGTTTGTGCTCTGGTTCCACGCGTGAAATGGGCCAAAATCGATCGAGACATGTTAGGGAGGCTGGGAAGTGGCATAGTATGGTCCTTTTGGGTGGGTGGAGCCATTTAGATAGTCAAACGGGTGAAACGATGCATTTGAGGCATTTTTAGGCCAAATCATTGTGTTTTATCCCACGATTTTGGGAGTGTGCTAAGGGTTCGAGCATGAAATGGGCTAAAAACTGACAAAGGCATGCCATAGATACTTGGGAGCGGCCGATGTGATCCGTTGCGGGGCCCTTTGGGTGGCCAAACGGATCAAATGGGGCATTTTTGGGCCAAATTAGTGTGCTATAGCTCACAGTTCTGGGGTGTGCCCGATGTCCGGGTATGTAATGAGTCACAAATCAACCGAGCCATGCTAGGAAGGCTGGGAGCAGCCTAATATGGTTCGTTTGGGTAGGTAAGGCTATTTTGGTGGTCGAACAGGCGAAACGATGTAAACGAGGCGATTTCAGGCTGAATCGGTGTTTTATATAACCTATGGTTTCGGGGGTGTGCTTGGGGTCCGAGAGTAAAATAAGCCAAAAAATCGACCAAGGCATGTCAGAGGCTGGAAAGTGGCCTAGTGTGGTTCGTTTAGGTAGGTGGGGCTTTTTGGGTGCTCAAACGGGCAAAATAGTACCAACGGGGCATTATTTAGCCAAATCGGTGTATGATAACCCACGATTCCGAGGGTGTGTCGGAGGTTCGGGTGTATAATGGTCCAAAAATCATCCGAGCCGTGCGTGGACAGCTGGGGAGCAGCCTAGTGCTATCCGTTTGGGTGGGCGGGGCCATTTGGGTGGTCAAAAAGGCGAAACGGTACAAATGGAGCATTTTAGGGCCAAATTGGTCTAGCCCATAGTTTGGGGGTGTGCTGGGGTCCGGGCGTAAAATAGGTCAAAAATCGATCGAAGCAGGCCGGGGAGACTGGGAAGCGACCTAGTATGGTCTGTTTGGGTAGGTAGGGCAATTTGAGTTGTCAAGCGGGTAAAACGGTGAAAACGGAATATTTTTAGGCTAAATCTGTATGCTATAGTCCATGGTTCTAAGGGTGTTCCCAGGATCCAGGCGTGAAATCGGCCAAAAATCTATCGAGGGGTGCTAGGGAGGCTGGGGAGTGGCCTAGTGTTGTCTGTTTGGTTGGGCGGGACCATTTCGGTGGTCAAACGGGCTAAACGGTGCAAACGAGGCATTTTCGGGCCAAAGTAGTGTGTTATAGCCTACGATTCCGAGGGAAGCCCAGGTTCTGGGTGTTGTAGACACGTAATTTTGTCCTATCAAATATAATTCTTATTCCGTTATCACGCACTTTAACCTCGTCTTATAATTTTCTTCAAGAAAAACAAATAAATAACCACTTCATTTTATTTATTTATTTATCTTTGTCTTTATCTAAATAACAAATCTTAACCAATTTTGTCTTCTTTTTAAAACCTCCCAACAACCCTTCCAATTAAAAAACAACACCTCACCTCCCACCTAACCACCCCATACCCCTACCCATACACCTACTCACGATAGCCCCCTTATATTTCTTGTCCACAAAAAAAAAAGAACTTTCTAAGAAAGACACCAAGGACCCACTCCATTTTTTTTATCTTTTGAAAACATGGGATTCTTTTTTGCCCATTGGTGGGGATTGGCATTTTAAAAAAAGATATAGAATTTTCATTTCTTGGGGGATAGGGACAGCAATACGGAGGGAGAGAAAGGAGTCCATCATCATCATTCTTTAAACCCAAAAGAGCCCTTTTTTGACGAAAAAAAATGTCAATTTTTAAGGAAGATTCGGCTTTCTTTTTTCTTCTCCATCATAGACACACATATCTCTCACCGTTCTTCACTGGACACACACATATGCACACTGAAAATCTGCGAGAGAGAGAGATTGAGAGTGAAAAGAAAAGGAGATTGATAGAAAAACAAGGTGAACGATAAGTTGAGGAGGTCGCTAGAGCTTCGACGATGCGAAAACACTGGTTTCAAGCTCCACAATCATCAAATCCTTCAGAAACGTCACCAACGTCAGTCAATGACCAGCTCAAGTGAGACAAAAAATTGTAACCCATCTCCGATTCTGGTCAAAATCCATGGAAAATTATCGAAAATAGACCGGCGTCATGGAGCTTTAGGTTCACTGTCGAGTCCGGGTTTGAACTAAATTTTTGATTGCGGCTTTCGATATCGCGTTTGTCGAGTTAGTGTTGTGGTTCTTCTCGTTGTTCGAGGTTTCAAGTTGCAGATTCGGAATACAAATTTCTTCTGTTCATTCAAATTATATTTGAATTCCAAAGCGTTATTTGAGGTCCGATTCTCTCCCTTCCCCCTTTATTTTAATTTCAATGTGATTGTGGATGTGATTCGATGTCTTTGTGCTATTTTTTGGTTGATTTGTGTGATGTTTGATGTTGTTTGCTTTTGAGTAATTGATATCAGTGGTATAAAAGTGATGATAATATGAATTTGGGTTTGTATCGAAAGGAATTTGGGGGGTGAGAATCGTAAATCAAAAGGAGTAAATATTATATTATTTTAATTCATTATTGATGTTGAATATTGATAATATCATGACAGGTTGAATTTGGATAGGTAAAAGATGTTTAGGTTTGGGTAGGCAAATTTAGGAATGATATTTAATTGAAGGAGTGGAATGTTCGATGTGTTGGTTTATGTTTTCAGATTGAAATGTATTCATTTGGCCGGAGAATGCCCTGAAGATTGATGTACTTATTCACCGGGAAATGCCCCGACATATCATGTTAGCAAAGGCGGATCGTGATCAAGGCCCGAGGCATCGGGTAAAATCTGAGAGCATAGTTAGGATTAGTATAGGCTAGAATAGGTTTATATTTTTGCATTTTTCATTTCTCGGGACTGTATAATTGGACTGGACACTAAATTTTGGATTATTTCATCTTGTTTGTTTGATTGGTTGTTTTGCTTGTTTTGTGTGGTTTATACATCCGTAGTGCCAAACTAGTCGATACACTCTACCAAGTGACCGTGGTTAAACTACGGGATCGAGGGGTGCCTAACACCTTCCCCTCGGTCAATAGAATTCCTTAACCGGAATCTCTGTTCGGAAACAGTTTAAAGAGTCAAATCGTTTTGAAAAAGATTTTCCTAAGGCGACTTAGCACACCCGATTATGCCAAGTGGCAACTCGGAATTTTGAATATAAAAAGGCCTTTTTCAAAATAAATTTTCATCTTTTGTCACTTTAATAATAAAACCCTTTCAACCCTTAAAATCAATCTAATCTTTTCGAGTTAAAAAAAAATGGGGTGTGACAGCTCTGGCGACTCCGCTGGGGATTAAGAAGGATTCGAGCTTTTTTTTTGGAGTTGTATCGGCTTAGTTTGGCATTATGGGTGTATAGACGTTGTTTGTATTGTTTTGTGTTATTTTTTTTATTGTTGAGCTCCTGCATGCTCTTTGTTTACAGTTTTTATCTTATGTGTTACCGCTTTATATTTGGCATCATGTGCATAACCCGAGAAATTTTTTCTGCAACAAGTCCGTAGTGCACGCTGTGTACACGACCTCTAGTTGAGTCACCCTTATCTTAGGAGGGGGAGTCGTTGGCTGGTATGGAGTGGGTGGAAGCTAAAGCAGCCACTATCGACCATACGCTCCCCTGAACAGCCTTGTTAGTGAACCCCAGTGTAGGTCTGCCTTTAGGTCATGCTAATCTGCATAATATTGAGACCTAGCAGGACCCACTTGGTCCTTTGTAGGAAACTCATCTCTGAGGCATCCCTACGTGCTAAATGTTGCATCTTTGAGGGTAACGAGGTTATTTGACGGACTGATTTGGGGAAAAACATGCGTTAGAAATAAAGTGTCTAAGCAATGAAAGAAAAAATGTTTCGAAAAGAAAAAAAGGGAGTTTCGTAGTTTTTAGAGTTCTTTATGGCTTTTATTTTCCACAATCTAAAAATTCAAAAAAAAAAATCTTTTACCTTTCGCACTCATTTTCTTGAAAATACCAAAAAGTTTTTTTTTTTTTAGTTATTGATGTCACTGTTATGTGAAGTGTCTAATTAACCCCCCCCCCCCCAAACAAAAAAATTATTTCTCATCGTCCGTCTGTAATTTCGTCTCTCGAGTTAAGTCGTAGTTCGTTTTAATCCTTAATTATCCAAGCTGGACGAACTACGCATATCTAATTCCCGCCCCTCGGGATGGGATACGTAGGCAACTCTCGGTGGGTCCGGTAATCTTTATTTTAGCCTTTGTCTGAGCCTTAGCCTAGATCTTTCTCCTCTTAATTTAGTGTTGTTAGTAGGTTTTAGCCAAGTAGGCTAATTTTATTCAGTGATACTGTTCGACGAATTGGAGTCATAAAACGGTTTGTCCCTTCGACATATGTCCACGTCAAAGTCCCAAGGGTTGGGAATCTTTCGTCCTATCAAATTTTGAGATAATGTCTCATGTGTTATTACAGGATGGATCTGTCCACAAAGTCTAGAGTCCAAATGGTTGGCAAGGTGCCCAAAAATTTAATCAAATGGTGGGGCATATTTAACTATGTCGAACAACGGGAGTTAGAGAAGAAGCTCGGTACTCTCATTTCTCTTTTGTCTATCACACCCCGCCCAAACCTAATCGAGGTTACATTGACTTTTTAGGATCCGACTTGTCTGGTTTTTAGGTTTGGAAGTTTTGAAATGAAGCCTATCCTGGCAGAAATATCATGTTTATTTGGATTGCCCTACATTAAGAAGACGATAATTCGGGTGCGATGTCATTCTCCTAATAGGTTTCTCCACTGTTATGGATTGAAAGTTAATAACCAACTAGGGTGCCTTAACCAATCCTGGATCTCTTTCTATTACTTGTATGCTCGGTTTGGCCTTCCAGACGGTTTCGATTGTTTTTGGGATGAATTTTATACAACTAAGAAGAATTAGGAGAAACGTCACCTTAAGTTCTTCACCTTTGTTTTGTTAGGAACTTTGGTATTCCCTTTGGAATATAGGCGTCTTAATACTCATTTGTAAACTATAGCGATGAACTTATTTAACAAAGATAAGGGAGACGAGGTCACTATCGTACCCATGATCTTAGTGGAGATATATAAAGCTTTGACCGAGGTAAAAAGGGGTATGCAATTTTTTGAGGGGAGCAACCTAGTACTACAACTATAGATGAAGGATAATTTGCACGCCCCTTCTTTGCTTAAGTCAGACATAATCGACCGTTGTCTGCCCAGTCGAGTGGAAACCATAGAAGACAGAATGCGCTTTGCTAAATTTTCATTACCCGTAGGAGTCAATGCTTGGATTGAGTTTCTTGAATTAAGAATAGATGACAATATCCTATGGACCTATCTATGGCTCCGGCTGAAAGTAATCTTGGTTGGATCTAGCATACACCATATTCTAGTTTTGTTGAGGCTTAATTGTACCCGACCATATACTCCTCTTAGGGTAATGCGTCAATTGGGTAGAGTGCAAGATGTTCTACTAATAGTGGACTTTCAACAGGATGTGGAGTACTTTAGGGACCAAGCCAGGGGTGAGATCAAGTATGAGCAATTCTGGAGTAATGCAACATGGCAGGGCATGGATATTCTCAGGATAGGTTTAGATAATCCCGGATATATTTAAGGATATGGAATCTGGTTACAATCTATTCCTCGGGATGTCAGCATACCATTACCAGTACATCTTATAGGGAGGATACAAGATGAATGCATAGTTGGTGAACGTCAGGATGAAGTGGCGGGGGCCAAAGTAGAAACACTGAGAGTTCTGTTATTAGGTTTGCTCAAAACTATGGAGGGGTGTCAAAACAGTCTTTTCAAGTGTACTCCTAATGAGGCAGGAATACGTGCCAGAGGCATCTTCCCAAATATTGAAGGGTCCTTACAAGATATGCTACATAGTTTGAATGGGAGAAAGAGAACTTCACAGGCAGGTCCATCTCAGTCAGGGTCATCACGCAGGGCACCAGTTTAAAGGAGCATTTCCTATCTTTTGTTTAGTTTGAGTCCTTTACTTTTCTTCCGTTTGTAGTATTTTGTCTTTATTAAGTCGCTGTCAAGTTTGCTTTAACTTTTGAGTCTTTATTAGGAGCATTATGTGTGTTGTCATGCTATGTCTAGAATGTCATTCAGTCTTTGTTGATTAGTATCGAGGTTGTCTTAATTTCGTTGTATGTTTTTGTTGTTTATTTCATCAAAATGTTATGATGTTATGTCTTTCTTTTATTTGTTTGTTTTCGTTTTTTGTGAAAAATAAAAAAATAACCTTTAATTATGTGAGTTTATGCATATGCATCCCGAACTACGCAAGATCTGATTCATGTACAACATGATACGTAGGCAACCTACTTTTGGGTTCGATCTAATCATTTTGTTTCGTTGTTTTTCATAGGTTTTTCCTCTTCTAAAGAAAAGCAAAAGCCATAAAAATGATAAAACGAAGGTAGATAGTGAGAGAAGCAAAGAAAGAAAGGATGATGAGAAAGTAAAGTAAGAGAAGTGAGGGCGAAGGAAAAGAGGTGTGTTTGGAAGAAAGATGCAAAAGAGTGTAATGAAAATCGAGATGGTGCTAAAATGACCTTGCTACCCTCAAAGGTTGGTAGAAATGAACATGAATCTAGGAAAAGTTTACCAATGTGATTCACATGCTTGTTGTATAGCCTAATCCTAACGGATGTTGTCTTTGATGAGTATGTTCTTTCAGATAACAGTGGTTGGTTTGCAGCACTTTGGCTAGTCACTCGTACTTTACTAGATCAAAAGCAAAGCTCACTATGGCTAGCAGGGAGAATGAAAATTCACTTATTGACCCAGATCAGGATCCTAGGGAAGAAAGTTTATAACGCAATGATGAGGTAGTAAGGCTCAGGCAACAATTGATAGATTTGCACCGAGCATGGGCTAGTGGCATGCCGCCTCCTCTGCAACCTGAAGGTCTTGGTAATATCTCTAATTGCCCACCGCTTTCTCAGGCGCAATTCTCTGCTCCTACTGAATCACCAGAGCACGCACCAGGATTCACTCCGTGACATTATTATCCTGGCACTTCTAGTGTGCCTTTGGCAGCTCCCCAACCAAGACCCGCTGCTCAACCGGTGCCACCGATCATAGCGGTGTTTGTGGCTCTGCCACCACCTGAAGCTCCCACATATGTTGTGCGTTCAATAATAAGGTTTCCTCGGTCTGCCAGTGAGCTGGTATTGAAGGTTCCAGATAGTCAGTATTATGCCGTGGAGCGTACTTTGAGAATGAATGAACCGTATGGGTACACTCAGCCACCTGTATTTCTATTTGATACGAAGAAACCCATCGCAACAGAGGAACAAGAAGTCATAGCTCGGAAATTGAAAAGTTTGGAACAGTCCATGAGGAATTTGCAGGGAATCGAAGGTTATAAGAGTGTTTTCTATAAAGATCTTTTCATGTTCCCAGATGTCAACCATCCCCTCAGTTTTAAAATGCCCAAGTTCGAGAAGTATGTTGGGCACGGTGATTTCGTGGCACACTTGAGATGTTATTGCAACCAATTGAGGGCTACAGAGGGAAGGAAAGAGTTGCCCATAGCTTTCTTTGGTGAGAGTCTTTCTGATCTGACTTCAGAATGGTTTGTCGATCAAGATATCGACAAGTGGAATAGTTGGGATGACTTAGCTTCTGAGTTTGTGCAATATTTTTAGTATAACGTCGATCTGATTCCAGATAAAAAATTCTTGATCAAAATGAAGAATAAAAGCACTAAAGGCTTTAGGGAATACGCGATAAGGTGGCATAAACAAGCCACCAGGGTAAAGCCTCCAATGAAGGAGAGTAAGTTGGTAGAGGTCTCCATTCAGGCACAGGATGAGACCTATTTTCAATATTTACTTTCGGCAATAGGAAAGTCTTTTATTGAAGTCCTCAAAATAGGGGAGATATTAGAGGATGGAATTAAGACCGGCTAAATAGTGAGTTTTGCCGCATTGAAAGCCACCACACAAGCGATTTAAGGTGGATCTGGCGCGTTCGGAGGTAAAAAGAAGAAAGAGGACGTGGAGACCATTATTGCTGGACCCCATTCCTATCCCAAAAAACTGCCTCGCCCCTATCCCCAATCCCAAGCCTAAGCCTATGTCCAAACTCTATATATTCCTCCACACCATTACTCTCCTTCACAAAACCCACCATATGTCATTCCACCCCTTTCTTACCTAGTATATGGTGCACAGTCATATGCCCAAACCCCTTCTTACCCGCAATAACGTGTGCAAGCTCCACAAAATCATCCATCAGCTCTACCAAATTACCAAAACCCCTTCAGATCGGGTTTCCAACCCAGGCCCGAGTACAAGAAAGAGAAGGCAGTCAAAAATCAGTTCACCCCTCTTGGGGAGTTATATGCTAACTTCTTTGATAGGTTGAGAAAGATGAAGGTCTTAAGCCCAATTCAAGGAAGGCTTACAAATCCACCTCCGAGGAATTTGGATTATTCTTTAAGGTATGCGTACTATTCTGACATGCCAGGCTCGATATCGAGAAGTCCAAGATTTAATTGACACAAATCAGATGCTAGTCCAGGCCCCGGAGGTTCCAAACATTAACTAAAATCTGCTGCCAACCCATGCTGAAACCAATATATTAGAATTGATATATAATGGGAAAGAGTAGTCAAGATGTTATAAGCCTATTGTCAAGATACAGACCAGTAAGGAAAAATCGGTGAATGTAGCAGAGTCTTTGAAAGCAATTTCATTGAGCCAGGATGGAATGACAGAAGATAAAGCCCAAGAAAGCACAATGAAACCCCTGATCACAGTGCAAGGTGCCAGAAGGTATATTGATTTAAGTCAGGATAAACCTAAGTTGACAGTGGTAGGAGCTCCGAGTAAGCTCATCTTGACGTTGAAAGGAGCACTGCCAGCGCCTATTGTCCTCAAATCGGTGACCCAACCTCCGATAGTTGATACGAAAAAGGTTCCCTGAAACTATGGACAGACTGTGATGACCTATTAGGGGAAGAAAGTAGTGGAAGATGTAGATGAGGTAGGGGATTTGACTCGGTCAAGAAGATTCTTCGTGCCTGAAAGTTTAAGAAAGTCAAAGCCAATTGTGAGTGGACCTTCATCTATCAAAAAGCCTTTCACTAAAGAAGAAGCCAAAGAATTTCTGAAAGAGATGAAGTTGCCAGAGTATTCAATAATAGATCAGTTGAAGAAAACCCTTGCTCAAATTTCCCTCTTATCTTTGTTGTTGTATTCCAAGGAACATCGTGATATTATACTGAAGGTATTAAATGAAGCATATATTCCTAGGGAGATTACAGTAAATCAGGTTGAGAAAATGGTTGGAAAAATCTTTGAGGTCAATCGGATCAGCTTCTCTGACGATGAATTGCCTGTTGAGGTACGAGGCATAACTGGGGCCTTTACATTACAGTGAAGTGCAAAGATTTCTAGTCACTTATGTCATGATTGACGGAGGTTCAGGAGCAAATATCTACCCTATTTTTACTTTGCAAAAGTTGAATATTAGTGTTGAGAGAATCAGGCCTAACAATGTATGTTTCAGGGCTTTTGATGGTGCAAAATCAAATTCCATTGGCGAAATAGAATTAATGCTAATTATTGGGCCTGTCGAATTCGCCATAGAGTTTCAAGTATTAAATATCAAATCCTCTTACAATCTATTGTTGGGAAGACCGTGGATCCACAAGGACAAGGCGGTTGCATCTACACTTCACCAGATGATTAAGTTTGAGCATAACAGGCAAGAAGTGGTTATTCACGGTGAAGGAGATTTGTCCGCCTGCAAAGAATCTCCCTTGTCTCTTATTGAAGTAAATAATGTAGCGGAGATATTTTTCTATCAAATTTTTGATATAGAGCCAGTGGATCGTACCCTTGAAGGGCAGGTTATACCGGGACCACAATTGTCTTTCACTTTTATCATGATGGTGAGTGAACTTTTGAAATATAGATTCAAGCTATGAAGGGATTTGGGAGCGTCTCTGCACGGTATAGTTCATCCCATATGTCTGAGTAAGAACATGGGCACTTTTGGTCTGGGATTTGAGCCTACGGATGAAGATCTGAAGAAAGCCAATGGAAGGAAAAAGGAAACATGGTCACTCCCTCGCCCAATGCCACTACTCAGTGAATCATTTATTAAGAGTGGTGTCACGAAGCAGGTCGATTTTAAAGCTAATTTGGATGATGACTTCCAGAATATTTTTATTGAAGTTGATATGGTTGAAGCAAGAGAAGGTACCAGTAAGGCAGGTGTAGAGTTCATAGGCCCAGCTGTCCGTCTCAACAATTGGGAAGTCACTCCTCTCCTCATCAGGAAGGAGTTTTTATAGTTTATTTTGTTTTTCTTTCTGTTTATCTGAGTTATTCTAGGGTTTTAATTCATAATTTATCTTGTTTATATTCTGTTGTTTGTGTTTAAACCCTCCTATCTTTCCCTTTTAAATGAAATGCAATGTCCTTCTTATTTTGTGTCTAATACATTTCGTTTTTGTCTTTTTTTCTTTATACAGTTCTCTTTATGCTGATTCTAATGACATGACATGTGTGCGAAATTTTCATCCTGGTCTTAAAATCCAAACTAATCAAGATATAATAAAGCAAGGGGAGAATATGATGAAGAAGAGGCACTAGAAGAAATAAGCAAAGAGTTGGAACAGTTTGAAGACAAACTGAATCCTAATTTGAATGAAACTTAGCCAATCAATCTAGGGAATCAAGAAGATGTTAGGGAAACTAAAATCAGTGTACATGCTTTGCCACAGTTAAAAGAGGAAATGATTCAAGCATTAACTGATTATAAGGATGTTTTTGCATGGTCTTATGATGATATACCTGGTTTAAGCACTGAATTAGTGGCCCATAAATTGCTAACTGATCCCGCATTCCCTTCTGTCAAACAGAAGTTGAGGAAGTTTAAAACTGATATAAGTAATAAAATCAAAAAGGAAATCATAAAACAACTTGAAGCCAAAGTAGTTCGAGTGGCTCGTTATCCCAACTGGTTATCCAATATTGTTCCTGTCCCAAAGAAATATGGGAAAACTTGGGTATGTGTTATTACCACAATTTAAATAGAGCAAGTCCGAAAGATGATTTTTCGCTGCCCAACATCCATATTTTGTTGGACAACTGCGCTAAACATAAGGTTGCCTCTTTTGTGGATTGCTATGCTGGATACCACCAGATTATTATGGATGATGAAGACATGGAGAAGACGTCTTTTATCATATTATGGGGGACCTATTGCTATCGAGTGATGCCATTCGATTTGAAGAATGCTGGAGCAACATACATGAGAGCCATGACCACTATGTTTCAGGATATAATGCATAAGGAGATTGAGGTCTACGTAGATGATGTGATTATTAAGTCAAAAAGTCACGTTGACCATGTTAAAGATTTAAGAAAGTTCTTTGAAAGGCTTCGCAGGTATAATCTAAAGCTCAATCCGGCAAAACGTGTAATTGAAGATCCATCTAGAAAATTGTTGGGGTTTGTAGTCAGCCATCGAGGAATTGAATTGGATCCCTCGAAAATTAAAGCTATTCAGGATTCGCCCCCGCCTAAGAATAGGACAGAGGTGATGAGTTACTTGGTAGACTGAACTACATCAGCAGGTTTATTGCTCAACTCACAACCACGTGTGAGCCCATTTTCAAGTTGCTGAAAAAGATTGTTGTGGTAGAATGGACAGAAGAATATCAGGAAGCATTCTACAGAATCAAAAGATATTTGTTAAATCCGCCCATGATGGTACCACCGGAGCCTGGTAGGCCTTTGATCTTATATTTATCAGTCATGGACAATTCTTCCGGTTGTGTCCTGGGTCAATATGATGTCACAGGCAAAAAGGAGCAGGCTATTTATTATCACAGCAAAAAGTTCACCGCATATAAGGCTAGGTATACTCTTCTTGAAAGGACGTGTTGTGCCCTAACTTGGGTAGCACAGAAGTTGAAGCATTATCTCTCATCCTACACCACTTATCTCATCTTCCACATGGATCCTTTAAAGTATATTTTTCAGAAGCCTATGCCAATAGGTCGATTGGCAAAGTGGCAAATATTGCTTACTAAGTTTGACATTATATATGTGACTCAAACCGCCATGAAATCCCAAGCCTTAGCAGATTATCTTGCTGAGAATCCCATTGATGAAGAGTATGAGCCGCTAAAGACATACTTTCCTGATGAAGAGGTGTTGTGTGTCGATGAAGTCATTATAAATGCTGATCCAAATTGAAAGTGTTTCTTTGATGGAGCCGTTAGAGTGAAGGGAGTAGGAATAGGTGCAGTTCTTATCTCTGAATCAGGGCAACATTTCACGGTAACAGTGCAACTTCAATTTTATTGTACCAATAACATGGCGGAATATGAAGCGTGCATTCTTGGTTTAAGGCTAGCTGTCGATATGGGAGTCCAGGAATTATTAGTTTTGGGGGACTCAGATTTGCTCGTCCATCAAATTCAAGGCGATTGGGAGACGCGAGATTTGAAGCTCATCCCGTATCGACAATGCTTATAGGAGCTATGTCAACAGCTTGTTACAGTAAAATTTAGGCATATTCCAAGGATTCATAATGAGGTTGCTGATGCTTTAGCCGCTCTGTCTTCAATGCTCCAACATCCTGATAAAACCTACATCGATCCAGTGCATATACAGAGTCGTGATCAGCATGCTTACTGTAATATGGTTGAAGAAGAACTCGATGGTGAACCTTGGTTCTTTGATATCAAGCGATACATTCAGTCAGGAGAATACCCCACACGCGCTACATGTGATCAGAAAAGGACTATTAGGCATTTGGCTAGTGGATTTTTCTTAAGTGGGGGAATCTTATGTAAGAGAACCTCGGATATGGGACATTTGAGGTGTGTAGATGCAATAGAAGCCTCGGCAATTATAGTTTACATACACTCTGGAGTATGCAGGCCGCATATGAACGGTTATGTCTTATCGAAGAAGATACTTTGAGCAGGTTATTATTAGCTTACTATAGAGCGAGATTCTATTCGGTTTGTTCGGAAATGTCATCAATGTCAAGTACACGGAGATCTGATACATTCCCTCCTACAGAGTTACACGCGATGTCTGCTCCATGGCCTTTTGTAGCTTGGGGGATGGACGTGATTGGGCTGATTGAGCCGAAAGCGTTAAAGGGGCATAAATTCATTTTGGTGGCCATTGATTACTTTACAAAGTGGGTAGAAGTAGTAAATTTCAAGTCAATAACAAAGAAAGCGGTGGTAGATTTTGTTCATGCCAACATCATTTGTAGGTTTGGAATTCCAAAGATGATCATTACAGATAATGCTGCCAATCTCAATAGTCATTTGATGAAAGAAGTGTGCCAACAGTTTAAGATTGCATATCAAAATTCCACTCTATATCATCCGAAGGCTAATGGCGCTGTGGAAGCCGCCAATAAGAATATCAAGAAGATACTGCGAAAAATGGTACAAGGGTCTAAACAGTGACATGAAAATTTGTCATTTGCATTGCTAGGTTATTGTACTACTGTTCGCACTTCAATAGGGGCAACTCCATATTTATTGGTGTATGGGACAGAAGCAGTCATCCCTGCAGAAGTTAAAATTTTCTCTCTTTGAGTCATCATGGAAGTAGAGATTGATGATGATGAGTGGGTCAAAACCCGACTGGAACAATTGAGTTTGATTGAGGAAAAAAGGCTAACATCGGTATGTCATTGCCAATTGTATCAGAAGAGAATGGCTCAAGCATATAACAAAAAGGTACGACCCAGGCATTTTGAAGTTGTTTAGTTGGTATTGAAGCATATCCTTCCTCACCAGGTTAAAGCAAAAGGCAAGTTCTCCCCAAATTGGCAAGGTCCCTTCATTGTGAAGAAAGTGTTGCCCAATAGAGTTTTATATTTGACGGATATTGAAGGCAAAATGGCAGAAATGGTTATCAATGTTGATGCGGTCAAAAGATATTATGTATGATATTTTATCCTTTGTTGATTTTATTACATGTTTAGTACTCGCATTTTTGAAGATTGATATGATGAAGGCATTTTATTCCTTTATCCAAATATTGTGTCATCCTTTGTTTACCCGTTTGAGATTAGTTTCATTTTTCTTTCATATCCCTCTTTTAGAATCAAAATTGAGTCAAAAATAAAACTGTCGAGCAAGACAATAGAGTCAGAAAAAGTTCAAAAAATAAGAGAAGGAAAATAAAATATGTCCAAAAAGAAAAAAAGTGTCAAGACAAATAGAGTCGGAAAAATCCAAAGAGAAAAAAAGTCAACAAAAGAAAAATTAGAATCAAGTAAAAGAACAAGCTGATGGAACTACGTGCGACCTGATTCTCCTCTCTCGAGGGTGAGATACGTAGACTACCCTTTTTCGGGCTCGGTCCAACCAAATAAAATTTTTAGAGTCACCCAGTAAATGAAAACTTGAGGCATGAGTTAATGTGTTGTTTGAGTCGATTCCAAAAGTTGTAAGTCTCACCCCGACTTTAAGTGTTGTTTGAGCCTCTTGCCATCCTTTTCTAACCTTATCCAAAAGCCAAGTTACAACCAAAGAAAGTCCTTCAGATCAATTTTTGATAATGTTAAGGCTAAGCATGCAATGGATATGATAATACATCGTGGGGTACTACTTGTTTTCCTCAGTATAAGAAATTAGGAAGGAAATAGAAATGAGAGAGTCTTATTGGTGAAAACCCTCGCGGGCACCATAAGGCGATGATGAGTTGAGAGAAATAAAACCCTTACGGGCACCATAAGGCGATGGAGAGTTGAGAGAAATAAGAATGAGAGAGTCTTATTGATGAAAACCCTCATGGTCACCGTAAGGCAATGACGAGTTTGAAACAAAGGTGAAAAGGAAAGAGGTTTGTTGGCAAAAATCTTTCAAGATGTTGTCAATTGAATAAGCTATATGAGTCCAATGGGTTGGAAGAAGCAGCAGCGGCAAAGGCACGAACTCAACAACAAATGGGAGGTTTTGATAGGAAGATCAAGCAGCTTAATCCAAAATGCATGTCATAGTCATTGGAGTTGGTTTCCATCTTCAGATAAGTTTTCTTCTTTGTTAAAAAGAGGGACATTGGCCTTTTCTTTCATTTACAAATTCATGCTTTTTGTCTTTTTATGTCATTTATCAAAATAAAAGTCACCATTATTTCTTTACATTTTAAGTCAAGTCTGTGTCAAAACAAGCGATAAAGAATTTTAAAACTTGCTACCAGTCTTTCCAACTGTATGAGGAAAATCCAAGGACTAGCACATGAAAGAAATATGATCATAATTCAACATGAAGCAAAGGAAGTCTATCAATCGATAGGCTGTTGAATTCATGGGAGCATTCAGATTTGGAAAAAGGTGCACCTCAGAGGCATGGTAAAATGGAAACCCATTGTTCGAGTCAGAACTCATTTCCCTCAATCTGGATCTGGGTCAATGATGCGGCAATACAGGGCAAGTGTCAGTGATTTGGAACAAAGATGAAAGGAACGAGTGTTGGGGCAGATGTCTGAGAAGCCAAGTGCTGGAAGCCACCACTAAGTTTTTAATTGACAAATTTTCTTTGTTGAAAAAGGGCAAATTTACTTCACTTAATTCAGCTACCATAGGAAAAAACACATCCATGGGGACTTTACTTTCTGTTCAGGACCCTCCTGAAAAAATGAGATTTTACTTTCTGTTTAGGACCCTCCTAAAAAATAGGATTTTACTTTATGTTCAGGACCCTCCTGAAAAATGAGACTTTACTTTCTGTTCAGAAAACTCCTAAAAAATGGGACTTTACTTTCTGTTCAGGACTCTCCTGAAAAATGAGATTTTACTTTATGTTCAGGAACCTCCTAAAAAATGGAATTTTACTTTATGTTCAGCAACCTCCTGAAAAATGAGAATTTACTTTCTGTTCAGGACCCTCCTGAAAAATAGGATTTTACTTTCTGTTCAGGACCCTCCTGAAAAAATGGAATTTTACTTTTTGTTCAAGACCCTCCTGAAAATGGGAATCTACTTTACTTTCTGTTCAGGACCGTTCTGAAAAATGAGACTTTACTTTCTGTTCAGGACCCTCCTGAAAAATGGGATTTTACTTTCTCTTCAGGCCCCTCCTAGAAAATGGGACTTTACTTGTTGTTCAGGACCTTCCTGAAAAATGGGATTTTACTTTCTGTTCAGGACCCTCCTGAAAAATGAAAATTTACTTTATGTTCAGGACCCTCCTGAAAAATGAAAATTGACCTTATGTTTAGGACCCTCCTGAAATATGAAATTTTCTTTATGCTCAGGACCCTCCTGAAAAATAGGACTTTACTTTCTGTTCAGGATCCTCCTGAAAAATGGGACTTTACTTTCTGTTCAGGACCCTTCTGAAAAATGGGACTTTACTTTCTGTTCCTCCTAAAAAATGGGACTTTACTTTCTGTTCAGGCCCCTCCTGGAAAAATGGACTTTACTTTCTGTTCAGGACCCTCCTGAAAAATGAAACTTTACTTTCTGTTCAGGACCCTCCTGAAAAATGAGATTTTACTTTTTGTTCAGGCCCCTCCTGGAAAATGGGACTTTACTTGTTGTTCAGGACCCTCCTGAAAAATGGAATTTTACTTTCTATTCCGGCCCCTCCTGAAAAATGGGACTTTACTTTCTATTCAGGAACCCGCCTGGAGAACAGGGTGATGAATCTGTAAGTAAGGAGCCCACCTGAAGAACAGGGTGATGAAATGGGAAATTGAAGAAACTGCAAGTCAGGAACCCGCCTAAAGAACAGGGTGATGCAATGGAAAAACAAATATAGCAACTTAAAAGCCCGCCTGAAGAGCAGGGTGAATAAATAAAAGTCGAGCAACGAAGTAAAGCAATGGAAAACCAAGCAACAAGTTGAAAGAAATGGCAACTTAGGAGCACGCCTGAAGAATAGGGTGTTAAAACTCAAGTAAAGAGTCAAGGAAAGCTGCATAGATAGGATTCTGTAATTTCATTTGTGTTTTAACTTGTAATTTTCATTTTTGATGTAATGACAGAGCCGCGAACCGGAACCTCGATGGAACCTCACTCGACTCTCCAACTCGGTGTAGTCCACCTCCTTCCGATCTTGTAAGATACCGATCACTTGATTCCCTCATAAATCGGGTAGTAGGATGTTCGTTAAGACTCGGTTGCCCTTCTTCTTTCTGTTTCTTTCCTTGAATAATGATTGAAACAAAATTCTGTCTCGTTGTCTACTTCTTTGTATGAAAACACTCGATGTTTACATTTAAAGGGGGCATGATGTAGACACGTAATTTTGTCCCATCAAAAATAATTCTTACTCCGTTATCACGCACTTTAACCTCGTCTTATAATTCTCTTCAAGAAAGAAAAATAAAATAACCACTTTATTTTATTTATTTATTTATTTATTTATCTTTGTCTTTATCCAAATAACAAATCTCAACCAATTTTGTCTTCTTTTTAAAACCTCCCAACAACCCCTCCAATTAAAAAACAATACCTCACCTCTCACCTAACTACCCCATACCCCTACCCATACACCTACCCACCTCACCCCCCCCCCCTGTCCACAAAGAAAAAAAAACCTTCTAGGAAAGACACCAAGGATCCACTTTATTTTTTTTTTATCTTTTGAAAACATGGGATTCTTTTTTGCCCATTGGTGGGGATTGGCATTTAAAAAATATATATAGAATCTCCATTTCTTTGGGGATTGGGACAACAATTCGGAGGGAGAGAAAGGAGTCCATCATCATCATTTTTTAACCCCAAAAGAGCCCTTTTTTGACGAAAAAAATGTCATTTTTGAAGGGAGATTCGGCTCTCATTTTTCTTCTCCATCATACACGCACATATCTCTCTCCGTCCTTCACTGGACACACACATATGCACACTAGAAATCTGTAAGAGAGAGAAATATTGAGAGTGAAAAGCAAAGGAGATTGATAGAAAAACGAGGTGAACGGTAAGTTGTGGAGGTCGTCGGAGCTTCGGCGATGCGAAAACACTAGTTTCAAGCTCCGCAATCATCAAATCCTTCAGAAACGTCACCAACGTCAGTCAGTGACCAGCTGAAGTGAGACAAAAAATGGTAACCCATCTTCGATTCTGGTCAATATCCACGGAAAATTATCAAAAATAGACCGGCGTCAAAGAGCTTTAGGTTCACTGTCGAGTCCGGGTTCAAACTAAATTTTTTATTGCGTCTTTCGATATTGAGTTGGTCGAGTTGGTGTTGGGGTTCTGCTCATTGTTCGAGGTTTCAAGTTGCAGATTCGGAATACAAATTTCTTCTGTTCATTCAAATTAGATTTGAATTCAAAAGCATTATTTGAGGTCCAATTCTCTCATCTCCCCTTTTATTTTAATTTCGATGTGATTGTGGATGTGATTTGATGTCTTTGTGCTATTTTTTGGTTGATTTGTGTGGTGTTTGATGTTGTTTGCTTTTGAGTAATTGATATCAGTGGTATAAAAGTGATGATAATATGAATTTGGGTTTGTATCGAAAGGAATTTGGGGGGTGAGAATCATAAATTGAAAAGAGTAAATATTATAATATTTTGATACATTGTTGATTTTGAATGTTGATAGTATCATGATAAGTTGAATTAGATAGGCAAAAGATGTTTAGGTTTGGGTAGGCAAATTTAGGAATGATGTTTAATTGAAGGCGTGGAATGTTGGATGTGTTGGTTTATGTTTTCAGATTGAAATGTATTCATTTGGCCGGGGAATGCCCCAAAGATTGATGTATTTATTCACTGGGGAATGCCCCGACGTATCATGTTGGCAAAGGCGGATCGTGATCAAGGCCCGAGGCATCGGGTAAAATCTGAGAGCATAGTTAGGATAAGTATAGGCTAGAATAGGTTTATATTTTTGCATTTTTCATTTCTCGGGACTGTATAATTGGACTGGACACTAAATTTTGGATTGTTTCGTCCTGTTTGTTTGATTGGTTGTTTTGCTTGTTTTGTGTGGTGTATACATTTGTAGTGCCAAAATAGTCGATACACTCTACCAAACGACCATGGTTAAACCACGGGATCGAGGGGTGTCTAACACCTTCCCCTCGGTCAACAGAATTCCTAAACCGGAATCTCTGTTCGCAAACCAGTTTAAAGAGTCAAATCGTTTTGAAAAGGATTTTCCTAAGGTGATTTGGCACACCCGATTATGCCAAGTGGTGACTCTGAATTTTGAATATAAAAAGGCCCTTTTCGAAATAAATTTTCATCTTTTGTCACTTTAATAATAAAACCCTTTCGACCCTTAATTTCAATCTAATCTTTTGGAGTTAAGAAAAAATAGGGGTGTCACAGGTGTGAAATGGTCCAAAAATTGATCGAGTCATGCTAAGAAGGTTGGGGAGCGGCCTACTAAGGTCAGTTTGGGTGAGCAGGGCCATTTGGGTGGTCAAACGGGCGAAACAATGCAACAGGGCATTTTAGGGCTAAATTAATGTGTTATAGCCCACGGTTCCGGGGTGTACCTAGGGTTCGAGCATGAAATTAGCCAGAAATTGATCGAGGCATACCCGGGAAGCAGGGGAGCTAAGCCATTTAGGTAGTCAAACAAGGCATTTTTAGGCCAAATCGGTGTGCTATAACCCACGGTTCTGGGGGCGTGCCCGAGGTCCAGGTGTTAAATGGGTCAAAAATCGACTGAGGGGTGCCAATCAGGATGGGGAGCGGCCTAGTATGGTCCGTTTGGGTGGGCGGGGACATTTGGGCGGTCAAACGGGCAAAATGGTGCATACGGGATATTTTTGGGCTAAACAGGTGTGCTATAGCCTACAGTTTCGGGGGTGTGCCCACGATCAGGGCGTAAAATGGGCCAAAAATTGATGAGGCATGCCAGGGAGTCTAGGGAGTAGCCTAGTATGGCCCGTTTGGTTGGGGGAGGCTATTTGGGTGGCCAAACGGGTAAAACGGTGCAAATGAGGCATTTTCAATTAAATCGAACTGCTATAGCCCACGGTTTCGGGGAGTGCCAGAGGTCCGGGCATGAAATGGGCCAAAAATCGATTAAGGTATTTTAGGAAGGCTAGGGAGCGGCCTAGAATGGTCTGTTTGGGAGGGCAGAGATATTTAGGTGGTCAAACTGACAAAACGATGCAAATGGTGCATTTTTAGCCAAATTGGTTGTTATAGCCCACGATTCCAGGAGTGTGCCCGGGATTCGAGCGAGAAATAGGCCAAAATATGATCGAGGCGTGCCAAGGAGGCTAGGGAGCGACCTAGTGTGCTCTGTTTGAGTGGGCAGGGCTTTTGGGGTGGTGAAATAGGAAAAACGATGCAAACGAGGTATTTTCGAGCATAATCGGTGTGCTATAGCTCACGGTTCTGGGGGGCTGCCCGGGGTCCAGACGTGAAATAGACCAAAATTTGATCGAGGCATGTCGGAGAGGCTGGAGAGCGGCTTAGTGTTGTCCGTTTAGGTGGGTGGGTCCATTTGGGTAGTCAAACGGGCAAAACGATACTAACAGGGCATTTTCAAGCCAAATCGACGTGCTATAGTTCACAGTTCTGGGGGTGTACCCTAGGTCCGGGTATGAAATAGGCCAAAAATCAACCAAGGCATGTAAGGAGGATTGGGAGCGGCCTAGTGTGGTCTATTTGGGTGGGATGGGACATTTGGGTGGTCAAACCGATAAAACGGTGCAAACGGGGCATTTTTGAGCAAATCAATGTGTTATGTTATATAGCCCACGGTTCCGAGGGTGTGTCCGAGGCTCGAGAGTGAAATAGGCCAAAAATCTATCGAGGCATACCATGGAGGTTGGGGAGCGGCCTAGTGTGGTCCGTTTGGGTGGGCGCGACCATTTGGGTGGTCAAATCGATGAAACGGTGCAAAGGGACATTTTCGAGCCAAAATAGTGTGCTATAGCCCACGGTTACGGGAGTTTGCCCGGGGTCCGAGTGTGAAATGGGTCAAAATCGATCGAGGCATGCCAGGGAGGTTGGGGAGCGGCCTAGTGTGGTTCGCTTGGGAGGGCGGGGCCATTTGGGTGGTTGAACGAGAGAAACGATACAAATGGGGCTTTTTCGTACCAAATCGGTGTGCTATAGCGCACGATTTCGAGGGGGTGTCCGGCGTCCTGGCGTGAAATGGGCCAAAAATATTTTGAGAGCTAATTAGTTAACTTTACAAAGGAAAAAATATATCTTTGTTGGATGTATCGGGAGCTAATTATGTATCTTGACAGATTCAAAATTGAAATTTTCAGTAACTATGCAAAATATTGGATTTTCTGTAATTAAACTTCAAATTATCAAAATTTTTGTTATTTCGCTTAAAATATAATTATTTTATTTTTCGACTATCAATGTAGAACTTCGTTCTTAAACCATACAATAACTCTTAACTAGTTAGATATATGATGGGCGAGGGAGGGGGGGGGGGGGGGGGGGAATCGTATCTTAGTGAACAAAATCTCAATTTGCAGAGTCCATTTTGATTTATTTATTAAGATTTTAATTAATTAGAGTTTATGTTATTAGCATTAATTAAGAATCCATGAAAATTACATTCAAAATAATTTACCAATGCTTCCTTTACACGTTTCTTTTTTTCTTTTTGTCGGTTAAGAGTATATAATTTTTTAAAAAGGGGAATTTAACAAGAGACCAAAAAGATGATACATTGGCAAAGATGAATCCAGAATCAATTAAGTATATCAATAAGTCATTATTTGTGTAGTCACACTCAATGTTGCATTCATGCAAGACAGGCCAATCAAATTTTTCATAGCCAAATTATGTTGTGATTAGAAAATTCTTCTTTGGGGTGGGGGTGGGGTGGTGGAGGGGGGAGGCAGCCAGGTCACCCCTTTCATTAGGTAGAATAAAAAATGACTAAATTATAAACCCCCACCCCACCCCCACGCTTCACAAGAAACCAAAAAAGATCATATTCTTTGAAAATGTTTGTGTATATTATATGCATATCACGTATATGTGTGTACATCATATACATATCACATATATATAAACCAAAAAAATCATATTCTTTGAGAATGTTTGTGTACATTACATACATAGCACATATATTTGTGTATATTATATACATATCACATATATTTGTGTACATCATATACATGTCACATAGATATAAACCAAAAAACATCATATTCTTTGAAAATGTTTGTGTACATTATATACATAGCACATATATTTGTGTATATTACATACATATCACATATATACGTCTTGATTGCACTCAAGTTATGTGGTTTTATTCATGAGCATAGGATCTCCTTCTCGTTGATCAGTTTGTCTTTTGAAACTTCTCTCTAGCAAAATCTTTGTAATTAATTGACTAGTAAAAGAATTATTGAACTCGTTGAAAGTTTGGATCGAGATGATAAGAATTCATCACTAAAAGAAGAAAAAAATCGAAATAAAAATCTCAATAAAAAGAGACCTAATTTACCCTTTACTATAATAGTGTTGCATAAAACATAGTAGCTCATTACCTTTAAGACCAAAACAAACTAAAAGGGACAAGGAAGTCATTATCATATATAAACAAAGGGATCTTTCTTAAATTAATGAATTGTTGTAATTCGATTTTTTAATGGACTTGTTAATTTCTCAGCTCGATCATGATTCGAGTGCTTATACTTCTTCTAAAAAAAAAAATATCTCAATAGTTTTTTCTTGAAAATAAAGTTTCATAATTCAAGCATCAGCATGTTACGAAATTTCAATCTTCAATGGCTCTAAAAAGCTTTAAAAATTTTATTGTTTAATAAGTTATTTCCTATTTAAAAAAAAAATTAAATTAATTTTAAAACGTATAAATACACTCACAACACAAATCAGAATTTGTGTCCATATATTAAATGCTAGAATTTAATTGTTAATATTTTATTTGAGACAAAAACTGTAAGATGGAAATCAGGCGGTGGGAAGAGACAAGAAAATTATTGGTAGCAGAAAATAGTCAAGGACATAAATATTTAAAATAATTGATTTGATATAAATATTTAAAAAAATTAATTTAATAAAAATAAAATTAATAAAAAAAAATTGACAGGCCATTGCTGAAAAATTTGGCATGTGTCCCTTCATCATATTATCAAACGCAAAATAAAAAAAACTTAGATTCTCTTTTGTTTCTTAAATTTCAGTCTGTTATAATATTAATAATGAAATGTGTGATTATTTTATTTAAAAATTTAAACTGTTTATGGACTTTTTGGTTCAAGGAATAAGGTGAGTTATCTCAAATTAAATTTTGAGATTAAATGTATTTTATGCTTGATCGGAAGTACATATAATCTAAAAGGTATATTATTTTAATACCAATAACTTGATATAACTTAATTCCATATAAAAGGTAGGGTAAGTTATCTAGTTATAGTCTTGATTTAATCTTAGGATTATAATCTAGGAATAAACCAATTATAAGCCAAATTATCGTTAGAGAGAACACAATTTTACATACTCATTTTATGTAGTCTGGTTGAAATTTCAAGATTTAAAATTTTAAACTTTGACATAAAAGCTTTAAGTTTTTAAAAATAAAGTTTATATATTTAAAAATCAGATAAGATAGAACTATAAATCACAACAATTAATAACTTAAAATATTGTAAGAACATAGAATGAAATTCGATAAATTATTCTTGATGCAACTCTCAAAAGCTCTAACTATGACACATAAATTAATATGAGGAGTATATAATTATGATCTTTCAACACAGAGTATATGATAAAACAAGAGCACGAAAGATTGAGAAGAAACATAGTACTAATGCAATTTTAATTAAATAATAATATATTCCCATGAGATTTCTTGATCATCAGATTTTTGCTTTAATTACTTTTGTCTATCTAATACAAAAAAGAGAAATAAGATAGACAATAAAATTAGAGAAATTAAATACTCATCATGAATATGGACGATACATCGAGGATGGGTCAAATCCGCTATGCCTATTTTGTTTATTATTATCATGATTGCCTTCGCTCCCTATTTGTTGTTGAGAACTCGAAGAAGATGTAGCACCAAGATTTAAATATACCATCCTGGAGTCTAAGTTAAGGTTACTTCCCACGTTCGTGTTGGTAGTGGTGGAGGTATGATCTTCATTTGTGTGTTGGAATATCGGGGTGGATGATGATGGAATGTTGCTTGGGTTTTGTTCTTCGCGAGAAATTACCATCGCGGCTGATTGAACTAACTCGAGGCAAAGCCGTAACTTGTTAGGTTCAATGTGATTGAGTCCAGGGACAGCACCTTTGAATAAGAAATCTGAAGTTAGGGTTCTGAGAATATCGAGTGGAGTGATCCCATCCATCGTTCTGACATTTGGATCGGCATGGTGGTCTAATAGGACTGCGACCATGTCGGGTGAGACCATCTCGGCTGCAATGTGGAGTGGGGTTTTCCCTGCTGGACCCGCGGGGTGGTTCACATTGGCTGCTCCAAGCTCAAGTAACGCTTTCACCACTTCCCTGCTGCAGTTCTCTACCGCGTAATGTAAGGCAATTGAGTCGTCAAGGTTTAGACCTTCTCCCATTACCATAAGTTTGACAAGTTCAACATCAGATGAGTCGAGCGCTCGTCTCATTCGCCTTATTTTTTGGTCCTCGAGCTCCGAGGCCGCGTGCAGGTCGTGCTGGTGGTGGTGCTGGTGCTGGTGATGGACTAAAGATCTTCGCGCTAGCGATGATTTCAGACGGATTTCCTCGATTTTCGCGACAACATCAATAGGGAGATGTTTGGCTAGGATTTCAGGAGGGAGGCCTGATTTTGCAACCAAATGAGAACAAGTAGTCCAAAGTTGTGGCATGTCTTGTTTTCTTGAAGCTATTAAAACTTTCATCACATCCTCAATTGAAGCTTTTTCTACCATGCTTGTCAATTGCTTCTGTATAAACAAATATGTGAACAAAGTCAAATACAATAGTCATTAATGTAACTCAAAAGAAGTAAACACACGAAAGAGACGTCTGCTATATTATACATAAAAAATAAATTTAACCATATATAAACAATGTAATACTTCGTTGAGGGGGGATTCAAATAGAGACCCTATCTGGCTCCGCGCATGACAATAACTACATTTCAGTTCCAAACAAGTACAACACAATCACAAACAATGCAGGAACAAAACAAGAGACACAAATGTCAATAATGTGATTTATCATACATTGACATATTTAGAAAGTATCTTTCTTATACAAAAAACTCACCAAACAATTGGTATGTTTTGTACAAAATCTTGATTATATGTAGGGTAGAGTAAATAATTTTATCTTTTTTATGTTGGTTCTTGAAACCAAATTAGGAAAGTAGATTTGATTGGGGGTATATATGATCACTGTTGAAAGACATGACTACTGCAGAAATCAAGAAACCAAAATTGGAAAAGAACATATAGACAACAAGAACATTTCAAGAAACCCAAAATATTTTACATAACATCAACAATATTCCTCTTCATTCAAACAAAAAAATAACAAAAATCAATAAAAGGGTGCATTTAGTACTATATATTTAATTATCCATACCAAATTTAACCTATATATGTTACTGGAACACTTCAAAATATTGTCGTACTCGTGTCAAATCCTCTACAAATATCATCAAACATTTGGAAGATCCCACACGGAATCAACAATATTTATGAAGAGTCAGAAGAACGCAGAATTCACCTACCTATACTATAAAAGTTATATATCTAAAAATCTTCTACTCAAGAAGCAAAACCAAAAACTAATACCCAAACTGTAAAATAAAACCTCATTTCACATGACCAAATTTTTTTAAAAAATAAGAAAAATTCTGATCAAAGTTTATTAAAGACCAAAAAACTAAAAAATTACCTGAGTGAGCAAAGCAAGTTGTTCAACACCAAAAGATCTAGCGGCTGAGAGTGTATCAAGAGCAAGATCAACGGCTGAGGTACAATGTGTATGCCAACAATTTCTTTCACCACAATTAGGCCTAGGTTCATGTTTTTGTGGCACAATTGAAACTTGTCCACTATACAAAAATTGCAACATCAATAAAAACACTTCATACCCTACGGAGTTCACAGGTATAACCTGTGAACCTCCAGTACCCCGCGGGCTACCAAAGCCCGGGGTGTGAAAAGGGTCTGAGTTGCCTCCAGGCGACTCAGGCCCACAAAAGAATTTACGAAACACAAGACTCCTAGCTGCTAATATGCATCTATGAGCATGTACTAAACGACCTTCAACACTAAAAGTAACATCACTAAAAGCTTGACCATTGATAAGTAGATTTAGATAATCTAAAGAAAGTGATTTTAATGAATCTTCAAGAGTCATAGTATTAAAATTTGTAGATGGAGAAAAAAAAAAGTTAGAGAGGAAAATTTTTGGTGGATTATTAATCACATAGTGGAAGATGATTTTTTTTTTTTTTGGGTTCTCTCTTTGTTGTTTGTTGTGTTTTCTTCTACTATTAGATGATGAAAGAAGTAGACTATTATAGTATTATTATTTCTTGTGAGATTCTGTTTTGCTATGTAGATAGATTTTTTATGTTTGGGGAAGGGGGTGTTGGGGGTGGGGATGGGGGTGGGAATATGAGGTGGGTGGCCATCATGGACAGCTATAAAGAGAAGTTTAATGTGAAATAAGGAGTAATAAATTAATCTTCATTATGGTGGTCTAATATATTAACATAAATATATACATTTCGTCCCATTTTACTAGTCCCAAATTTTCTAATTTGATTTCTTACTTTACTTGTCATTTTTCATTAATCAAGATAAGACAAATTTTTTCCCTTTTTAATGCTTAGTATTAGTTGTTTTTTCTTTAAATTAAAATATAAGCATCATTTAATAGGGGTACTATAGTAAAGTAATCATGTTATTAATTATTTTTTTAATCAATGTACAGTATCAAATTGAGACGAGTAAAATGAAACAAAGGGAGTACTTGGGTGGTTGATTGTTTGGTAGTTGGTACGAGGAATAAGTGGAATATTTTATGATTAAGTTTGGTCATGTTTGATTAATGATATAAATTTATTACGAAATTAATTTATACATTCAATCAAACATGATAGTACAAATCTAATATCAACCTTTGTTTTGAGAGTTGAGATATCCCACCTCGTCACATTCAACATTGAATTATTTAATACCACCTTCCAAATAATTTCTTTATTTCTATACAACCTAGATATATCATTTATAAGAAAGAATTCTTTGTATAACTAACCCTAGCTGCTATTTGTTTCCCAAAAGGAAATTAAACGTTTAACTAATGGCTAATTAGTATTATCTATGGGTAGATCTACCCTCCAATAATATTTTTCATGGTGAGATGAACGAATTTCCTTCTTTCTTAATTAAAAATATAAGTCATGAAAAAAAAAATCTAGTAGAAAACGTGTATTTATTAATGAATTATGTGCAATGCAAAATTGAATTAGACAAATCAGTAAATTTATGAATATACCATATGATTATAAAAAATAATAATCTTGTTTTTAAATTTTATTTTTTTAATTTTTCTTAGTTTTATAGGAGTAACTGGTAAAGTTGTTGTCAAGTGATTAAAATGTCACTTATTTAAGTCGTGGAAACAACATCTTATAGATATATATGGTAACGATGTGTACAATAGATTCTCATGGTCTGATCCTTCTCTAAGTCTCATACATAGTCTGAACTAAGGCCCCTCAAATTTGTTCCTAAAATTCACTTAGGCCCCTAAACTAAGGCTTGTACCTATTAAACCCCTAAACCCTCCCAATTTGGTTCCAATTGGATATTTTTTTCCCTATCAGCAAAAAAGTCAAAGTGTGTGCTGCACACACGCGATGACGTGGCAAAACGAGCTAATTGTACGCTGACACGTGGCATTGTAGGTCCAATAATTATTAAAAATTAATTATAATTCTTTTAAAAAAATATATAAAAATGGCATTGAGGAAATTATTAAAAAATAATTCTAAAATTATTTAAAAAATAAAAATAAAAAATTGATTATTTTTAAAAAATTATAAAAAATATTAAAAATGAAATAAATTATTAAAAAAAATTACTTAAAAAAAAACTATTAAAAAAAATTATAAATTTTTTTTAAAAATGAAAATAAAAAATGGCATTGAGGACATAAATTATGAAAAAAAATTTAAAAATTATTTAAAAAATAAAAATAAAAGACTGATTATTTGAAAAAAAAAATTATAAAATTTTTAAAAAAATGAAATAAATTAATAAAAATTATTTAAAAAATTAATTATTAAAAAAATATAAAACTTTTTAAAATGAAAATAAAAAATGGCAATGAGGATCCAAATTATGAAAAAATAATTATAAAATTATTTAAAAAATAAAAATAAAAAAGCTGATTATTTAAAAAAAATTATAATTTTTTTAAAAAATGAAATAAATTATTAAAAATTTATTTAAAAAATAAAAAATTAAGTATTAAAAAAGTTATAAAAGTTTTTAAAGTGAAAATAAAAAATGGAATTGAGGATCAAAATTATGAAAAAATAATTATAAAATTATTTGAAAATAAAAAAATAATTATTTAAAAAAAATTATAAAATTCTTTACAAAATGAAATAAATTATTAAAAAATTATTTTTTTAAAAAATAATTATTAAAAAAATTATAAAAAAAAATTAAAAATGAAAATAAAAAATGTCATTGAGGATATAAAATAGGAAAATATAATTATAAAATTATTTTAAAAATAAAAATAAAAAATTGATTATTTAAAAAAAATTATTAATTTTTTTAAAAATGAAATAAATTATTAAAAAGTTATTTAAAAAATTAATTATTAAAAAAATTATAAAACTTTTTAAAGTGAATGATAAATGGCATTGAGGATCCAAATTATGAAAAAGTAATTATAAAATTATTTTAAAAACAAAACTAATTATTAAAAAGAAATTATAAATTTTTTTAAAAGATGAAAAATAAAAAACAATTTTTTTTAAATTCAGTTTTATTAAAAATAAAATAAAATTGGGGCCCTCTAATGCTTTTGGGGGCCTTTAGTGTTTAAAAAAAAAATGTTATTAAAAAATTTTTGAGGCCCTCAATGCCACTTGACAACTTTTTATTTGTAAATTAGTAAAAAAAAAAAAAATGCTCCTCACGCGCCTCCCACGATGGTACTGCACGTGCAGTGCCACATAGGCAAAAAATGTCCAACTAGAACAAAATTTGGGGGTTTAGGGGTCTGATAGGAACAGGTTTTAGTTTAGGGGTCTAAATGAATTTTCACAACAAGTTTGAGTGCCTATCGATGGGTTTGGCCAACTCCCTTTAATTTTAGGGCAAATAACATAAATCTCAATAGTTTCCTACCTAATTACACTCTCTCCCAACTTTTTTCATAATTACACCAAATCTCATCCAGATACATAAGTTCAGATACATAACTAGCAAATTAATTGCCTATGAAAAAGAAAAGTAATGGGAAGAGATTAAATGACAGAGAAATTAATGGGATTTTGATTGGAATATGTTTCTTGAATTCCTGAAAATTAACAACAAATTCATAATTCAAATTTGAATCACAATTATCAACATCCTTCAATCACAATTCTCTTATATCCTCTAAATCAAATTCAAATTTGAATCACCGTCATCAATATCCTCCAATCACAATTCTTTCAAATCCTCTAAATCAAATTGCTGCACAAAATACAAAACTAAATCCACAAAAAATGTTAGAAAAACTTATACATAACTAATCCAAAACATATTATTGATAATGCTACATAAGATACTAAGTGTTTTTTCAAATAAACTATAAATACAATACATGTGTATCAGTTGTACTCAATATTTTGAATATAAAAGTTGCAAGACAATCCAAAATAATTTCAAAATTTAGTATGTATTAGATATAATGATATAAGAACATAAATTGCATGTAAATTTATGTATGTATTAGAAAATATGCAACGTCTCAGTGCATTATATTTATGTATCAGATTCACCGTTTATATATAGAAAATATGCAACCTCTTAGTGCATTATACTTATGTATCGGATTCACCGTTTATGTATGTATCAGAAAATATGCAACGTCTTAGTGCATTATACTTATGTATAATATGCAACGTCTCAGTGCATTATACTTATGTATCAAATTCAGTACTGTTTACATTACCATTAGTTAAATTTTCTATATACTATGATACATAATTATAATGTATATGAGAGAAATTAATCTATCAGATACACAAAAATCATACCTTTGATAATGAGCAACATACTTTTTTCTTCTTTTGTAAAGAACAATAACGGTCTTTTTTGTTTTACTACTAGCAGCATCCCGTAATTTCTTCATCATTGTAGGTTTGTTCCGATACTTAAATCTATTTTCACGAAAATTACTATCTTCATAATCAAGATTACTAAAACATGGCTCATCCAAAAAATGGACGAGACAATTAGCAAAATCTTCATCTTTTTTTATCCTTGTCTTCTGGGGATAAATTGTGTATGCAGTGATCTAGAAGGAATTATGTAACTATATTTTTGTGATGTGAAATATATAAAGGGGTGTCTTTGAGTTGGACTAAAATTTGTCACTGAGTATAGTTTTTTTTTTCCTCTGGTGGCCAATGGCCATACCACTCATACTACAATTTTTTTTTTCATTTTGATTATTTTTGGAATTTTGTCACTTAGAGTTAATTGCAAATGAATTTATTGCTAACTTTTATTACTTAGATAATGATTAATGATTTAATAGCCATGTTTTCTAAGGAAAACAGGATTTTCCTTAATCTGCGATAATGTCATTGTTTAGAAATTTAGAAGGAATTTTTGTAATTAGTTTAGTGGGATGGGATTTTAAGTAATATAGAAAACTTAAGGTGTTGTTTTATGTAGGCAGATGGTCATGTATGATTGCGTAATTAAATATTAGTCGTTTGGTTGGAAAAGAGTTATTTCAAAATTAGTTAGCTCACCATATATATAAGATAACTTATTCCATCACTATGATATAAATGATAGGATAAATAATCTCGATAATAGCTAATACCTCAAATCAAATATAGAATAAAATAATTCTTTATTTATTTCAAAAATTATTTATTCCTTATATCCAACCCCGAACGAACCCAGATAACTTTCCTTTGGGGATGGAGTTTAAGAAAAGATTATACAACCGTAAATATGTATGGTTAGGTATAGAGATGCTTTAGTGATTTTGTAAGTTAATGGTCCTTGGAAAATGTTTTCTAATTTAATTATATTTACTCACTGTTAGCTAGCTACTACGTTGTTCATGCATTAATAATTATAGTTGCTATAATCCTATAATTTTTTCTTTCACCCTGTTACACCTTTCCTTCTGTCTACTTATATGTAGACTACTAGTATAAATATATAAGTTTGTGTATATAAGTTTGTTAAAATTATACTCCAATAAATAGGGCGTATGAAAACCCTAATTTTTAGAATGTATATAATGAGTAAAATATCAAAATATATCATTCAATGTTGATTAACATATTTTAAATCATGAATCTGATATGAATCGTTTGGTCGGAGAGATAAGAAATACCTGATCTCGAAATTAACTTTGAGATAAACTTATCCCATGTTTGATTGGGTTAAAATTTATGAAATAACTCATTGTGGGATTAGTCATTCTGAAATTATAATTCCGAAATAACTTATTTCTTCCCGGAATAACATATTTCACAACCAAACGACCCCTAAGGGTTCGTTTAGGAGGGTATATAAGAATAGTAGTAAATAACTAGAATGTATTAGTAACGTTTTGAAATTAATAACGTTGAGATTATTTTTAGTTCTCTATCTGGTATGATATATTCAAGCAGAGGCAGATCCAGGATTTGAAAGCTCCGCGTGCCACCTTATTTTGAACAATAGCGTATACTCCGTACGATATTTTTAGGATAGTGGAGTCAATATTTAAGGAATAAACTATAATTATATATATCAACAAATATTGGTATTACATGAAAGCTTGCCTAGTTGATATTGTCAATTCGTTTGAAAGAAGAGGTCAAGGGTTCCATTCTTCAGAGCCACAATATGTATTTTTAAATAGAAAACAGACATATAGTGCTAAATATCATTCTAAAAAAATGAAAAAACAATGCTGAGCAGGGATCGAACCTGCATTGCTGGAGTAAAACTCAACCATTTCAACCACTTGCACCATCAATTCCTTTGATATTGTGGGTGCCAAGAGTAATATTCATACATTAACTGATATATATACACATAAATATGCAGAGTTTCAATCGAGAAGTATGGGTGCCGTGGCACCCCAAACCTTGTGAATAGATCCGCCCTTGTATTCAGGGATAGTTTTTTATTCAATCATGTATTAATAACTCGGGTGTTACTACCCTGTATATAATATTACAAGATGTATAACTAATACATATATTAGTTACACGTACATTAAAAAAAAAAAAAAAAAGGTACTAAATAATATCAAGGCTAATACATGTGATGTCGAATCCAAGATTTTAATTAAGAGAGCTCAAAAACAACAAGCCAATCTCTTGATTCACATTCATGTGAAACCGTTGCAACCGATCCTGCATATCAATCATCCGCCGCTTAAAGTAATGGCCAAGTCTCTAAGTGACTTTCGAATCCTTAAATCAATGAGCAACCCTCAACTCTCATGCTCAAGGGATTCTCTATTTATATATATTCATAAAAAATGATAATTTTTTACCGTGAGAATTTGGATGAACATCCTCAGACCCTCTAGATTCACCCATAAATACATGCTTTATTTTTTCTAATAAATATTACCAAACAATTCATAAGTGATGTAATTAACATATTTAATTTTTAAAAGAATAATATTGAGAAAAATTTAATGTGAAGGAGTAGTTGATGACTTTTATGTCAAACCCTATTTTAATTTGTCAAATTATTAATCTATAGTGTCAAGCCAAGTCAAAAAATGGCCGACCTTTCTAATTGCAAATGCAATGTGTCTCCTCCAAATTCTAAAGGTTGAAAAAGAAAGAAAGATTAATTTATTATATGCTTAATTATTCTCATTTTATATATGATCTTTTTTCTTTTTAGTAGTATACATCTTTTAAAAAAAAAAAAATACAGCAACGAACATTTAAGAATGTAATTTAGTGGTTAAGGAAGTGCATTGAGATTTTAGTAGAGAGACAAAAAAAAAACTATGCGATTCTTTTCATCTATTTTGGTTTTAGAGTGTATCTAGTATCGGACTATCTGTTGGGAGATGGCGAATATTCTGTAAATTTAATCAAACTATGCAAAAATTGACTTAATAATCACGATTATCAAAAAAAAAAAAATATAGCAACAAAGACATTACATGAGGTGATGTCACCAACAACATTCATATTCCATGTAACCCCACAAAATAGGATCTGAGAAGAATAGAGTGTTTGTTATATATAAATAATTTGAAATACAAATAATATGAAAAGCAATATACTGGTTAAATAAAAATTATAAATTTACATTTTTCTTTTCAAAAATTATTTAAATTAGTATTCAAATGTTATCTTTACACAATATACCTTGTACGAACTGATTATATATGTTTTGTTAAATAGTTAGTGATAATTCTAATAGATAAATAACACGCCCAATATTTTATACATGTATGAAACTCAAAATATCGAAATACTTTCCATGTATTTTTCGTCATTCACTTTTTATTTAATTGTTGATAGTTAAGTTTATTATTATTGTTATTTTTGAACTATTCCTTTTTAGTTTACTCATTTGACCTCTTACTTTTTTTTTGAAAAAAAAAAGGTTAAATAAAGAAAAAAGAAAGCCTAGATCGGGGGAAAAGAATGCTACAGATATAATAGAAATGATGAAAGATACTTATGTGTCGATACATTCATTTTTTTTCTCTAAAAATATATTGCCTAGATGTTCTATATTTTTGGAGTTCGATTAAATTAGATTTATTTAAAAGATATATCACTCTAGTGCAGAGAAATTGAAATTTATAATTTTTTATAACACGCTCAAATTGATATTACAATTATAATTAGATTTTCAATCAAATATCAATATCAATATAAAGATATGTATAATTTAAATAAAAAATATAGAATACAAGTTTACGTGAATCCCAATTAATCAATTTTTCCATTACTTTTGAAACTTGAAGGTAATATCTATATAGGATTATAAGTATATATAATTTGAACAAAAATTATAGAATTCGAGTTCACCTAAATCTTTAATCAACCTTTTGAATCCACCATTAGGATTTTTTTTTGGTTTTCCATATGATGTTGGGTGCCCGTATTAAAGCCGTGAATAATTCGCATCGCACGTTCCAGGGCCCATTAAGGTGGCAGCGCTCCCAATAGATTTTCTCCATACCCAGAGTCAAACTCTCGATCTCTGGTTAAGGGTGGAGCAGCCCTATCTACTGCACACCACAACCTATGTTGGTCCACCATTACCATTACGTTTAAAAGGTAAATCACTTCGTATCTAAAAAATAATTTTTTTCTGAAATTCGAACTCGAAACATTATATTAAGATCAGATGAATTCACTACACTAGAAATGAGTTTTAGCGGTAATTAATCAACAAAAGAATCTTAATTGTTGCTAAATATATTTTTAGAACTATTTACTAGTGATAATTATATTTTAACTCTCTCTGTAAATACTCCTAAAATTTATAATGACATTAAATTTCATGACCATTAACTAATGGCGGCAAATATACGTAAGGGGGTGTGGGGATGGGTGGGGTAGGGGTGAAATGACAATTCAAACGTCAAATCGGAGGTTGTCAAATCATTAGACAGTGTGTGATATATGTTGTCAATCACTGCCCATTTCTTCCCTGTTGTTTTTATTATTCTCCTCTTTTTAATTTGATTCGTCTATTTTGATTTCGAGCCCATTTGGATACGCTCAAAAAAAAAAAAAAGTGTATGAAAAAAAGTTCTTTAAAAATATTTTTAAAGGTGCTAAATTTATTTTAAAAATAAGTTGTTAAGTGTTTGAATAAAAATGTTGAAACTGAAAAAAAGTTATTACTGTGTTTGGTAAATAATGTTTTTAATAACTTTTTTTTGATTAAAATGACTGAGATATCCTTATAGCTATTAATAATATATAGAGTTGATTATTATTAATTTTTATTGCTAAAATGATTTAAATTAAAATTAATATATATTTTAATATATATATATATATATATATATATATATATATTAAAAAAATATTTTCATGGATGTCTATTAATTTGTGCACAAAAAAATTTTTTTTTTTTTAAGAGTTTAAGGGGTCGTTTGGTAAAATATATAAGAATAATACAAACTATGATGTACTAGTAGTGCTTGTTTTAGTTATACTTGCATTAGTTATCCTTGTATTTTTCTTATGCAGTGTTTGGTTTAATGTATTAAAAAAATCATGAATTACATAATTACTAAAAAAAATTTTTTTTTTACATAATAACCTCAATATATATATATAGGAAAGGATGCGAAATTTTTTTTGAGGGGTAATAAGGTCTTTAAGTATGTTAATACATGCATTAGATCCATTGCATTACTAATGCCATGGATTTTGAGGTATTAGTAATACACACCTCAATACACAATAGAGTGTATAACTAATGCTTGCATTACTTATACATAGGGTAAAAAGGTATACCAAACAAGATATTACTAATACACATTAAACTAATGCATGTATTAATATTTCAATACAATCTACCAAACGACCCCTAAGTGTTGAATATTTGTGTTTGAAAAAGATAATTATATAGTAAAAGATTATTTGTTTCTTCATGGTTACGTTAAGATTTCGAATCATTAAGGTACTTTTTTTAAATCAAAGCGGGGCTAATCAGTTTAAATATACAATTTAAGACTTGATATTATAAAATCTAACACTAGTTTCAAATTTACAAAACATAACAGTAAAGATTTAACAAAATCCAAAGAAAAAGATTTAAAAAAAAAAAAGAATTAAAAGACACGATAATTTTTCACCCTTCCTCTTTCATTGTTCATCCCTCTATCTATTAAGATGCCATGAATAATTGAAGGAAATTTCAGATTTTTTTGTAGCAGCGCTTTTGATTGAATTTTTTACAAAAAAAAAAATAAAAATGAATTCATTGATAGTTTTTGTAAATAAAAAATAATAGTGGTAGATTTTGTAATATAAGGTATAATTGCTAGGGACGGAAAGGTAATTGCGAAAGGCTGAAATTGAAATAAGGTATAATTGCTAGGGACAGAAAGGTAATTTAATTGGCCAACTAAAATAAATTATAAGTAGCTAAACAAAAAGCTGGTAATTGCTACTTCTTGATTTTGGCTTAAACAAAGCCAAAATCAACTTTTTTTAAGTTATTAAAATTTTTGCCAAACACCATTTTAAACAAAAAAAAATGTTTATAAGTAATTTTGACCAACTTATAAGCACATTCAAACACCCACTTCATACAGAACGTAAGAAAATAATTTTTATAATTTTAAACTAAAAATATATTAAATATAATAAAATATTTGTTAAACTTGTGATTTTAAACACATTCTATGCAATTAAAGTAAGAATTAAAAAATAGCTAAAAAAAAAAAATCGTTCTTGCTTAAACGATTAAAAAATAGATCAAACAATTTTTTTTTAAAAATATTTTCTTTGAGATAAACCCTCTATTCACTCCTCAAAACAAATCAATTTATCTGTCTTAAAATGAATATATTAAATATAATAAAATAATTTTAGTTTTTTTGTATAGCCTATTTTAAAAAAGAATGACTCTCTTTATATTTAGTAAAGTTTTCCGTTTCAATATTTGAAGTTAAAAGTTTAAAACCATAAAGATATTAAAAATTACATGCATATTTAATTTAAATTTACAATTTTAAAAGTCTCATTTTATTTCTCAATGCTCAATCAAACTTAGACTTGAAGAAATACACAACAATAGGGTTGCCGGTCTTTTATGCAGACGCGGAACAATGATGATTTCGATCGAACTCAATAATTTTGCTAATCAAATCATAGAATTGTATTTTTAAAAAGAATGGCTCTCTTTATATTTAGTAAGGTTTTTCGTTTCAATATTTGATGTTAAAAGTTTAAAACCATAAAGATATTAAAAATTACATGCATATTTAATTTAAATTTACAGTTTCAAAAGTCTCATTTTATTTCTCAATGCTCAATCAAACTTAGACACGAAGGAATACACAACAACAGGGTTGCCGGTTTTTTATGCAGATGCGGAACAATGATGATGAATTTGATCGAACTCAGTAATTTTGCTAATTAAATCATATAATTGTATTTTAAAAAAAATTAAATTCATACAACTGATCAACACGTCCCCTCCCCCCACTTGTTAGAACTGAATATCTAAAGCGTGAGCAATATAAGGTGGGAGGAAATCATCTAAAGTAATAAATTAGATGGATACGACTTTGATATTAGAAAAAAATATATATCTTAAATCTAACTCAATTCCAAAAATCAATTTACATGTGAAGAATTATCCAAAACTAGATATGGAACTCGACATATACTTACATTAAATTCAAATATACTCTTTCCAAAAAGAGTTTTTACATTGTTTTTTTTTTATTTGTCACAAATTCTACCTAAAATCAAGTAAGAAATAAAAGATGCAACAAGTTGCAAACCAAGTGGGGACAGGAATTAATTACTTCCTAAGTTAGTATTATTTTCAACTATACATAAAGATTTTATATCTTTTTGGATTCATCTTTGACTCTACCAGAATTTCTTAATAGGGAAAAAAATAGTAAAAAACATTACTGTTATTTTCATGATATTTTACCACGTGACATGAGAAGGATAAAATGATTAAGACTTCAAAATAATGATTTCCAAAGCTTCCTAAAATTGATTTTTAAGTATAAAGTCTTAAATTTCCAAATAGGGAAAGGAAAGAGTTAACTAGCAAGTGAGTAATTTTTTACAATTTATTTTGGCTTTATGAAAAATTATTATATGATTAAAACATACTTTAGATTTTATAATTAGAAATAAGTCTTGAAAAGATGGGACAAACTGAAAATTTTGTAAAGTGCAGTGCCACAAAATGTAATGAATAAGGGAGACAAGTCATTTAAAGTGATGAATAGATACATTTGATAATTTTTCTTGAAATAAATTTGGAATATTTAGTGCAAATAATACTTTTGACACTACTAAAGTTTAACTTGTTATAATAGGTGGTTTTTTTTTTTTTTGGGGGGGGGGGGGTAAAAGGCATTGCATTCAAAATAAAGTTAAAATAGGTTTGCAATTCCTCATGGGAATGCATCAAGTTAGTCTTAAGCAATCTAATAAAATGAGTTCCTGCAATGTCTGCCCACACAGCGTTCTGAGCACACATGGGTGGAACTTTAAAAAGCCTGCTCCCTTGTTGGATATCTGAATTTGCTCCCAGCTTTGCCAAAGCATCCGCCACCCCGTTTTGTTCTCTATAGCAATGTACCACATGCGGATTGCCTAGCCTTCTTATCCTTGACCTGCAATCATCAACAATATCATTATACACTGAGTTTCCTTTTGTCGGCATGAGAATTACTTCTAAGAAATTGACATTTATTTCAATAGGGGTAAAATTAGACTTTTCTGCAAGCTGTAGGCCTTCCCTAAGGGCTAGAAGTTTCATGTGATTGTTGGTGGTCAGATGGAATCCATTGAAAAAGCCCATGATCCATCCCCCAACACTGTTCTGGATTAACCTCCCCCCCTGCCACCTTTGTCGGAATTGCCTAGACAGGCACCATCTGTGTTGAGTTTATAATTGTTCCCCAAGGGAGGGTGTCATTTGATATTAATAAGTTGATAGGAGTTCCTATGTTTCACCTTGGTAGCAAGGTGCATGTATTCTACAGCTTCCTCATAATAAGCTTAAAGGAAGGCTTCTCCTTTTTCTTATAAAAAATATTCCTATTCTTATTCTTCCATATACCCTAGAGGTTGAAGATTAGGATAGTGTGCCAATTAAGGATGTGGCCATACCTCTTATTTTTCAGGTTAGACCAAGTTTTATGCCAGTTGTTGGGCATCAGGATATCAATGGTGACTCTGTGGGGTCTATTACCTTTAAGAAGAAGATTTGTTCGAAAGTATTTTGACATGGGACAATTGAAGAGGATATAAGGAATATCCTCAGTATGATGGTTGCAGAGAGTGCAACTTGGAGATATAGAAAGAGCTCTCATGGAGAGGAGGAGAGTGGTAGGTAGTCTATTGTGTTGGGCAAGCCACAAGAAGGTTTTGGTCTTTGGGGGGGGAGGGGCAATAGGGGCAACAGGATTTCCAAATCCCTTGAAAAAGCTTCTGAGGAAGGTTCAGATTGAAAAAGTTCCTCTTGTCCAGGAGATGGTACATGCTCTGGCATGTGAACTAGCCATTGCCACTGAGGCCCCAAATGGGATGGTCCTTGTTATTTCTGGGGTTGTGAGTGGAGAAGTTCTTGATTTTATTGATGATGTCTTGAGGGAGTTGGATGGAGAGATCTTGGAAAAGCCAGTTTCCATTGTTCCAAATTTTGGCTAGTGACATAACTTCTTATTGAGGGTGAAAAGGCCACTGGATTATAGTTCTAAGGGGTTTGCAGTGGGGAATCCATCTATCAATCCAGAATTTGACATTAGTCCCCGAGTGAACCACTCAGTGAGTCCCCAGGTTGCACTTGTTTTTTCATAGTTGAATGAACCTCCAGATTCTAGAAGATCCAGTAGCATAAGGTTTGGGCCTGTGTTGGTATTTGTGATTGAGAACACTGGCCCATAAGCTAGAGTGGTTTTGGGAAAACCTCCAGGCTAAGTTCGCACTCATGGTTTCATTCCTAAGACTAGAGATCTGCATACCTAAGCCACCCTCATTTTTTAGGAGAAAAAGAGTGTCTCAGTTCACTAAGTGTATTTTTATCTTTTCCACTATGGTGCCCTAGATGAAGTTTCTTTGAATTCAATCAATCATAGAGAGAATTTTATAGGGGAGGTAGATGTATTACATGACATGAGTAGGAATACTGTTCAGGGAAGATTTAGCAAAAGTGATCCTCCCAATCATGTTTTCCAACCAGCTAGTTTAGCATACATGGTATCAATGGTGAATTGATAGTCACTGTGACAGGGGCTCTTATGAAGAATGGGGAAGCCCAAGTATCTGCCAAAGGAGCTGGTATCCTGGATAGAAAAGATTTGAGAGAGATGATCCTTATTTTTTTTTTGCAGTTTTTAGAGAAGATAATTTTGGATTTGGAGTGATTCACTCTTTGACCTGAATGAAAGGCCAAATTTTGGAGGACATTCCCGATTGTGACATAGTTGCTGATAGTAGCTGTGGCAAAAAGGGTGAGGTCATCAACAAAGAAAAGGTGAGAGAGAGGGGGGCCTCTTCTACTGATGGAAATGGATTTCTAGAATAGGATGTCAACCTCATGATTGATTCTTTTGGATAGGAGTTCCATGCACATAATGAATAAATAAGGGGAAATGAGGGTGCCTCTAATGGGTTTGAAGAAATGAGCTTTTCCTTATTCACCGAGATAAAAATAGAAGGAGAAAAGATGTAAGACATGATGATAGAGGTAAGTCTGGGGAGACCTTGAAGAAGTGTAAGGTTTGTCTAATGAAGGACCATTCCAGTCTATCAAAGGCCTTTTCAAGGTCAATATTTAGAATCATGTTGCCTTGTTTGACTTTCATCTTTTGAAAATGGGAGATGACCTCTTGGATAATAATGGCATTATCAGAGGTCCTTCTTCTAGGAAGAAAGTTGACTTGGTTAGGGCTGATGAGGTTTGAGAGTAAAGGCCTTAGTCTTTTAGTAATGATCTTTGTAATAAGCTTATATTGAGTATTACATAGACCAATAGGCCTGAAATTCTTGAGGTTGGAAATATTATTCCAATCGGGAATTAAGAGGTAAGATTGGCACTAGGGTCCATGGAAACATTCTGAAAAGTTTCTGTAACGAACTTGTAGACAACTTGCCCCATGATATCCCAATATCTTTTATACATAAATAGGCGGATCCTATCAGGGCCAGGGGCTTTATTGGGGTTAAAAGAAAAGAGGATGGATTTTATCTCCCTTTGGGTAAAAATACTGTCTAGGTGGTCATAGTCCTTCTCTCTCAAAGATCCCCTAGAGAAAAGGTTGTATTGATGTTTTTTAGGGGATGAAAAATAGTCAGTGGTGAAGAGGTTCTTATAGAAGGAGATAACATATTCCTTGATGTCATGTGGGGAGTTGATCCACACCCTATTATCCATCTTCAGAGATTAATTTTATTCCTTCTTCTTCTATTGAGATTAGTAGTGTGGAAGAATTTAGTATTAGCATCACCATCAGCTAGCAGTTGACCCTGAATTTGAGTCTCCAAAGGTCTTTTCCATGTCTGGTAATGTTATTAAAGTCTTTAGTGAGATTCTCTTTAAGATTTTGGAGGTAGGAGCTGGTGGGATAACATGGGGATTTCTGAATCCCAGCTATTATGGCTAGGATCCTAGCCTTTTGGTGGAAGATGTTACCAAAAGTGGACCTATTCCAGTGTTTAGCCTGGAGTTCAAAGTCCCTAGTAGCTTCAGTGATGGGTTTGTTGTTAGGGAAAGAGTTTCTGACAATATTGATAAAATCAGAGTGGGAGCATCACATTGATTCCACCCAAAAAGGTTTATCAATGGAAGGGGGGTCTTGAGGATGTTGACTAGAAGGGGGCAACGGTCAGAATGAGTTCTGGCCATGTGGGAGACAGAGGTCTCAGGAAATAGATGGAGTCAGGTCTCATTTGCTAGGCATCTATCTAACCTTTCAAGAATGAGATGTCTTCTGTGTTTGTACCTTTTATTTGTTCAGGTATATTTGCTACCTTTAAAACCAAGGTCCAAAAGATTACATTTGTTGATGCAATCCCAGAAGGAACCAGTTCTATTAAAAATGATATTGTTCCCCCCAAACTTCTCAGAGGCAGTAAGTATTTCATTGAAGTCTCCCCAACGAGCCAAGGGGCTACAGAGGAGGCCTTGATAGAGTCAACAAAGTCTATCAGGTTCTTTCATAGAGTTTGTCTAGAAGCAAAGCTATTACTAGCATAAAATGCACTAAATGACCAATAGGAAGGGGGAGAATTTACCTTGTCAGCTACATATATCACTTGATGAGAGACAAAGATATCTTGGATACCAATAGAAGAAGAGTCCCACATTATTACGATTCCCCCAGAGTTTCCAGTGGCAGGGAATTGGATTTTACTGTTGAAACCTAGCATACCAGCCAAAGCTTTGTGACCTCCCATTCTGGTTTCAAGCAAGGCCAACAGTGAAGGCTTATGAATATTGATCATAGCCTGGCAATATATCTTGAATTCAACATAATTTCCCCCTAACATTCCATATAATTGCGTTCATTTGAGAGAAGTTGGGGTTGGAAGGAGTTTCCATAATCCCCTTGCTCTTGTCTAATGGATTCAGGGGGCATTTATTGGTTCCTTCCTCTTTTTTTTAGAGAGGATTCATCAGGAATGAGTAGAAGATTCCCGGTCTTGGCAGTTTAATTTCTAAGTCAAACTTGTTGAGGTCCTGAGGAATGAGAACTATAAGGAGTTCGTTTATGAGTTCCTCAAAGAGATGTTTGAGAGGCTTTCTTAAGTTGACAACCTCTATCTGAGGGACTTTTAAAGTGGCTAGGATATTCTCCATTTTCCTATTTCTCTCTTAGAATTTCCATATATTTAGACCTTACCCTCATTTCTAGTGAGAGTGAGAGTAGAAAAGGGCATTGGAAGGGAGGTGTCACTACTGGCTGGGCCCCTCAAAGCTTTTCACAAAAATTAAGCCTTCCATGAGAAGAGATGGGATTGCTGGTGGGAAGAAAGGAAGACTCCGACACATCTTGTTTAGCTCTGAGGAGATTATTTACGAAGTGATGTTGTTCATGAGGTTTTGGTTGAAGATGGTCATCATGGTGATCATCCAGATATTTTAACCATAGTTTGCTAGACCTTGGTTGATGCCCTCCCACCATCTGAGCGAGATAATGAGGGTCCTGAATGCGAATGATGAAGGTTCTCCCGTCGAGCTGGAGCGTTAGAGGTATTACAAAATGTGAGAGGCATAGCTCCAGCCACGACTTGGGAACACGGTCCCTTTCTAGGGGTTTCGAGATGAATATCTCTGGTTGAGCTAGACTGGATCTTGGGTGAGCCATTAGTAGAGAGCTGAGGAAGAGAGTCAGAGGTTGAGGAGTAGAAAGTAGGAATATTATTTTACGGGGAAAGGGATAAAAAGATAGTTTGAGAACTGGCCTTTCTCGTCTTCCATCATTACTGGCACATGCGTCAGTAAATAAAGTGACCTTGGAGAGGGCACAATCAAGCTCATGATTGATGTGCGCCGGCAGAGAGTTATTAGAAGGTCTTGTCATTTGGATACCTAAGGAAGAGAGAGAAGAGTGGATATTTAGACCAGCTTCCAGCTCAGCCTTAGAGAGAGAGACAATTGGGCCAAAGAAATATTGGGCTTGGTTGGGTTGATCCAGGGTGACAACCAAGGCCTTACCTAATAGGGCCTGTTGGAGAAATTTAGGCCCATTAACAGCATCTTCCAATGGGGGAGTTGGGTTATGGGAATTGGGCCTTTTTCCTATTGGTAACAGGAAGTCTCCCATCAGGAAGGTGCTTCTCTGCAATTGGCCCATAAAGTTGACCTGGCCCGTTAGGGTAACAGGCCGTCGTCCTCACACCCTTCACTTTAGCACCGCTTGTAGATGCGCTGTCACAGGGGGTAGGGTTGATTTTCGAGAAAGGGAGATCGAGGAACTTACCTGACCCGGCATCAAACAATTTAACCTTCATGTTCTGAGCCGAGATTCACGATGCATTCTGTTGTTTTCTTGAGTCCTTTCTTCTTCTGTTGAATTTGACCGTTTGCCAGGAGAATTCATTGCCAATTGCGTTCGTCGGAGTATCCAGGTTGTTTAAATCACTTGGAGCTAGTCCTTGGGGGCATGAGTTGGTGACATGACTTAATTTTCCGCAAGAGGTGCAAAGGAAACCCTCCCCTTCATAGATGATTGACTGCTTGTGTCGTCCAATGGTGATTTTCGATTTAAGAGGCACATCCAAGGAAACTTGAATGCAGAGTCTCACGTATCGGCCTCTGAGTGTACCTGAAGTGTAGGCATCGACCTTAATGAGTTTCCCCACTTTCCTTTCCACTCTCTCTAAGATAAACCCATCATAATACTTAGTTGGTAATTGGGGCAATTGAATCCAAATAGTTGTGAATTCGATTGTTGATTCCTTTGGAATGAAATTTGGTTCCCAAATCCTAGCCGACACGTACGCCCCTGCCACAAACCAGGGCCCATCTTGAAGAATTCGTTGCTGAGATTCTTTCCCGGTTAATTTAATCGTAAAGTAATACAGACCTAGATCAATCAAGGGGAATGCTTCCTTTAGTTTCCACAGTTCTATGAGTTTCCTTTTGAGGTAGGAGTGATTCACTTTGTTCCCCACCAATTTGATGATGAGAGAGAATTCCCAAGGCTTGTACAGTCACGCTTGCTCTTTCGGTGACAAGTAAATGTTATCTCCTTCGAGTAATTGAGAAGGAATAGTTTCATTTTCTTGAGGAATGTGATCCGGAGGAATGATCTGACCTTTAGTTATTTCGCAATAGGATAGCTTTACTAGCGTCTCCGTGGCCATGGCCATGGCCATGGGGGTATCTGGGGAATCTGGTGGCTCCGGAGGGATCGACGGGGAATCATGAGTGGTGGTCATACTCTTAGATCGAATGGAGAGAAATAGAAGGGAGAAGGAGATGAATTGTAGAGAGAGGCTGGTCTCTCTCTCTTACTTCTTCTTTTGCTATAATAGGTTAATTATTGTTGAATGTGTGAACAAAGATTGTTAGTAACGAAAAAATTGCAAATATTATTGTATCGTATCGATTTACTGCCTTTACCATGCCAAAAATAGTTGGTAAATGCACGTGTATAATAAGAAGTTAACTACGAGCTTTAGTGACCATAAATGCTCGGTTACGTGGATTTGGCACATAGGGATCTTAGAAATTAACACATGAATCGTGGTAATATGCCATTTGTAAGTTAGTTCAAGAAGAAGATCCGTAAATCATGATGATGTTTTACGTAAAACTTAATTTGAGGGGAATTGTTGGATATCCAAACAAAGTCTTACATTAATAGTTGAATAGATCGAAAACTATATATAAAGTATAAAAATATTATTTAATGATGTGAACTTTTTTTTAAAAAAAAATATTTGGAATTGACCCATGACAAATAATATCACTAATCATACTTATTTTGGGGTGGACATAATCAATAGAAAATCCACTTTCTTAATCCCTTCGAATTATTCCATTTTTAGACAACCTTTTAATCATAACCAAGTCCACAATGCTTCAATTTCTTTGGGTAGATTTAAGATGATGGCACCCAAATTCCCTTTTTCTTTTGGGTGGAATTAATAAGATGATAGTCCAAATTCAAAAATAATAAAAAGATAACTAGACAATTATGAAAATGATAAATAGTTTTAAAATAACAATTAAGTCCTTGGTTTTTTTTCTTTTAAAATACATGCAACTGGTGGTTCAGGTGAATTTAGTATCTTTTGCTCAAATATACTTGTATATTATATACATGCATTAATATTAAAAATACTTATGAATATCTTATTGTAACATATATTAATCGAAATAGTTATGCGATTTATAAACTTCGTTAGAGATATGTATAAATACTTAATTATGACTCCAATAACTAAAATGCGCGAAAAATTTGATGGAAAGTTCAAATTCATCAACTTCAAATTCCGAATCCGCGGATCTCCCACAGAAGGATGGTAGCAAGGGCGGAGCTACCTTTAGGTCAGGGGTACATCTGAATACCCTTCTGCGGAAAATTATACTATGTATATATGGTTTAAAATTATTTTTTTATTTATATATAATAGATGTTGAATCCTTTCGATTAATTTATATTTTTACTTCTGAACTCCTTAATAAAAATCATAATTCCGCCACTTACGATAGGTCATAAATGATGTGGTTTGTGACAAACATCACATGAAACCAAATGATGAAACGTATCATAGTATATACATTTTTATGTAGACAAAATATTTTGGACTTTCAAAAATGAAGAATATAGTCTAGTGATAAATAGTAAAAGTCTCCTACTACTTTTATGACTAGTCTGTTTTGTCTTTCCGCAACCTCACTTGAAGTATCAACAAAAATTGCACTAAGATATATGTGGACCAATTTTTATTTTTTTTTCAAAAAAAAATCTCCAAATTTAGTGTAAACTATTAATTGATCATTACTTATTACCCAATAAAATAAAGCATTTGTTTTGTTGGAGACATAATTAAGGACATCCATACATGAAAGAGAAGAAAATTAAGTGGAGTTCACAGTGAAAACCCATAAATATATAGACAAAGTGATTAATTAAACTTAGATTAATCATCTGATAAACACATTCGTATATTCTCGTTCATCTACGAATTTTTTCCTAACCAAAACCTAAACATTTGAACAATGAAATTAGCTAACGAGCAGTGGTGGACTCAGGATTTAAGGGTCGTGGGTGCTCGTGAGGTTCGAACACATATTCCACTCCCAAAGTTTTAAGATTCGACTTGAAAATCAAAGCACCCAACTATCCTCTTAGTTCCCTGGATACTTTTTTGAAGTTTAAACTTAATTTTTATACTTTTTTTTATAGTTATATCTAGTCTGCGCCGGATTTAACGGGTGTCGGAGCATCAAAAATGCATATAGGCCCACCTCTGATAACGAGTGTCTGATTAGATCGATCAAGTAGTGGTAACGTATAGCCTAGCTAGCTCTCTTTTGTAAGAAAATTAAATTAGCTTGTCATCAAGACCACAACTTTTACACAAAAAATGTAGCATATGATGAATAACCATTCAACAAGTTTTTGTGCTTATTATCTAATTATAATTAGAGACTAATTAATATGGAGTAATATAAGTTTTCCCTGTGGTTAAATGTGTGGTTCTATCATGTCCCCTTGTTAGCAATTAGGCTAATTTCGAGCCAAAATTGTAATGGAGTTCATAGTTAAATGATTTTGCATAGAGTTCATGGGATAAAAATTAATCCTTTAGCTTATATTAAGTTAAGGTTTGATCATAGATTTTGAATGAAAAACTATCTCCTAATATTTATTTGACCATAAAATTTAATCAAATTTTAAAAATTTATCTTATTAAAGATAAAGATAAGATTTGCATATATCTTATCCTGTCATATTCTACTTATGTGATTATATAAGTTATTGTTGTTTAATATATCTTCAAAATATTTTTTCAACTTCCCAAAAGCTGGCCGGTCTTGTGAGGAAGTTTTTGGGAGACATTTGATCACTTTCAATTTTTTCAAGTAAATACATGTCCAAACATCAAACTCAATTTTTTTTTATTTCAACTTCAAAATCCATCACCAAATTGAGAGTTAAATCTTAAACATCCTTAACGAAATCTTGACTTCCTACACCTATAACACTCTAGATTAGTACACATGAGAGATACTGAATATATAAATAAGCAAATCTTAGGGTCTGTTTGGTCATGGAAATTTTTCTCTTTTTTTCGAAAAAATTTTCTGGAGTTAGAAATTGTGGTGTTTGGCCATGAAAATTCGGAAAATAATTTCAAAAAAATTTCTGACAAGGGAAAACAGGTTTTTGTTGTTTTCACAATTTTCCAACTCCAATTCCAACTTTTATTATTATTACATATAAACCCAATCTTTTAAATTTTTACATAAAACTCTCCTTATAACATTACTTTTTCAATATTACGTATATAGCAGTTTTAAAGAATAAGATAATTATAATTTCAAACTTAATGCTATCCTAATTAATATATATCTCTTTTTCTCTCTCATCATTATTTTTATCCCTTATTTAATTTTCTCCCTTATTTAAGAAATTATTTTACTGTTAATTTATATTTATACCTATAAATATATAAAGTATTATATTTATAATAGAAATATACAAAGTATGTTATATATAAAGTTTATACCATGTATATACCATATACACATATATAAATATACAAAGTATGTTATATATGAAGTTTATACAATGTATATACCATATACACATATATAAAAATACAAAGTATAAAGAAACATACTAAGCATATTTATATATTTATGATATATGATATAATATACCATAAATATGCAAAGCATGTTTTACATAGAAATAATTTATTCACACACAGTAAAATCTTTCATGTATAAGAAAATTAAAGAAATAAATTAGCGGCACCCTAAAATTTAATAACAACTCATTATTTCTTATTTTTTAGGAACGAAAAATGAAGGAAATAAATAAAATAAATTCCTAAAAAAATAAATTTGTTTGAAAGATAGTATTTGTTACCTAAAAAATAGGAAGCAGTGATCTTTTAATATAACATCCATATTTAAAATTTTCAAATATGAGAAAACAGCTATTAATGTAAATATTATATATGTCATAATTGAAATTCATTAAATATGGTCATGTATATGTAATTATTTTTATAATAGTGGTTAATTGTGCTTTTTTTTTCATTAGTAGGTAAATTTTAGTTGGGTGATTTTGATAGTTTGTAAAAGTTAGGGCATAAAATCATATTTAAAAAAGTTTTTTCAAAAGTCAATTTTTTTTTTAAAAAAAGACATGATCAAACAACTCCAACTCCAATTTCACCTCCAACTTCTACTTCAACTCCGAAAAATTTTAGTTTTCATGGCCAAACGGCTACTTACTCTCTAATGATGCGTTTTAAAGTTGTGCGGATCTAGACCCAGAGCAGAAAATATCACTAGTGGACTGGACCTATACATATGATATTAGAGCCACTCCTATGTCAGTCGATCTTGTTGGTGTGGATCTGAGTTTAAACAAAGTTTAGACAAATATCGATAAGACGGGCAAACCTCAATCCTGAATCTAGGTAAATCTCATGCAGAGGAAAAGCCTCAGCAAAGACATCATTGAGTCCATAAGAGGAGGTGCATGTAACACCTCGAATTAAGATTAAAAGTCTCGTATTGGCAAAACAGATCTTACTCTCTGATGATGCATTTTAAAATCATGCAAATCTAGACCCTAATAATATCACTAACAGACTGAGCCCTTACAACACCAAAGTCACAAAGTCCAAATTATGGGTCAGCCAAAACAATGAAATGGTCACTTCATTATGATATCAAAATTGATGTGACAAGACAATGCTAATGTGACAATTGCTAATGACATAATTTTGAGTGACCTCTCTCTTTTCTCTTCTTTCTTTTGACATACAATGAACACTTCATCTTTCCATCAGTCTCTTATATACTATTTGTACTGAGTTTTCAGATCACTACAGTGCCTCTTTATTTTAACTTAGATAGAAACACTAATTTGTTTGGAAGTTTTATAACTGCAGTTATCACTTAGGTAAATTAAAGGAGACACTAACTTCAATGTTCCAATTGAGTAGCTTTGTTTTCTTTTTCTTTAACAATATAAATGCATGGATTTGATTAAAACAACTTCAACCGTTCAATGCAATGAAAGTAAAACTAGGGTTAATTTTTAGACTTTTAGTTTTACTCGTCACAAACTGAGATGACATACAAAAAAACAACTAATAACATGGTTATTTTATCATAGCATCCCTATTAAATAATATTTAATTACATTGTGCCTTGAAATAATTTGAAGAAATAAATAATTAATATTGAAGATAAAATAGGAAAAAAAATAAATTATCTTTTTTTGATATGTCAAAAATAACGAGTAAAAGTAGAAATTGAATTAAAAAATTAATGACAGGTAAAAATTAATAGAAGGAGTAGTTTTAGAATGTATTAAAATATTAATGCATGGATTAGTTCAATGTATATTAGTAGTACCTTGTTTGATATACCTTTTTACCGTATGTATAACTAATGTAAGCATTAGTTATACACTCTATTGTGTATTAAAGTGTGTATTACTAATACCTCAAAATTTATGGCATTAACATGCTTAAAGACCCTATTACCCCTCAAAAAATTTTCCGTATTCTTTCCAACATATATATTGAGGATATTATGTAAAAAGTAATTTTTTTAAAATAAATATGTAATTCATATTTTTTTTAATACATTAAATAAACACTATATAAAAAAAATATTAGCACAACTAATACAATAATTTGTATTATTCTTATACACTCTCTCTGCCAAATGACTACTGAAAATCAGTGCATTAAATTAGCTAGTGCTGATATGATTGAATTCAGACTTACTTTCCTATTCTTTAATTTATTTTATGCATTACCTTTCTTATATTTTATTTTATTTTATTTATGGAATTATGGATACAATGAAAATTGATTTCTCATCTGATCATTCAATTAAAATTGTAATTATTATTTCAACTTTTTTTTTTGTTAAAGAAAATTTTTAATTACAAAGAAAGGTAATCTTCTGAAATAATATACCGACTATTAATTAAGCGATCATATTAGAAATCTAACTCTACGAAAGGATGCAATTTTGACATTTGGTTTGAAAGAATTGAAAGAAAAGAAGTGAAATGTTATGATTTCAAATTTAGTGTCTCTTTCAATCTGTCTTCAGATCTCTTTTTCTCATTCTTTTTGCCTCTTCTTCTCTCTTTAAAAGCAACTTTAGCTAACTGAACTTGCAGAAGTTTCAGTACTCTATTTAGTCTACTTTCTATTTAAAAGAAAAAAAAAATAGTAATATTTGAAAAGAAAATTAGGGTTTGAAAAAAATTGAAAAAGGATATTTGAAAGTTAAAGCTGCATGCTTCTCGATATGTATTTTACTTAAAAAAAAAAAAAAATACTAAAGTGGTTTGAGTAGAAAGAAATTCTCTTGAAAAAATTGGTTAAAATAATTTGATATAAATATTGAGCGTTGAAGAAAGTACTTAGATAAGAGGGGGAATTGTGTTTGTATCATGTTCTAAGTCATCTTATTAGGCCAAGGGTAGTTTCGTACACATCCTTCGTTAAAAAATTATATGACATAAATAAGTTAAATCGTAGCTATTATGAACACTTTTAACACAATTGAAAAGAATATTTGTTCACCCTTCACTAAGTTTTTGACTCTGGCACCTATGTGTATACGACAATCGATTTGTATATACATATCACATAAATATAATATAAAAAGGTTCGAGAATTTTCATTAATATTCTTCGTCAAGTTTCTGACTCTGAACCGATGTGTATACTACAAATGTTTATGATGGTCGGGAAGAATAATACTGAAAACTTTCGAATTTTATTATATTATGTAGTATTTATGAGATATATATACACGTAAATTGTCGTATATACATAAGGAAATCCAAGTTACGTATACGTGTTGTTATGAATCAGACAGAATAAAGCAAACTACAAGTAAAAGAAAAATAAGAACAACACAACAGATTTACGTGGAAAGCCTTGCGGGAAAAACTATGAGCAGAGGAAGAGGAATTTTACTATAAAAGGAGAGGAGTACATATAATGTGAAGAATGTGTGTATTTTCTGAATACTCAAAATAATCACTAAATGCACTTATATAATACGTGCATACAAATAAATCCTGAGCACAAAAACATAAACTTCCATACCGCGGGGGCATCGGGCCTATTGATCCGATCCCTTCGCTACCACCACAGACCCCATTGAAACATCACAAACATGGATCGCACCGTGAAATTTTTTGGACCGGATCAACAAAATTCGGATCACAACTCTAACATGTATCGTAATAAACATTTGCTAATCAGTGGCCGAACCTTCTTCAATGGATCGTTTATACATAGTTATTATTTTTTATGTATATTTTTAAGTAGATGTTGAACGGTCTTTGACCCTTCGTATGTTTACTTTTTATATTTTAAAATTCCTAACAAAGAATTCTAGTTCCGTCACTGAAGCTAAGAGGAGATACACCTACTGATTGGTAATTGACCAGAAGAGTCAAAAAGGTTGCAAGATTCGTAGGAAGACATAATGGCAGCAGGTAGGAAGAGAACTTATGGGAGCAATAAATGTACAAGCGTGGTGTTGAATAGTCATGTCAAAATATTAAACTTCATTTATTATTCTCTTTAATTAATTTTGTTGAATAGTTGTGTCTAGGGTTTATCAGGATTTTCGTCTTATAAAGGTAAAGATAAGATATGCGTAAATATTTATCCTTCTTAAATTTTATTTATCGAAGTATATTAGGTACATTATTATTGTTGTAGATGTAGCATTGGTAGAGTTATGAGAACTTTTGTCTTATAAATGTAAAGATAAGATATGCATATATATCATTTATGGGAGTGTACTAGGTACGTTGTTATTATTGTTGTTGTAGACGTAGCAGTGGTATACCCAAGATTTTTGTTAAGAAGGTTTAAAAGTGTACGCGTAAACTAGTCGAAGGGGATGTAACATCTACTATAGATATATAAAAAATATAACCATGCATAAATAGTGTAGTTTTTCGCCGAAGGGGTTCAGATGAACCCTCTAAGTATATATGCTAGCTCCGCCCCTGAGATGTAGCAGATGAATTATTGCTCAGATTAGTTTGAGCGTCTCTTGATTGATTTTGTAACGTCTATCCACCAAGCTTAGAAAGAAACACCTTCGAAAAAAATGAATTTGAGAATTGTTAATTCAACCTATTCATTCTATAAAGGTAAAGATAAGATATGTGTATATATCTAATTCTTCGCAAATTTCATAGATGGAAGTATAATAGGAACTAGCTAGGTACGTGTTGTATTAATGTTTGGATTAATCTGCATGTCTCTTGACTAATTTTGTAATAAGATTAACGTCTGTCCACCAAACTCAGAAAGAAATATGAGAATTCATAAGTCTTAACCTATTTTATAATTGACTACTTGATTATATCCTTGGATGCTTCGAGAACTTATCTTCTTGATACCTTTTGGTCTTCCACAATTTTAATTCGTCACATAATTTAATCGGTTGCAAAAAATTTTCGAAAATAAATAAAATTAAATTTTGTGCTTTTAATTAATAAATGTTACAGGATTTTTCTGATTGTGAAAATATTTTATTAAAGGTAAAATGCAAATTTAAAATCATTTTTTTTCAAATGCATAATGTGTCATTCTTTTTTGATTGAACTTATATGGAAATAGAAATACATAATTGGAATGAAAAAAAGATACTTCATCTGTTTCAATATATGTGATGTTACTTGTTTAATAAGTAAAAATTTAGAAATTTGTAATTTAAAAAGTAAATTCTTAATATTTGTTTCCCTTTAATCATATCATTAAGAAGTTACTTGTAAATGATTTTTCAGAAAAATAATATTTCAAAAGCTGAAATGCACACAAGCCAGATGAAGAAAAAGCCCAATAGTTATGTACTTATGTGTTTTAATTGGGCCTTTAAATAACTGGACTTTATCTATAACATAATTTAAGGCCTTTCACTGATGGGCTTTTGTTTTTGCTTTTACTGTGGTTCTGAAATCTGAATTAGAGAGAAACAAGTGTTTGAAGTTTAATTATAAAAAATCTCACCATTTTGCAAAATTATTGAAAATTTTAATTTTAGATTTATCGAGATATATAATTAGCTCCTGATGCATTCAACACATTTATTTCTTGTAAGATACATAATTATCTCCCGACACATTTTTTTCGATTTTGGATCCGTCGAGATGCATAATACATCCAACTAAGATACATTTTTTTCTTTGTAAAGATACATAATAACTCCCGATATATTTTTTCTGATTTTGAATTTGTCGAGAAACATAATTAGCTCCTAATACATCCAACGAAGATGCCTAGTTAGTTGAAGTTTTTGTAATTACTTTGTAAGGGTGAAATTTTGTTGTAAGTATGATAAATTAAGATGTATATTTTTGTTGTTTTTTTCAAAGAAATATTTTATGTTTCCATCGTTTCGTAGGAGGAGCTAGAGGGATGAGAGGGGCTTTATTTCGTAGTTCTTTGATTAGAAAATTATATTGTATATATAATGTTTAAATATTTTTTGTTATTCTTAAAAATCACCAGCTCTTTAAATTTGTCAATAAATTCGTTTAGACAGCCAAAGTATGGCCTGTTACAATTTTTTTATTTGTTTATTTAAATTGTTTATTAAGATGCATGTAAAATCCAAAATAAACAAGTAAAAATAGACAGAGGATATTAAACTTCAAGGATTAATGATCCACACAAGTTTTAGTCAATCTTGAATTTTGATTAATCTACATCATTAATTATGCAACTTACTAAAAACACATTTGATAGTTACATAAAATCATACCTTAAAACCACTTACACATACTAATATTAATTTATTTATTTAACATTATTAGTATTATGATTTGATTTTATCTCCCCCACCACATTGACCCCTCCCCCAACCAGACCACCATCCCACTCCCTTAATTAATTAATTTTATTGAAATCATGTGTAGGTGTGTTCGTGATAATATTTTCTGTTTACTTATCAAATATAGAAAAATATGAAACGAAACACTTATTTCCCAAGAATTTATCAAATATAGAAAAATATGAAACAAAACACTTATTTTCCAAGAATATATTTTCCGTAAAAAATACCAAATACACACTTAAAGAAACTTTTGCGCGGTGGCTGAGCGTTATCGCGAGCTAATATCGTCACTGAATATTTCATTTTCATTAGAGAAATCGTTAGTATCATCAGTTGATGCTTTGGAGTTTGCTAAGCGGTTCCATCGAGAAGCCACTCGCGGCACACTTACGAGAAATCAGCTGCGAGAAGCTCTTCTGGAACAAGCATATTATTAATCGATATTTGGTGTCGTAAGACATAGTAGTAATAGTCCGGCCCTTAAAGAAATGTAAGATAACTAGTCTGTGTACAATAGATTTTTGTTGTTCGACTGTTTCTCTTATTCTATGCATAGCAAAAGTTTTAGTACCCAAATTTTTTTATATATTTTTTTTAAGACATAGTAGTAGTCTTTGAGGTGCTTTAGAATTGTGTGTCATCATGTTAACCTAGTTGTCAAGTTGAAGCAACATAGCTAGGCCACACAAAGTGGTAGGTGGGTAGGCAACTTAATTAGTTGGATTTTAGTTCACACATGTTTTGCAATTTGTCTTGTCATCTGGTCATCATGTTGCCCAAATATACTTTTGTTTACTTCAATTTTGGTCCCATTTTGCTTGCCATACATATTTTCTAGTGCTTGCATGAACAAAGCACCAAATAAGTTTGTATGTATTGTTTGACCAAACAAATGTACTTTCTTTATAGATACAAAAGTAATTGTACTTTAAGGTACAATTATTTATCACGAAAAAATGTGATGCAGTGCATGAAGCTGGTCCTTAACTTCTTTAATTAGAAGTTTTAAATTCGAGTCCTAGATATGAAAAAATTCTTGTTAGGGAGCGGTTTCTGCAAATGGACCCTACCCCATGCGAATTCAAATTAATTGGGCTCTATGCGGGTATCGGACATCGGATGAAAAATAAAAAAAAAAGTATAATTATATACATGATACATCAACAATCAAGAGTTGATTTTTAGTTGAATAATTAGAACCCCGCATGGGGCTGCTCCTCCCTTAACCAAAGGTCTCAGGTTCGAGTCCTTGAAATTTTTTTTGGTAGGGAGCTTTCTCCAAATGGGCTCTACACGGCACGAATCCAAATTAGACGAACGTCAATGCGGATATCAAACGAGAGATGAAAAAACCAAAAGAAAAATAGAAGAGAGAGAGAACAATTAGAATCCTAAAGTGACCACCTTGAAGTACAATTTTTCATCGCACGGTCAATATAATCCTTTGCAGACGATTTAAACATGCAATGAGATTGTAACGGAAAGAGTGACCTTAGCTTGTTGTCGATTCAACTCTTTGTTGCTCTGATTCGTCGTATAAAAGAAATCTACCTCTAAATACCCTAAGAATGTTTTCAATCCAAGAAAATTTAACACTAATCACTTCTTTGATATTTTTAATTAATTACAACTCATATAGTTTATAAAGTTTTACAATGTGGATAAACCTACGCTAAAGAACAAAGTATAAAGGTTCACTTTTGTTTTCATATCAAAAACATCGACTTATACATATATACGTACAATATTGAATTCGATTTTCTAGAATCCTTACTTCTGACTTGTACTCATATAAACAATTCATAAAAGTAAGACGCTAAATTTTCTAAAACACGTGTAATTGAGATAATCATCCTATTAATGCTTTATGAAAATGCCTATACCCTTTGGAAAAGATTATATATATCTAATTAATTTCAAACCAATCCTTTTCGCTTTGACTTTTCAAATTTGATATTATTAATTTTGTAATAAAATGAGACAAAGAAAGCAATTTCTGAGAATTTTCTTCTTATTATTATTATACTTTATTTAGTCCATCAAGTTGTGGAATAATCATGCAGAACAAGAGAAATTATCTTTCATTTTCTAATTACAAATTATTTTTCAAGATATTTATTCAATTCTAAGTTCAAGATAAACATAACAAGTTGTTTATTGGAGTAATTATTTTAAAATTTTAAATGCTTAATTATATTACTCATAATATTTAACAATTTAATAATGATGAACTTCCCTCTAATTATAAACATCAAGTTGTGGAATAATCATGCAGAACAAGATAAATTTTTCATTTTCTAATTACAAATTATTTTCAAGATATTTATTCAATTCTAAGTTCAAGATAAGCATAACAAGTTGTTTATTGTAGTAATTATTTTAACAATTCTAATGCTGCATTATATTACTCATATTATTTAACAATTTAATGCTGGACTTTCCTCTAATTACATGATTAAAGTCCAGAAAACACATTATAATCTGGTCCACCAACCCAAAATTCCACAAGCAATAAGCTACAGTTTATTACGCACAATACATATCGTATTCAGAATTTTAAGTTTATTATTTTGAATTTTAAGATAGGACAATATGTTAGGTTGTGGATAGATAACTTAACATACTAATTAAGTAAATTTTAACATAGCTACAAAATTTAAGCCAAGGTTAATTACTTAATTCTGTCTAACCTTTAACTTGTATTATAACGATTAAACTTTCTTATCAGAGGCAGAACAAAGTTTTGAAATTTATTTATTCAAAATTTTAATTCTTTAAAATTACTGAAGTTTTTATATAAATATAATCCGAAATAAAATTATTGTGTTCAATCAAACCTGTTTTAAGATATAGTTTTAATTTGTGTACACTGATGTTATGATTCAAGGAAATTTCTTGGAAGGTGAAATGTGGTTACTTTATCCCTAATTTAAAACAAGTGAAATCATAAAATTAAATAAATCAAACAGCAAAGTGACAAAACCCCACCTAGGAATAAACACAACCCTTTTTACTCTAAACATCAATTAATAAAAGTGTGTCATGTCTAAATATGATTAGTAATCGCGATAGTATATCTGAAGTTTTATGGCAATATTTTACTACTATGTCACGCTAATTTATACATGTACTAATCTCGAAATTAATTTGAGGATGAACTTATTCCATGTTTGATTAGGATAAAATACGTGACATAACTTACAATCTCGAAACAATTATAGTGTTTTTTTATTTTATTTGAGGATGAAATAACCAATCTCAAGATAGCTAATAACAGAATAATTAATATTATTATCACTCGATTTAAATAATAAATAAATTAAAAAATAATATTATTTTATAAATTTAATTTATAAAATTTAAAATTTAACAATAATTATTTATCAAAATACAACTGAAAAATAGCCCGTAAAGATCATTTCTATCCTCGTATTAAACAATCACTCAGTTTTTTTTTTAATATATAGTATTTTAATAATGGTACACATGTCAGTCTGTAATTATAAATTAATATAATCCAAGATTATAACAGAAAAAAGCTATGTTTACTATCACTTCCCTCCAAACCGCCCATGTCTGATGACATTTTTTATTATGGAATTTTGATTGAATTGAATGAAAAGAAAAACGAATATTCATTTATCAGCTAAATAAAATATATAACTATTAAAAATTATGTATGTATGGTCATCCAATTGACCGTCAAAATCTTTTTATAATTACAATGTTTACAAAAATAACATATTTAAAGAAATTCCATAGGTGGAAATTGGAAACGATAAATTGTATGGACCTTATCATTTCCCCGTGGACGAAGAGAAATTGTTTTTGTTTATAATATCATTGTTTGTCTGATTATTCCTGTGTGCTACAGAAAAATATTATTCTTTAGAATATATAATAATATATAATAATATATAACATGTAAATTTGATTCTATAGAAAACGTAACTATTACTATGAAAAACGACTGTTATAAAGAGATTTAACTATATTTTATATTTTAAAATTGAGACTAATTAAGTAAGTGCTATATACCTAAATTCATTTTAATTTGATGAATGTCAAGAATCCAACAATTTGATTATGACTTTACTGATCATAAACTATCATAATAATTACTCAAATAAAATTTCTTTAGACAGTATGGAGTGCTAATTGCATCGAAGAAATAATTATGAGCGAATAATAAAAACAAGTTACATCATCGATGTTTTAAAATTTATTGCCTAGGGTTATAGAATCTAATTTACCTTTTATGACCTAAGTTTTGATAGTTAAATCAATTATTGAACTTCACTTTAATTTGATGCATTGGTTTTTTCCTCATATCTTAGTTAATCATTGAGCAAGTAGTATAATTATTATCATCCTAATAATATAAAGAAGTCAATTCTATCAAAGTCTTTCTTTGGATTCTTTTATCACTAACACAAAAGCGATTGCAAGAAGATATTTTATGAGTTATGCGTAGATAAAGAGAGATGGGGCCCAACAAAAAAAAAAGGAGAAAATTTTATTTTAATAAATTCCTATCAAATAATTATTTTATTTATCATGAAGATAAGTGAGTTATTGAAGTGTGGATGATATAAGGATAATGTATGATGTCTATTTCAAATCTCACTATAGAGTAAAATATTTATGGAGCATCAAACAAGAGTTGAAATTAGCAAAATAATTGAATATAATAAAGATTTTGAATTAGAAGTAGGTTATCTATTTGTTGTCGAACTTATTAAAGAGGGGATATATCGTCTCATCCTCTTAAGGCTATTATTGAAGGTCACAAGTATTTGTTGAAAAATAATATCACTACGTATTATTACACGTTATTTGGAGGGATATGAACAAGTAACAAGCATGAAAAAGATATCATAACATGAAATTAATTAATTCTTTTCCTTATTGATTTAAGTTATGTTGCTTTTGATATACATATACATATGAACAATCTCAATTAATTATAACTCAAGCGTCGATGGCGTATGGCGATTGGGCCAAGCCGAGTCTGCAGAAAGGCTTTGATAACTCAAGGTTCAATGAGGAACGGAGAGTGAGGGGAAGAGGAGGCAACCTTTGGCCCTATCATCCTATTCTCTCCGATAGACAGACATAATTCTTTAAAGCAACTTCGTCGATCACTTTCTGGTACTCATCGAACGAAATCCTCATAGAGATTCCTTAAGGACTGATTCACTCGGCATAGATTGTATCACTGATCTCGACTCAAAAGGAGATGAAAAAAAAAAGCAATAATAACAAGCAATAACAAAACAAACATCGACGACACATACGAACCTAAATAACATATATATGTTTGATATAACATAAAGTATATAAATAAGCCCATTCCATTTCGGTTCATGGGTAAAATAGGGAGGAAATTAATTAGTACAACCTCCAAAATGGATCAATCCTAGCCGTTCGATCAATCCCGATTAATCCCCACCCTTAAATAAACACACCTTTTTCCTCTGAATTCGGAAAAAAATCAACTGTCACCAACTACTTATCAACGTCTCTATTGTTCCATCATAACACACAAGTCCTCAAAACATACAAATTCATCACCATTTTTATCGACACCTTTTATCATACGCTTAAGTAACAATAATAGTTCCTCTTTACTAAGCGGGTAGGATCCAACTCGGGTAAATATTGCCTCGAGTTTCTCCTTCTCTATTTTATGATGGAAAATAGATTGTTTTTGATAAACTCATTAACAAAACGAACATGATCACCAAAATAGAATTAATTAAAAAAAATGACAAAAATATAACATTAACCTAAATAACATATTATATTAGAAAAATCAACTATCACCAACTACTCATCAACGTGTTTGTTGTTCCATCATAACACAAAAGTCCTCAAAACATACAATTATCCATCTCCATTTTTATCAACACACTTAAGTAACAATACTAGTTCCTTTTTACTAAGCGGGTTGGATCCAACTCGGGTTAATATCACCTCGTGTTTGTCCTCCTCTATTTTATGATGGAAAATAGGTGGTTTTCGATAAACATAATAACAAAACAAACATGATCAACAAAAAAAATTGACAGAAATATAATATTAACTTAAATAACATATTATATTAGAAAAATCAACTATCATCAACTACTCATCAACGTGTGTGTCTGTTGTTCCATCATAACACAAAAGTCCTCAAAACATACAAACCCAACTCCATTTTTATAAACACCTTTTATCATACAGAGCGGACCGGATCCAACTCGGATTAATTTCGCCAAATTCAGTAACAAAACGAACATGACCATCAAAATAAAAGAAATGACAAAAATATAACATTAACCTAAATAACATACTATATATTAGAAAAATCAACTATCATTGGCTACTTATCAACGTGTTTGTTGTTCCATCATAACACAAAAGTCCTCAAAACATACGAACCCATCGCCATTTTTATCAACGCCTCTTATCATACGCTTACAATCCTCTAACGTACACCTTCCATCTCCAATCATACTAAACACGTTAAACAGCTCCTCCGCCGTTATCTTTCCGTCATGATCGACGTCGAAAAAATCAAACGTATCGCGCATCTCCTCATCACATGCCGGAACTCCAAAAGCGGAGACGACAACACTGAATTCATCTAAGCTAATACATCCATCTCCATCAACATCAACGCCGTCGAGCAACAGCGTCAGTTCCTCTTTACTAATCATTTTTGATCCAACTTGAGTACTGAATATCTCTTCGAGCTCTTCTCTACTTATTCTACCATCCTCGTCTTTGTCCATCATGTGAAATGCATTGGTGAGTTCCAGGTATATGTCAGAAAAGCCATTATTAGGTAAAACGCTTGTTGGCGTGGATGCACCTGTGTGTTTTTCGAACTCTGAGGATGATGATCCAAAAGATGTGTTTGCAGATCGAGAGATTTTGGATGGACGAGTACTTTTGCTGTAATTGAAGAGTTTTTTAGGGAAGTTTTTGATGAGCTGCTTCATTATTAGTAGTACAAAGTAGAAATAGAAAAATGAAAAGTAATAGGAATAATGAAAGAGAAGAGGATAGTGGAAGGAGGGAGGAAGGAGGGGGAGATTAAATGGGTGGACGAAGAGGAAGACATGGTGAATTTCCAGGAAGTTTCCTACTGAGAGGAAAACAGAAAAAGAGTATATTTATATACTCATTAATTCCTTTTCTAACTTTCCAACCGAGTTTAAAAAAATAAGTTTTTTTTTATAAATTTTGTGATTTTAAATTAATATTATGTTAAATTTATTCAAATATTTTTTAATTTTATGATTTTAAATATACCATCTAAAAAATTAAAATTAAAAAATTATTTTTTTTTAAAAGAGACTAAAAAAAATAAGGTAATATTTTTGAAATAGAGGGAGCATGTGGTATTTGTTTTGTTTGGTTTAGTTTGGTGGTATGTGACCGTACCATGTGCTCATAGGATTGCAAATATATTCACTAATAATAATTTGACTGTAGAATTATTTTATCTTCTATAAAAGAAATTATTTATTTTACTATTTATGCTATAGAAGTGATTTTCTTTATTTTTTTTATTTCAGTTATTTCGGCTATATGTATATTGTTTTGGACTATTTATTTTTTAGTTGAGTTCTATTGAATTTTTTTCCACTAAAACAACTCTTCTGCTTTTAAGATAATAATATGGACTGCTGCGTACATTTTATCCTCCTCAGATCCTATTTTATAGGACTACACTCGATATATATTATTATTATAAAGAAACAAATTTATCAAACTCAATGATGACATAATTCAAAAATAAATCATGAGATCTGTTACAAAATAGGAACTCACTTTCATTACTTTAAATTTGTAGGACTTACAATTTCTAAATACTAGAAATAAATATTCTGCATTATAAATCAAAATTTATCTCTTTCAGGAGTTCTTTGGGAGAAAATGAATGGTCGAGGGGATGTTACGTGTTTCTAATAGATCTTTTTTTTTTCTCAATCAAAGTGATTTTTGTTAAAATTAATTTAAAAGAGTAGCAATATCAAAAAAAAAAAAAAGTAGATATAAGAAGACAAAATAAAAGATTAGAGTTTTTTATTCTTTCAAGTATCAAGTGTACAAGTCTTTCAAATATCTACAATGTGAACCTTATGCATCTATTTGTAGTGTCATACAAAGTAATGACGGAGCCAGAAATTTCACTAATGGGGTTGAGAATCGAAAAATGTAGGCATACGAACTAGCCGAAGGGGGTTCGAAATTAATTATATATACATAAAAAATAATTTTAACCATATATAAATAGTAGAATTTTTCGTCAAAGGGAATTCGGATGAATCCCTTATGATAAGGTAGCTCCGCCATTGATACAGAGGCATGCAAAAGGTTGTCATAAACATGATATTTAACTGTTAACATAAGAGAGGAGGTTAGGGATGTGTAAGGTCACAAGAATAATAGTCATGAATGACGGAAGTTATCTTCATAATGAAGGGGAATAATAGAAATAAGTAGTGGAAGTAATTTCTAGATTAGTGAAAATCCACACTAATTAGTTTTTCAACGGTTCTCATTTTTGAAGTTTTAATTTTTATACAATATTTAGAAAGAACATAAAATCTTTTAGTGGAAAACGAATTTAATTAAGATCAGTAAACAATAGGAAGGGTGATCAAGAGGTCATGAGTTCAATTTGCAGATTCTGCATATAGCGAAAAATTTAGTGCACCAGAATATCCTCTTAAACAATAGGAAGGGTATTGTTCGAAATGAAATTTTTCGATATAAATTTAAATTAATCGGGCACTAATATGGTCCAGAATTGTCTCCGGAAATGAAGGGAAAGGATGATGATGCAGCTAGCTGGATGACAAT
>NC_061120.1:218160143-218229123 GCF_002878395.1 Capsicum annuum | reverse complement strand
AATAGGCAACATAACAAATACATTAATTTCAACTTTTCTGGTTCTATTTTTCTACATACATCAAAATTTAATTACTGGATATAAGCAACAATAGCAGTACATAATATCACCAACATGGATTGTGGTGCAGTGGATGGGGCTGCTCCACCCTTAACCGGAGGTCGAGGGTTCGACCCTGGGCATGGAGAAAACTCCGCTTCCCCCAGAATGGAGCCCTACGCGGCGTGAATCCGGATCAGTCGGACTCCAATGTAGGTACCGGACACCGCCGGATGGGAAACCAAAAATAAAAACAGTATATAATAGCATCAACTGTTCCTCCTCTACGTCTCGATGCTCTTGCATATGGTGTATCTGCAAATCTATCAAATGAGTTATACAACGCAACGTTTCCAATATTTTTAGCCAACTCATCTGCCTTCAACTTGTCATCATGCAATCCCTCTTCGAACAATTTCCTCAATCTCACTTTGATTCATATATCAAGCATCCCGTCTGTTCCAACAATCAAAATATCATCTTTTTCGATGTTTAATTCCATCTTCTTAGCAACACTTGGATTATCCCTACACTTCCCCAATTGATACGGGCACCCGAATAATCCCCGTTGTTGTATCGATGACTTGTATACACTATCACCAACGTTAGCAGCACATATAGTATTTTTCTCTGAGTTTAACGTTATAATACAAGCTGTAGATGAACCTTCATAATTTGTGTTATTATAAGCTTCTTGAAGAACCTTTTTAGGTTTTACATGACCTTTTCGTAGCGATAAGTGAATTTCTCATAAGCTCTCTTGCATATATTCCAGTGTCAATTCCCTTTTTCGGTGCTCAACCACCAACACCATCAGCAACACCAATAGTTTGATATGGTTCCTGGATGAAGTGTGCATCTTCACCTAATGGCTTCTTTGGGTTGTCTTTAGGCAAGTATAGAGATCCATCCACCATTTTTAGGCATGGTAATTTGTTGCTACTAAAATCATCGTAACTAAATTTGATTCTCTTGTTGTCACTATGAATATTATTTGCCAATGAATCATTATCTAAATACCTCTTATAACGCCGCAACTTCAAAAGTTCATCGAACTTGTTGGAAGAAATATTATCGATCATCGTGACCTAACGATGAAGATATGCATGCAGCCATATTTGTAATTATGTTAATTATACTGCAAATTAAACTTTGGGAAGTACGAAATTTGAGGAGGTGATGAAAGTAGTGCTGGTAGGGTTACTAATATATATTTGAGTTGTAATCCAAGTAAAATTGGTTTTGGAAAGACGATTTTAGGCGTATTAACGGTTAAATCCTTGTTAAAATTGGAACCAAAACTTTTTTTGGCCGGGCTAAGAATTGCTGATCTTGTTTGGACTTCTGTGGCTCAGCCAAGACATATAATGATCACATGGCTAGCAGTGCATGGTAGATTACTAACGAAGGCAAGATTGATGCATCTGCATATACTGAGTGTTGTTTATGTGATGGTCAAAGAATTGAAACATCTCTGCACTTATTTGCACAATGTGATTGTGAGTGGATAGACAGATTGAGGACTGATCCTGCAGTCATGGGCAGGCATCCAATTCCACAAAGGAGAGGTGAGACGTACAGGTACTGGAAGCAATCAAAAGGAAGCACTGGAAACAATTTTATAAACAAGTGGTTGCAGCTTTATGGAGTGATGCTATCATCTATCATACATGGAGGGCAAGAAATTGGAAACTCCATAGAGGCGTTACTATTGGATGTGATACTGCTATAGTACAGCTAGATTAAATCAGAATTTATAGAGAGAGTAAGGTTGTTTAGGAATGCCAAAAAGGCTCGTAGTTGTTATAATTTGATACAACATTTTTTCTTATAACTAGTCTGATTCAGTTAGAGGCCTAAAGAAGTAGCAGCCTTCCTAGAAAGGGCTATGGATTCTAGGTTCTCTGTAGGTGTATTGACTTGCTTGTTAATGGTATTTACATTTTACCCAAAACAAAAAAAAAAAAAAAAAACTTAATTGGATTGCAATTTTTGGAAACTAATTGGTTTGTCAGGCAAGTTACTTAGCTTGATCCATCTTCGGCTTCCATTCATTACGCATAAATACCATCATTGGTGGCAATTATTCTCGAGCTAATATGATCAAAAAATACATTTTAAAATATTAATCAAATTTCATACAATTAATTTAATTTTCGAAAAGCAAAATGTGACAAATCAAATTATTTAACTTTAGTAACTAAAGTAAGAGAAATAATAATATATATCACTTCAACATAATTTACTAATAAAAATAAAGAAATAACTATATTATAATTTCTTACAAATTTCTCCGTAATTTTCTTTCTACTGAACAAACTCAGCGTTTTCATGAAGTTCAAATGCAATATAACTACAAATTATTTTTATATTATGCTCATAATTATGCTCCTCCTATATATACCAATCATATCGGTTTATTTATAAATCTATAAATCAAATTAAACTTATATAAAATTGATTTTTTCGATCTTGATTTTAGTAAGTTCTTTCGATTTTTTTGATTTCCTCGATTTGTTTTAATAATTACATAGTAAATAAAAGTTAATCGGATTAAACAACTTCAAAAAAAAAAAAAAGAAAAAACATTTGAAAAATGAAAGAACTACACAAAAATCCAATACATACAAAAAAGTTCAATTGCAGATAGACCAAAAATAGGCAACGTAAAAAATACATTAATTTCAACTTTTGTGGTTCTATTTTTCTACATTTATACATCAAAATTTAATCACTGGAAATAAGCAACAATAACAGTAATATCATCAACTTTTCCTCCTTTACGTCTTGATGCTCTTGCAAATGGTGTATCTGCAAATCTATCTAATGAGTTATACAATGCAAGTTTTCCAATTTTTCTAGCCAACTCTTCTGCCTTCAACTTGTCATCGATGGCCCTTCGAACAATTTTCTCAATCTCACTTTGATTCATATTATCAAGCATCCCATCTGTTCCAACGATCAAAATATCATCTTTTTTAACGATTAATTCCATCTCCTTAGCAACAGTAGGATTATCATTACACTTTCCCAATTGATACGGACACCCAAATCCCCTTTGTTGTATCGATGACTTGTATATAATTTTCCCTTTTCTAAGTAGGAAAAATCCACTATCGCCAACGTTAGCAGCACGTATAGTATTTTTCTCTGAGTTTAACGTTATAATACAAGCTGTGGACGATCCTTCATAATTTGTATTTTTGTAAGCTTCTTCAAGAACCCTTTTAGGGTTTACATGGCCCTTTGGTTCATTATTCGTAGCGATAAGTGAATTTCTCATAAGCTCTCTTGCATATATTCCAGCGTCGATTCCCTTTTTCGCCCAACCACCAACACCATCAGCAACACCAATAGTTTGGTAATATTCATAGATGAAGTATGCATCATCACCTAGTGGCTTCTTTGGATTGTCTTTGGCCAAGTATAAAGATCCAACCACCATTTTTAGGCATGGCAATTTGATGCTATGAACATTATTTACCAATGGATCATTATTTTCGTATGAAGAAAAATCGAAATACCTCTTGCAGCGCGATTCATCGAACTTGTTGGAAGAATAGTGATCATCGTGACCTATTGATGAAGATATGCATGCAGCCATATTTGTGTTATATATGTTGATTATACTGCAAAATAATCTTTGGAAAGTAAGAAACATGAGGTGATGAAAGTAGTAGTTGAAGGGTTTACTATATATACATAAATATATGAAATTTGTAGACCTTAAAAAATTGGTTTGGTAAAAATAATTTTAGGAAGGAAATAAGATGGAGTAATGTACACGCACATTAATTAGTCCAAGTTAGAGTTCATATGTTTGGGAAACAAAATTCTTACAAAATGACCTTCCGAACACTTATACTATATCGGTTTTATACGTTGGATACTTCTACTTACATGTTTGTCATCTGGACCCCTAAATCCACTAAAAAAAACTATATTTTAAACCCTTTAACCGTTGATTTTGCCTATGTGACATTAAAATGCTGACTAGGACGAGGAGAGTGATTACAATCGCCTGCGGTGCGAGTGGGGGTTAATTTTTTGCCAATTTTATATTAAAATAATTAAAAAAAATAAAAAAAAGGATTAATTTTTTTTTCAGTTTTTAAATTTAAAAATATATAAAAAAAATAATAAATTTTAAAATAAAAAATAACCCCCACCCCCTTCCCAGTCCAGCCACTCCCCCACGCCCCACCCCCTTCCCAGTCCAGCCACTCCCCCACGCCCCACCCATCCCCGTCCTAGCCCCTCCACCCACCCAGCTTTTTTTAGTTTTTTAAATTTAAAAATATTTTTAAAAATTTAAAAAATAATATTTTTTAAAAATTTAATATTTTTCAGCTTTTTAAATTTAAAAATATTTTTAAAAACTAAAAATATATTTTAAAAAAATAAAATAAAAAAAGACCCCCCCCCCCCCCCCCAATCCCCCCCATCACCCCCCCCCCTCCCCCACCGTCCCCCACTCTATCTACCAGTCACCAACGTCCCCCACCCCATCCATCAGTCACCATCATCCCCCACCCCATCCACTAGTTACCACCATCCCCTACCCTATCCACCAGTCCACCACCATTCCCGTCCCCCATCCAACACCCTCCCCGTCCCCCACCCTCTTCTCATCTTCCACCCTCTCCTCATTCCCCCATCCTGTCTTTCACCCTCCCCCAAGTAACACAACCACCACCACACCAACATGTCATCACTCTCCCACCCTACTCCACCCCACAACATTACAAAATCCCATCAAGAACCCCAGCATTACAAAATCCCATTATAAAATTTCATTACAAAAAATTTTCTCCTCTAAGTTTATTAGCAGCGTTGGTCAACTTTTGTGTTAAATTTCAGTTTTTCGGTAAGATTTGGTCAAGACATCATGGAATTAATTAAAATCAAATACCATGTAATTAATTCAAAAAAAAAAAAAAATCTAATTTCAATTGCATTTCAATTTTATCATGAAATCATCTGCTAACAAAAAATTTTAAAATTTCACACAAATAACTAAACACAATCAATGGATCTTGAATTCATATGAATTTTTTTTTATAAAATCTAATAATTTTAACTATTTTTTTTTTTTATTAAAAGTAGAATATATTAATTGAGAAAAGAAGAAGGAGAAGAGAGAGACTAGAAGAAGAAGAAGGAGAAGAGAGAGACTAGAAGAAGAAGCAGAAGAAAGAGAGTGAAGGAGAATAAGAATCGGGGAAAGAGAAAGAAAAGGGGAAGAGAGAGGGAAAAGAGGAAAGGGGGTGGGGTGGGGGGATTGTTTTTTTTTTTTTTTTTAAATTATTTATTTATTTTAATATTTAATATTTTTTATATTTAAAAATGACGTGGAAGCTGACGTGGCGAGAGGGTATTACACTCATCGAAAAAGTGTTTAAAATATTGTTTTTTAGTGGATTCAGGATTCAGATGACAAACATATTAGTAGAAGTGTCCAACTTACAAAACCAACATAGTACAGATGTCCAAAAGGTTATTTTGCCTATTTTTCTAACTATTTTACCACCCCTTGACTTATTAAAAATCTAACAAGCAAAAAAGAAAAAGTATTCTCTCATTGCACCTTATGTTGTAATTAATCTCTTATTGATATAGAATTTTCATTATTTCCAGACACCAGTATGAGTTTGTACATAATAACAAAGATATATGATTAATTATGATTAGTGGCATAGCTAAGTAATTGAATTCCCTCGTAAAAAAAATTATATTCCGGCTTTCTGTCTTGTCCATTACTTATATGCTTCAGTTATTTGACAATTTCTAAAATCAAGAGAATTAATTATTTTTTCTTATTTTGCCCGTGAAATTAATTCTTTTTTAAAGCACTATAAATATTAAATATTGTGAAGTTCCAGAAAAATTTATTGTTAGTCTTGATATTGAAGTATTGATGGATACGACACATGCATACAGTGTATTAAAAAGATCTAAAGTGTAAATTAGTAAAATTACTCTTCCAATATACTATGTTTTATTATGTGTACCATGCATAGCAAATTGGAACTTGAATATTTTCTCCAAGACATAGCCATGAAATCAAGCTCCAATAATGTTCAAAAAACAGGTCAAAATTATTTTCTATACGTATATAAATATAGTAAATATAGTAGGTGTTGACATTTCTTTAATCCCTTTTATGTTTATTTCTTTTTAGTAAAAATTCTTATTCCGTAGCTGCCTTTGCTTATACATAGAACTCCAATAAAGTATCCTCTCAACTGCAACTGCTCGTCAAATATCGCTCGAGTAGACAATGAAGATTGCTCGAGTGGTCGGACACCTCCATCATCAATTGGTAATCGAGAATTCGAGTTGGATAAGTGAAAACACTGTTGATCCTCTTTGAGAAATAAAACAAATAGCCCGAGTAGCTCAAAAATGTAGGAAAGAGAGGAGAAAAAACCAAAGTACAGAATTTTCATTGAACTAAACTACTATGAACTAGTAGAAGAGTTATGAGTTACACTAAAAACAATTATTACAGAATTAGTACCTCATCTATTTACAATACCAATTCTGAATGTGTTAGCTCTGACAATCCATGGTAAAAACTTTCAAGAATCCATTTTGAAAGAAGCTCCATCAAGTACAAAAGAATTTGTGCAGAATAACCAAAGCTAAACGTAACTTCCCTTTCTCAAGAATCGATAACTTCCTTGTCTATAACTTGTTTATCGTCGTCGTCACCATCATCCGCGTCAACTTCATTTGTCTTACTACTTCCTTTCTCAACATCGTTCTCACCATCCTCGGATACTGAGCTAATATCCATCTCCTTTTCTGGACTTTCCATTTGCACGCACTCAGCAGTTGCGTCCTGCACAGAGCTATTGTTTTCTGAATCGAGGCTTCTGTTCGATGGGGTCAAGTCTCCTTTTCGTACCACGTTGAAGACAATACCGTTGTTCGTCCTTTCAGGCTGCAGGAGGTCGCCTTCGCTTACCATAATGCTTGCACTGCCCGCGGGGACCCTAATACTGAAATCTCTTTGATCAAATTCGGTGTCTGAAGTTCTGTCTGGTGTTGTTACCCTTGGGCTCGGGGAGAACGGGTCCCTACCAGGTGGTGTGGCTACCCTTGGGCTTGGGGAGAACGGGTCCCTACCAGGCATCTGAGGAACAATATTGTTGAGGTCAATACTCAATCCTTTGTTCAATCGTGAACCGATTTCCAAGTTTTGGACAAAGTCGATAAACTTATCAGCAGATGTTGTCCTCATCAAAGGACCACCGGATCTTGTCCAAGAGCTGAGATCCATATTTTCGGACTCACTGTCACTGCCATCGTGTGCGGTCCGATGCGTTCGCCAATTTCTAGTGGCATGTGTCCCGGAACCACTGCCTCCTTGATGATGTGAAGCAGCTACGTCCGCAAGAAAGTCTTCAAGGGAACCTGTTGAATTCTCTCGTGCAATGCAGTTCCAAGAAGGAATTCTTCTGGAAGCATTAAATCTGACTGTGCTAGACATGCCGTGGGAAGCAGCAGCCGCTCTCTCGGCACTCCTTTTCAGTCTACGCATGTGATTCAGAATCGCAACACATTCATCAAGCGCAAGCTCAATTCCACAGTTTGCTTTAATTGCCGAGAGCTTTTCCCAAGTGCACCTTCTTCCTTGATTTGCTGCCTTTTGCAACTCCAGAGTAGAAGGGTTCTGTATGATTTTCGAGTACTGCATCATAAATAAAAATCGGAGAAAAGGTCAGTTGTCAAGCCAACCTGACTTCTTTATAGTAGAACTTATTTTGAAAAAGAAGAAAAAAGTTTTCGTATAAACTTGACATGGTATGACAATTTCATCAAAACCTCACAAATTAAGAGGTGGAAAGCAACTTTTAGACATCGAAACAGCACTTGTTTCTTATTTGCAAAAAAAGAAAATGCTCGTAGAGGACATACCTGAGCTAGAGTAGCAGGCATTACAACAGTTACATCGCCCTCCCAATCTTGAGCAAAAAGCTTTGCTATTCCTCCCAAAGGAAAACCGAGTTCTAACACCTGATGGCATCTGTGCTTCACCTCCAGTTCAGCAAGCTGCGCAAGCTGCATGGACAAATACTCGATGTCACAATGTTTCTGCTTATATATTTGTCTCAACAAAGACATAACAACAACGCTACGAGCATGCAAGGATAATCTATGAACTAGCTATTCTTGGTTACAAGTTTACAACACCAACGAGGTTGATAGAGCCTAAGCAATTGGATGTCTAAACCATTGAACAGAAACTGATTATACCTTGTGAAGATGAGATCAGTTGGTCCAGTAGAACAAAGGCAATTTGGTGGGCCAGATTTATATTATATTCAAGATTTTTATATAGGTTTGACAGACTCATTCCGTTACTCTAGCGCCTAAATATAGTAGAAGAGTATCAACATGTGAATCTTGCTTGATTATATTTTCAAAACCACTTTGAGTGGCGAACTGATTACCGATGACTTACAAGAACCCTATCTCTACAAACAATGAAAATCCTACAGATATGTCCATATTGTTCCTATGGACAACTACAAAATTGTTCAGCCTATGATTCCTTCAAGTTAGTCCTTTCAACGATTTTGGTTGAACTAAAGCACTTAATTTGAATATTCAACCAAGTGAAGATTAAGAGATTATTGAATAATTTTAACGAGGAGATCAAACTAGCTCCGTATCAGCACATGCTTGAAGTCTAACTCATTATAGAAAATGACAGAATAAAGGCTTAGAAAAATTAGGCCTGAGCTATACAAATTTCAAGTTACGGAATAGTTACTTGACAACCAACTAAAGATACAACAAAGACCAAAAGCATTTTAAAGTGCTCACAACTTTTGTTGCAATGACACAAATACATGTAGAAGAGTTAGATGAAACCTCCACAGTGAGCATCGACATCAACTGAAAACCAAAGAGACCAATACCATCCAAATTAAAGAAATCGAAGTCCATATGAACATACCTTGGCAGCAAAGTTGCCTCCATAAGCTCTTACAAACTCCTTGATCCTCAGTAGTGGAGCAATATGCGGATTTGCCTGGCTCACAATGAAGTGATTGACATTGAAGAGCTCCTTTAACTGCATCATTGGCAAATCAACCTCCAAGCTACCATCCCTCCACCGACGAGAAGATGAACTAGAAGTGTCATCGGGTCCCAAGTGAAATGGTGGGTGATATGGAACAAGATCTCCACTTCTATCCTTTGCCATTAGTTCTTGAGCTTCGAAGAGACCAGGAAAAGCACAAGAAGCAGTCACAGCACTCCATATAACAACATGAGGTGAAGTCAAGTAATTCAAGCATCTAGGAGGTTCATGTTTCCTAGGGGAGCAAACGGTAATCCCCAGAACTCTACCAGTCATGTCATAGGCCTCTTGGAAAGTAAGATTGCTAGTGAGATTACGTAACATCACCTGCAGCTGCCTGATATCATGTACAGCACCCTGAGTCGTGACCCTCTTGAAAATAGTAAAAATTCCACCCAACTGATCGAAAAATTGTAAGGAGTGCCAGGAGTCTTCGAAAAAACTCTGGAGCTCAGGCCAAGATCGAGTCGCTACTATGGAGCATATAATCGATCCGACACTTGAACCAGCAATTATCCGTGGCAGCAGCTTGTGTTCTACAAGTGTTTTCACCACCCCCACATGGAAAGCTCCGAGAGAGGCACCTCCACTTAAAAGCAAAGCCGTCCTACCAAAGGCATGCCTTGTTTCATGCATGAAAGCAAGCTTTTCTTCCAACAGAAGCTCCTCTGAATCAGAGTCGCATACCATTCTCAACTGAGTTGAAACCTCATCGATATATTCCTTAATAAGTTTAGGCACATGAAGCCTTCCCTTGTGAAGTTCTGAATTGCACATATTACCAAGATTCCTTACAAGGTCAGCTCTCATACAGAATATGATATCTCTAAGAGAACCCTCTTGCCTACGATGTCGAAGCTCTTGGAGTTTATTTCGAACTAATTCTACGTCATAAAGATCTGCCTCATTCATTTTAGGGGTTTCTTTATCCAGCATCTTGGCAGCATGAGCCCACTCTTCATAAGTCAAGGCAGATCTCATCATATTCCTCCAAAACTTCCTCCTATAAGCCATCTCAGCTTTGACTTTCACATTGGTATATCGCCTCAACAAGAAGGCGAGAAGCGTTACTAATGCCAATATCCCTTGTGGATTCCGAGGGTGCAACCACGAAATCAAAGGTGTCACATAGTATGAAAATCCATTCTTAAACTTGTACAAGTAATATACCAAGAAATGAAACAAGCGATGCCTCAACTGCGAAACTGATTTACAGAACAAGACTCTAAAGGCGATTGTTCGACCCAATATCGTAGAAGGTCCAATTGCAAACAAGTCAATAGTAGCCTCATTACTTATATCCATCTCAGTGGAGAAAGGGAACTGATTCCTAAAGGTTTCTCTAGCAAAATGCTAAGACAACCAAGTATACAGATTCCTAAATAATCTAAGGCTCTAACCTATACCAATTGAAACAGGATTAGCAAAACAAAGGTTGTACTAGCACATAGTACACCAATTAAACAAGATTAGCACAACAAAGGTTGTACTAGCACAGAGTATCAAGGACAAATTAATGATACTTTGACAATAGGGGGAAAACAAGTCTTATTCACAAGATTCAAGGAATCAGATTGAACCAGAAACTAACAAGCTAAGTATGTGGCTATGCGCAAGCAATAGAGCTTACTAGATCAAAGGAAATATCTCTATTAGGAAAGTCAAAGGAAAAAAAATCCAACCTTTCCTTTTTCAGCCTTTTTCCTTTGTGCAAAATCTTTACAATTTAGCTCAAACACCAACAAGAACTGCCAAAACACAAAACTCAACACACCCCACAAATCAAGATTGAATTTTTAAGCAGCCCCACAAATCAAGATTCAATTTTTGACATCAAGATTCAATTTTTTGACATCGAGATTCAATTTTTATAAAACCCCACAAATCAAGATTCAATTTTTAAGCAACCCCACAAAACCAATGTCAAAAGGGCTTCAAAAAATCACCAAAAAAAAAAAAAACACTAAAATTTCTCAAAAAAAAAGGCCAAACCAAACCTCAGAAAAAGGAAAGAACTCAAGAACAGGATAATGTTTACTTCTTTCTCTATATGGATAAGAACACCACAAAGAGGGACCAATCAATCAACAAGTTATGAAAACAATAAATTTAATAGCACTGCAATTGGCATAAATAAATAAATTTTATATATAATAAAATCATCGGGATTCGAAAAATGGAAAAAAAATCAAACAAAAAAGTCAGAAATTTGGATTAGATAAACGATATGGGTTGTACGGTTGACGTATGATATGTATCAGCTAAGAAAGTATGGATAGACACAATTGAATATTACTCTATTATAGTATTATATTATACTATAAAATTCAATTCAATTCAATTTTGATTTTGCAGCAACAAGTAAATTGTTTCAAGTGTTTATTAAATTAATTAAAAGTTTTTTGTTGTCCTTTTCTCCTTTCTTAATGTGAAAATCGTTTTTTGATTTTGATGGAGAAAGGAGAAAGGGACACAAAAGTGTAAAAAAGAAAAAGGAATTTGTTGGTTGTTATTTCTAAGTAATTTATATGAGAAAAAATTTTTAAGATTGGTGAAGTTGTTTTTTTTAGATTGATGGTGATTAATGAGTAGAGATATATTTATGATTCGGTTGTTGTCTGTGCGTAATTTATATAAGAAAAAATTGTAAGGTTGGTGAAGTTATTTTTTTTAGATTGGTGGTGATTACTGATTAGGGGTATGTTTATGGTTCGATTTGATTCGATTTTATCATAAATAATCGCGTCAAGATATGTTGTCTATATAATACATATCACTTGGTACTATCTTTGAATGGTTGTTAGTACGATTTCATAGGTGTATTGTGTAATATTTATCTTGCTGTTGTTGTATTGTTGTATTTAAGAATAAGAGGTTGTTGTTTGTTGATTGAAAGTAATTTATTTATATGAGAAAAAATTGACAGATTCGTGAAGTTATTTTTAGGAATGTATTATGGTTTGATTTGATTTGGTTTAGTATCACTCGGATATGAATACTCGCGCCAAGATATGTTGCTTATATAATAGACGTATCATCTTATACTTTGTTTGGATGGTTATTACATATTATTTCGTAATGTATTATGTTGTATTGTATTGTTGTGTTCAAGAATAAAAAGTTGTTGTTTGTTACTCGTAAGTAATTAATGTGAGAAAAATTTGGAAGGCTGGTGAAGTTAATTTTTCTTCTTTTTTTTTAGGTTAGTGGTGATCTAGGGATGTATTTATGGTTCGATTTTATTTGACGTTATTTGATTTGGATATGGATACTTTTGTAAAGATATGTTGCCTCCAGAATATACGTATCACCTTGCATTTTATGTGATGTATTGTGTGATATAGTGTTGGTGTTATATTGTATTGTTCTGTATTCTTGGGTTCAAGTAATTTATATGAGAAAAATTTGAAAGTTTGATGAAGTTATTTTTTTAATGTCATGATTTAGAGATATATTTATAGTTCGATTTGATTTGGTTTGATTTGGCCATGAATGTTGTGCAAAATATGTTATTGGTACACATATCATTTTGCATTCTATTTGAATGATTGTTACACGTTGTTTTATATGTATCGTACTCATTGTATCATATTGTAACATTTGATGAGTATAATATTTGAATGTATTGTATTGTTTTACATCGTTGCATAATGTCATATATTAATAATTTTAAAAAACATACAAGAAAAAGTATGGTATAATTAGGCAGGGCTACTATTAAAAGTTAGGATAAAAGATAAAATAATATTACAATAAAGACAAATAATTAGGAAATTAAAAAGGTGACAATGCGACCAACATCAAATCAATCGTTATCTTTTTGAGAAAAGAAAAGTCAAAATTAAAAATGAGAAAAATAACTGGCTTGATAAAAATAAGAAAACACACTTCACAAGTGAAATTCTATATTGATCGTGTCTTCTCCACCATCCAACGCATCTTATCTTCATCCACACACTCCTACATCCACCTTCTATAATATTTATCTAGATTATAAATAAATTATTTACCTAATTTTCTCAAAAACATTTTCAAATAGAATAATAGCATGTCTAAAAAATATCTAAAAATTTGAACAAATATAATAGTTTAATAAATCTTGACTTGTGAAAATGAAAGAACAAAACTATGAGAAAGAGACACCTAAGATTAAATCTAATATTGTGTTAACTTTTCTTTACTATTTTAAGCACTTTGTAAAATACAAGTAATGAGTTGATATACTCAAAAGTATATTGTGAAAACGATATTGGAATACCTTTTAAGTATCAAATTAGAATTAGTATTACCAACTTTAATATTAATTTAGTTTAAACCACGTGTTTCGCACATATAATATTTGATTATTTAAAATTAAATAATTGTGTCTATTACAGAGATTTTTTATGAAGTGTAAAAAGTTCAAAACGCTTTTCATAGATCGTTTACACTTTAATATAATAATGTAATCATAAACATATATTTTAGTGTAAACACATATGTACGTTACCACTAAAAGTACCAAGTGATTTATGGATCATCACTTTTGCGTTTGTCATGCAGTATATTTTTCCCATACTGTCAGAGGTTAAGAAAGACGCATCAATTTGAATCATATTTGTGGTACGATTTTTTTTAATATGTAAGATTTTTCCTTATTTTTAAAGTCAGGTATTTACAAAATTATTGACTACATTCTTATTACGTATTTAAATTTTTTAAAAATTTGATAATTCTTAATTTTTTTCTTATTCTAACGCTTTTATATTTATTTTCAGATTTTTCAAATCTTCTTAAAAACAAATTTAGTTGATTTAGAATTCTTAAACAAATGAAAAAGTATTAATAGTTGTTGAGAAAAATGATGACTTCTAATAAGAAAAGATTTTATCATAAATATATTTAATTAATTTTCAATGTTTAATTATTAGAAAAAAAAATAGTGAAAAGATGATTTTGTCTAAAATAGAGACTTTTAATAAACGACAAGAAGTTCAAACAATATTTCTAATTCTAAAGTCCTTCATACTTTTATATATTTTTTATGAAGGGTAATTTCATAAATGACACTATTAATGATCCTAATAAACATGTCATAGCAAGATTGTTTATTAGTAATTTTTTTTTTCAAAATATATTATACACACTTATTCAATTTTCAATTGTCAGCATATATATATATATATATATATATATATATATATATAATTGTCATTTCATGTATATACACTTTAACCGTTATATGTATTTGAAATACACCTTACATATATGCTCGCGCATAGCATTATGTAGCCGATGCACTAGCGCAATTTGATAAACACCTAATTCTTCTAGACTATGCATTTAATGTTTTAAATAAGGACCGTTTTTAAAATGAATATAACTAAAAGAAGTTTCTATTTATATTAATTCATTACTTTTTTGGTTTTCGTAAATAGCACTATTAATGTTCCTAATAAACATATTATAGCAAGATTGTTTATTAGTAATATCACACTTATCCAATTGTCAATATAATATATATACATATCTAATTGTCATTTAATGTATACACTTTAACCGCCATATATATTTGAAATACACCTTACATATATTCTAGCGCGTAGCATTATGTAGCCGATGCGCTAGCGCAATTTGATAAACACCTAACTCTTCTAGATTATGCATTAAGGACTCGTTTGGTAGGCCGTATTAAATAAAATACTCCATGAATTAAAAGTTAGTTCAGTTATGTATAATGTTCGATTGCCCAATTTTAATTTAATCCCACCTAATACATGAATAACTAATACACCATAGAGTGTATTATCTTATCCCTAAGAAATCATGGGATTACTTATCCATGGCTTAATAATATATGGATAAGAGAATTAAATGACTCAACTACCCCTCAATTCTTTTTATTAAATTTTTCTTTAAGTTTCATTTTAAATTTAATCACTACAAATTTGGTTGTTATGTTACATTTAATTTGCCAACTTTTTTTTACTTTACGTATGCGGATCAAGTGCTTAAATATCATTTACTCCCTTATGTTGGTTGATAGTTTCGAATGTGAACTACATTTATGCTATTTTGTAATTGTTCAATTTACAAACGGATTAATTTAAATAGAAAAAATTATTGTCAAATAAATATATAATTTGAAAATCTAAAATTATATTATCAACAGTCTGTGATGTTCTTACATAGTGTACTTTACATTTTTTTAAAATTATTTCTCTATAATATGACAATTATTTATTTGTTTTAATTTTTTCTTGATTAAATAGACACAATTTTTTTTAAAGAAATAAATGATCAACTAAACGGAGTGAGAATTATTATTCATATTTTAGCTTTTTTAAGATGGCGCAAAAGGTGAGCAACTTGACTAGTTAAATGAAGTAGAAAATTTCATAAAAATTTAAAGGTATAATTATAAAAAAGATTTTGTTGAGTTTTAAAATACATGATATATCTAGTTTTTAATATAATGAACCAAACACTTGATAAAAAATAATCTTTGTATTATTAATCCCTGCATTACTAATCCCTATATTGCTAATCCCTATATTGTTAATTCATGGATAACTTCTCTTTGCACCAAACGACCCCCTTAATGTTTTAAATAAGGACCGTTTCAAAATCAATACGTATAACTAAAGGAAGTTTCTATTTATACTAGTTCATTACTTTTATTTATTTTTTAAATAAATTAAAGTCACCTTTCTTAGAAAAAAAAAAAAAAACTCTATTGCATCTGCGCTTAATTTAATATAGTCATGTTTAATCTTCGATCAGTTGACACCCCTTCGTCTGAAATTATATTATATGAATAGGTAAAAAAAGATTATGTATCACTAAAAAAAATTAAGTTACGTGCATCATCAGTATCAATGTAAGTTATATTTATCTGTTATAGCAAATAATCTAAATCTGTATTAATTTTTAAGTTCATAAATTCCACATTATACCTACAGATATATTTTGAGTGACTTGATAACCTTTTAGTGTAAATTCTAATTTTATCACTAACAAAAATTAACAAATTAATATAATAAAATCTAGGGGATAAAGTGAACACTTTATTGAGAAACAAAGCTTCGTGTGTTAGATATTGATGGCAGGTCAACAACATATAATTTCTACATAAGTCGTAATCCCAACTATATTCATCAAAAATAAAAAATATCATTCCAACACTCAACAATATATATTTCTATTATATACAAGTAAAGGTTTTATTATTATTATTATAATAATAATAATAATAATAATAATAATAATAATAATAATAATAATAATATGTTGCCGATATAATACATATCACTTGGTACTTTGTTTGAATGGTTGTTAAGTATTATTTCGTAAGTGTGATGTGTGAGATTATCTTGATGTTATATTGTATCGCTGTGTTCAAGATAAGAGGTTACGTTGTTGATTGTTGATTGTGAGTAATTTATTTATATGAGATTAAATTGAAAGGTTGGTGAAGTTATTTTTTTTATTAGTGGCGATTTAGGATTGTATTATGGTTTGATTTGATTAGGTTTAGTTTGATTTGGCCATGGATACTCGCGTCAAAATATGTTGCTTATATAATAGATGTATCACCTTGTACTTTGTTTGAATGGTTGTTATGTATTATTTCGTAACGTATTAGAGTATGTGATATTATATTGACGTATTGTATTGTTGTGTTCAAGAATAAGAGGTTAGTTTTAGTTGCTTGTAAGTAATTTATATGAGAATAATTTGAAAGGTTGGTGAAGTTAATTTTTTTTAGGTTAGTGGTGATTTAGGAATGTATTTATGGTTCGATTTGATTTGATTTTATTTGACTTGGATATGGATACTTTCGTAAAGATATGTTGCTTCCAGAATATACGTATCACTGCACTTTATGTGATGTATTGTGTGATATTGTATTGGTATTGTATTGTATTGACCTGTGCATTATTGTGTTCAAGATAAGAGGCTGTCGCTTATTGCTTGCAAGTAATTTATATGAGAAAAATTTATAAGGTTGGTGAATTTTTTTTTTATGTCGTGATTTAGAGATATAATTATGGTTCGATTTAATTTGGCCACAAATATTGTGTCAAAATATGTATTAGTATACATATCATTTTGCACTCTATTTGGATGAGTGTTACATGTTTTATATGTGTATTGTATTGTAATATTTGATGAATATAATATCTGGATGTATTATACTATTTTACATCGTTACATAATGGCATAAATCATCAGTTTGAAAAAACATACAAGAAAAGTAAGGACTAGGGCAGAGCTACAATAAAAAGATATGATAAAAGATTAAATAATATTATAATAAAGATAAATTAGGAAATTAAAAAGGCCACAACGCAATCAATATCGAATCAATCGTTATTTTTTTGTGGAAAAAAGAAGTCATTTATAAACGTAGGGAAAACAATTGATCGTGCCTTCTCCACCATCCAACACATATTATCTTAACCATTACACTCCTACACCCACCATCTACGATATTTATTTAGATTATAAATAAATTCTTTACCTAATTTTCTCAAAAGTATTTTCAAATAGAATAATAGCATGTCTAAAGAATATCTAAAAATTTGAAAAAATATACTAGCTTAATAAATCTTGACTTGTGAAAATGAAAGAGCAAAATTAAAACTAATCTTGTGTTAACTTTCCTTTACTATTTTAAGCACTTTCTAAAATACGAGTAATGAGTTGATATACTCAAAAGTATATTGTGAAAAAGAAATTGGAATATCTTTTAAGTATCAAATTAGAATTAGTATTACCAACTTTAATACTACTAATAATCTTGTTTATGGCGTGTAATAATATTCTATACTGTCAGTTAACTTGACCTGCTATTGCAGGTTACCCAAGAAAAAATTAGGTAATCTGCAATAGCAAGTCAAGTTTACCTGATAAAAAAGAGCAGTCCGGTGCACTAAAGCTACCGCTATGCGCGGTGTCCGGGGAAGGGCCCCACCGCAAGGGTGTATCGTATGCAGTCTTACCATGCATTTCTGCGAGAGGCTGTTTCCAAGGCTTGAACCCGTGACCTCCTGGTCACATGACAACAACTTTACTAGTTACTCCAAGTTTACCTGATAGTGTAAAATATTTTGTACACTAACAATACACAAAACTTAAATTCTTATAATTACTCTCGTCTCTTCTTAAAATATTTAGTTTTTATGAATGGGAATTTTCATAAATAACACTAATAATATTCCTAATAAACATATTATAGCAAGATTGTTTACTAGTAATAGCATTTTTTTCGAAATATATTACACACACTTATCAAATTGTCAGTATATATATATATATATATATATACTTTAATCGTCATACATATTTGAAATACACCTTACGTATATGCTAGCGCATAGCATTATGTAGTCAATGCGCTAGTACAATTTTGTAAAAACCTATCTCTTCTAGATTATGCATTTAATGTTTTAAATGAGGACCGTTTCAAAATTAATACGCATAACTAAAAGAAGTTTCTATTTATACTAGTTCATTACTTTTTAAATTTTTGTAAATAAATTAAAGTCACCCTTCTTAGAAAATGAACACTATTGCATCTGAGCTTAATTTAATATAGTCATGTTAAATCTCTGATCAGTTGACACCCCTTCATCGGAAATTATATTATATGTCGGTGTAAATCATCTTTATCTGTTATAGTAAATAACTGGAATTTGTATTAATTTTTTAAGTTCTTAAATTCCACATTATACCTATAGATATATCTTTTGAGTGACTTGATAATCTTTTAGTGCAAATCCTAATTTTATCAAACAATAACAACATATCCGGGTTTATTGGTCGAACTTTTAAAAAATATTGATAGGTGTGCACTGGATTCTCCCATAACAACAATAACATACCTGGTGTATTCCTACAAAGTAGGGTTTGGGGAGGATAAAATATGCGCAGTCCATACTACTACCTCAGATGAAGCAGAAAGGATATTTCCGCTAGCCCCCCGGCTCAGGACAGATAACAGTATAATCAAACAAACAAATGAAAAATATAAAAACACACAATAAAAATGAAAGACACGCTGCTAGATAATAAAGAAATAAGACGCACACATGATAATACTAAACCATTTATTTGAAAGTAAAGACATCACCGAACACCACGAACAAACAACTATAGACATAGATTAAGACAAAAAGAACTCGTACCTACTATTACGGATGAATTCCTACCCACTAACCCTCTATCCTAGCCCGCGTCCTACACACCTTCCTATCAAAGGACATGTCCTTCATGAGCTGTAACTACTCCATATCATGCTTAATCACCTCCTTCCAATATTTCTTCAGCCTACCTCAATCTCTAATATTCTTGGATTCTCCAAAAATATACTATTTTTGGAGAATCCAGCTACTATTTTTGGAAAATCCAACATGTAGACACGTAATTTCATCCCTTCACAAATTTTATCGTTTACCCCATTTTAGTACGTACCCTATCCGCGTAGTAATTTTCCCCCAAGAAAATAAATAACCCCCTCATCATTTTACTTATCTATTTATTTATTTTGTCATTATCCAACTAACAAATCATAATAATTTTTGTCTTATTTTCAACACCCTAACAACCCCTCCAATAAAATTAGGACACCACACCCGTGTGACCCCCCTCCCACTCTCCTTTTCTTGTCCACAAAGAAAGAATATACATACACACCAAGATAACAACTTGGAGGGACCCACAAAGATATACTTTCAATTTAAAATTCTTCATTTTGCTGACCATTTTCCATTTGTTTCATTTGTAAATATAATATACACAACATCACATATATCAGGGGGTCCCACGAGGAACCTTCCAGGAAATTTCAAGATATCCTACCCCTACCCTCTCACCCCACTCGCGTGCCCGATACCCCACTCATAGAAATATATATACATGCACATAGAGATTAGAAAGGGTGTGGGAGGGGGGGGGGGGTATTTGTTGGATTGTTCCTTTTTGCTTCTTCATCATCATCCTCATAGAGAAAACAGAGAAGACCAATACCATGATTTTTTTTCTTTTCTTTCTTTCTTTTCATTTCTTCTATGAAGGCACACTCACGATATATACCCAACTAGAAAGAAAAATCGAAGAGGAAGAGAGGTTGAAATAGGGAGATCGAGGAAGAGGACGAGAACAAGAATTCACTGAGTTGCTTATTTTTTAGGTGAACTTTTTTGCCGGAGGTCCGTCCAGTGTGTCGACTTATCTGACCCATCTCGAAATCAGGGAAATCTCATCGTTTTCTTACAGGCTCCGAAGTGAATCTGGCCTAGAAACATCAGAACGTGTTAGCGTCGTCTTAACCCGCTGTTTCAGCCATCATCAGAGCTCATCGGAGCTCACCGGAGCTCGGTATACATCAAGTTTCAATTTTCTATTGGGTCGTTGGGATTTTGGGTTCATCTTTTATTTTGTTCATCGTCGATATCAGATTTCGATTGGTTTCATGGTCAATCGGGTCCTCGTTCGTGATTTAAATCCTGTGTTGGGAGTTCATACTCGCTGGTCCCGAAGCTACTTGGCTATTATTCTAATATCGAGTTCGGAGCTTATTCGTCGTTGAGGTGCTATCGAGGATTCCAAACTCGGATTTTCTTAACTCATATTATCAACGAAATTCAATATCGGAAGGTTCATTTCTTAACCCGCTCTTTTTTTATTTATCCTGGTGTGTCGAATTGGTTGTGATTATGTGTGATGTTATTATGTTTGTTGGCTTTATTGTTGATGTTGATCATGATGTTTGTTGAGTTGGCTATGGTGGTTTGAGGAAAGAATTTGATCATGTGTTGATTGTTGATTGATAAAAACGAAGCTAGCGGGGGGTGGAATTGAGAACTTGATAAAAGGGGTTGAATTATATTAACGTGAGTTTATTATTATTTTTGTTAATCCGGAATAGGCATAAATATTGTGTGAACGTGAAAGAGTTATGACATTTGGAAACAAATAGGCAATGTAAGTTCGGGTAGGCAAAATTTAGGATTTAGTTTTTAGTTGAATGTTTAAATATGGAATGTTTATTGAATATTTTCTATGTTTGTCGTACTTGATTCGATTGTATCATTTGACCGGGGAATGCCCCGAAGTACTTGTATTATTTTCTCAGGGGGATTGCCCCGAAGTATTTTGTACTCGGAGGACGTCCGTGATGAAGGCCCGAGGCATCGGGTAGCATGGGAGTGTAGTTAGGATTAGGGTAGGTTAGAATAGGATTTATATTTTCGTATTTCTTTTTACTTTGGTCTGTATAATTGGACTAAACATTATTTTGGGGATTTGTTTGGGTGTGTTGTTTGGTTGATTTCCTTATGTGTTTCGTGTGGTTTATACACTCGTTGATGTCAAGTTAGCTGATACTCCCTACCAAGAGACCGTAGTCAAACCACGGGATTGAGGGGTACCTAACACCTTCCCCTCGATCAACAGAATTCCTTAACCGGAATCTCTGTTCGCAAACCAGTTTCAAGAGTCAAAATGTTTTGAAAAGGATTTTCCAAAGGTGACTTGGCACGCCAGATTATGTCAAGTGGCGACTCTAAATAAAAAATATCAATAGTCCTTTTTAAAAACAGATTTTCATCCTTTTGTCACTTTAATAATAAATACCCTTTCGAACCATAAAATCTAATCTTTTTCGTGTTGAAAAAAGGGGTGTGACAGCTCTGGCGACTTTGCTGGGGACTTTTCAGGATTTGATCTTATTTTTTTGGAGTTATATCAGCTTAGTTTGACATTATGGGTGTATAAACGTGTTTGTTTGATTGTTTGTATTGTTTTATCATTATGACATGCTTACGTGCTCTTTGTTTATAGTTTTCTTATGTGTTACTGCTTTATATCTGGCATCATGCGCATAACCCGAGTCAATTCTTTCTGCAACAAGTTCTATAGTACAGGCTATGTACACGACCTATAGTTGAGTCACCCTTATCTTAGGGGGGGAGCCGTTGGCTGGTATGGTGTAGGTGGACAGCCAAAACAGCCACTATCGACCATACGCTCCCTCAAACGACCTTGTTAGTAAACCCCAGCGTAGGTCAGCCTTTAGGTCATACTTATGTGCATCATATTGAGACCTAGTTGGGCCCATTTGGTCCTTTGTAGGAGACTCACCTCTGACGCATTCCTACGTGCTAAATGTTGCATCTTTGAGGATAATGGGGTCATTTGATGGACAGATTTGAAGAAAACATGTGTTAGAAATAAAATGTGTAGGCGATGAAAAAAGTGAGTTGAAAAAAAAAAGGAGTTAAAAAAAAGAGTTTCGTAGTTTTTAGAGTTCTTTATGGCTTTTGCTTTTCACAATCCAAAAATTCAAAAAGATTTTTTACCTTTCACACTCATTTTCTTAAAAATACCAAAAAGATTTTTCTGTCATAGTTGTTGATGTCAATGTTATGTGAAGTGTCTAATTAAAAAACCCAAAAAGATTTTATTTCTCATCGTTCGTATGTAATCACGTCTCTCCAGTCAAGTCTTAGTTCGTTTTAATCCTTAATTGTCCAATCTGGATGAACTATGCATACCTGATTCCCGTCCCTAGGGGGGCGGGATACGTAGGCAACCCTCTGTGGGTCCGGTAATCTTTATCTTTTTGCCTTTGTCTTATCCTTAGCTTAGGTCTTTTTCCTTATAATTTGGTGTTGGTAGCAAGTCTTAGCCAAGTAGGCTGATTTATTCAGTGATACTGTTTGGAAAATTGGAGTCATAAAGTGGTCTGTCCCTTCGACATATGTCCGCGTCAAGGTCCCAAGGGTTGGGAATCTTTTGAACTTATCAAATTCTTTGAGATAATGTCTCATGTGTCATTACAGGATGGATCTGTCCACAAAGTCCAAAGTCTGAATGGTTGGCAAGGTGCCCAAAAAGTTAATCAAATGGTGGGGCACATTTAACTACGTCGAGCAACAGGGGTTGGCAAAGAAGTTAGGAACTCTTACTTCCCTCCTAGATATTACGCCCCGCCCAGACCTGATCGAGGCTATATCGACTTTTTGGGATCCAAGTTGTTTGGTGTTTAGGTTTGGAAATTTTGAAATGACGCCTACTCTGGCAGATGTATCTGGTTTCTTTAAGTTGCCTTGCATTAAGAAAATAATGATTTGGGCACGGACTTATTCTCCCACACGGTTTCTTCATGGTTATGGTTTAAAGTCCAATAAACACTTGACGTGTCTTAACCAATCTTGGGTCTTCTTTGATTATTTGTATTCTCGATTTGAGCCTTCAGACGGTTTTGATTGCTTTTGGGATGAGTTCTATACAACCAAGGAGAATTGGGAGAAACGTTGTCTAGAAGTCTTCGCTCTCGCCTTGTTGGGAATTTTGGTCTTCCCATTAGAAGAAAGACGGGTTAATACTCACTTTCAGACTGTAGTGATGGCCTTATTTCATAAAAATCTAGGGGAAACATTCACACTCGTACCTATGATCTTGGCAGAAATATATAAAGGTTTAACTGAGGTTAAGGGCGGGATAAGATTCTTAGAGGGAAGCAACCTGATATTGCAATTGTGGATGATGGAGCACTTGCATGAGCCTTCTTTGATTAGGTTGGATGTGATTGATCGTTGTATGCCTGAGCAAGTGAATGCCATGAATCAGAGAATGCATTTTGATAAGTTCTCGCTGCCGATAGGGATTAATGCTTAGACTGAATTTCTTGAGTCAAGAACTGAAGACAACATTCTGTGGACCTATATCTGGTTTTGTCCAAAAATAATCTTGTGTGGTTGTCGGATGCAACCTCTTTTAGTCTTGTTATGAATCAATTGCACCAGATCGTACTCTTCTTTTAGGGTAATGTTCCAGTTGGGTAGACTGCAGGATGTTCCACCGGTAATGGACCTTCTGAAGGATGTAGAGCATTTTAAGGATCAAGCCTTAGGAGAAAGTAAATACGAAGAATTCTGAAATCACACAATAAAGCTAGGTGTGGATACTCTCAAAGTAGGTCTGGATAATCCAGGGTACACTCAAAGATATGATATCTGGCTGCAAACCATACCTCGGGGTATTAGTAGGCCATTGCCCTTGCAACTTAGAGGAAGAATACATGAAGAATGCATTATCGATGACAGTCAGGATGAAAGTGCGGGGCTCAAAGTGGAGACACTGAGAGTTCAGTTATCAGATTTGCTCAAGACTATAGAAAGGTTTCGGAACAATCTCTCCAGGTGCACTCTCCATGAGGTGGGGATACGTGCCAGAAATTTCTTCCTAAATATCAGGGTATCTTTGCAGGATATGCTACAGAGTTTGAATGGGAGAAGAAGAACTTCACAGACAGGTCCATCTCAGCCCAGGTCATCCCACAGCGCACCAATGTGAAGGGGCAACTCTTATCTTTTATTTAGTTTGAGTTCTTTATTTTTCTGTCCTTGTATTATTGTGTCTCTGTTCAGTCGGGGTCAAGTTTGTTTTAAACGTTAAGAGTCTTTACTAGGAGTATTACACATGTTATCTTATGGGTCTAGAATGTTGTTTAGTCTTTGTTGATCAATTTTTAAGCTTTCTTAAACTCGAAGTTTGTTTTAATTGTCTCTTTTATGAAATGTAGTGAAGTTGCACAATTGTTTCCTTTTGTGTGTTCTTTCTAAAAAAAAAAAATCTTCAACTTTGTGGTGTTTATGCAAGCATTGCCCGAACTACGCAAGATCTGATTCATGTATAATATGATACGTAGGCAACCTACTTTTGGGTTCGATCTAATCATTTTGTTTCTTCAATTTTTCCCAATTTTCCTCTTTTAAAGAAAAACAAAAGCCATAAAGAATGATAAAAGGAAATGAGATCGCGAGAGTAGGAAAGAAAGAAAGAGCAATAAGAGAAGAAAAGAGAAAGAGAAGAGACTGATGCAAAAGAACAGAGAAGTGAAGATGAAAAACAGAAAGCACTAGGTGTGATAATGTAATGGGGAAATCGGGATGATGTTAAAATGGCCTCATTACCCTCAAAGGCCGATAGAAATGTGCATAAACCTAGGATGTATACAATGTGATTTCTATGCTTGTTGCCTGACTTAATCCAAACGGGTTTTGTCTTTGATGAGCATGTTCTTTCAGATAAGTGGCTGGTTTGTAGCACTCTGGCTATTCATCCGTACTTCACTAGATCAAAAGTGAAGCTTTCCATGGCTAGTAGGGAGATTGAAAATTCACTCATTGACCTTGATCAGGATCCCATGGAAGAAAGTTCAGAATGCAATGATGAGGTATTGAGACTTAGATAACAATTTCTAGATATACACCGAGCATGGGCTAGTGGTCTGCCTCCTCCTCCATTTCTTAAAGATCTTGGGAATATCCCCAATTACCCACCGCTCTCTCAGGCACAATTCTCTGTTCCTATTGAGTCACCAGAGCATGCACCAGGATTCACTCCGCGACAATATTACCCTGGCACTTCTAGTGTGCCCCTGGCAGTTCCTCAACCAAGGGCCGTGACTCAGCTGGCGCCACCGGCAGCGCCTTTGTTCGTGGCTCCGCCACTACCTGAAGCTCCCACATATGCTATACGTCTGATAATGGTGCTTCCTCGGTCTTCCAGTGAGCCAGTATTGAAGGTTTCAGATAATCAGTATTATGCCCCAGAGCCTACTTCGAGAATGAATGAACCGTATGGGTACGCTCAGCCACCTGCATTTCCATTTGATATGGAGAAACCTATCGCAATAGAGGAACAGGAGGTCATAGCGCGGAAATTGAAAAGTTTGGAACAGGCTATGAGGAATCTGTAGGGAACTGGAGGTTATAAGAGTGTTTCCTATAAAGATCTTTGCATATTTCCAGACGTCAACCTTTCCCTCGATTTTAAAATGCCTAAGTTCGAGAAGTATGCTGGGCACGGTGATCTCATAGCACACTTGAGACGTTATTACAACCAGTTGAAGACTGCAGGGGGAAGGGAGGAGTTGCTTATGGCTTTCTTTGGCGAAAGTCTTTTCGATCTGGCTATAGAATAGTTTGTCGATCAAGATATCGACAAGTGGAACAACTGGAATGACTTAGCTTCTGAGTTTGTGCAACATTTTCAGTATAGCATCGACCTGATTCCCGATAAAAAATCCTTGGTCAACATGAAGAAGAAAAGCATTGAAGGCTTTGGGGATTACGCGATAAGGTGGCGTGAACAGGACGCTAAGGTAAAACCTCCAATGAAGGAGAGTAAGCTGGTAGAGGTCTTCATTCAGGCACAGGATGAGACATATTTTCAACATTTACTTTTGGTAGTGGGAAAGTTTTTTATTGAAGTCCTTAAAATGGGAGAGATGATAGAAGACAGAATCAAGACCGACCGAATAGTGAGTTTTGCCGCGTTGAAAGCCACCACACAAGCGATTCAAGGTAGATCTGGCGCGTTCAGAGGTAAAAATAAGAAAGAGGACATGACAACCATTGTAGCTAGAACCCATTCCTATCCCAAAAGACCGACTCGCCCCTATCCCCAATCCCAAGCCCAAGTCTACGCCCAAGCTCCATATATTTCTCCCCACCATTACAACCCTCCACAAAACCCATTATATTCTATTCCACCACCCTTGTACCCAATATATAGCGCAACCATAGCCCAAACCCCTTCTTACTTGCAATGGCGCGTGCAAGCTCCACAAAATCGTCCATCAGCTCCACCAAATTACCAAAACCCCTCCAGACCCGATTTCCAACCCAGGCCCGAGTACAAGAAAGAGAAGGCGGTCAAAAATCAGTTCACACCTCTTGGAGAGTCATATGCTAGTTTGTTTAATAGGTTGAGAAGGATGAAGGTATTAAGCCTAATTTAAGGAAGGTTTTTGAATCTACCTCTGAGAAATCTTGATTATTCGTTAAGATGTGCATATTGTTCTGACATACCGGGGCACGATATCGAGAAATACTGGCATTTGAAGAGAGCTATCCAAGATTTAATTAATGCAAATCAAATTATGGTCCAGGGCCCGAAAGTTCCAAACATTAACCAAAATTCGTTGCCAACCCATGCTGAAACCAATATGTTAGAACTGATATATGATGGGAAAGAGTCGTCAAGGTGTTATAAGCCTATTGTCAGAATACAAACTAATGAGGACAAATCAGTAAATGTGGCAGATTTGTTGAAAGCAATGTCATTAATCCAGGAAGGAATAGGAGAAGATAAAGCCCAAGAAAGCACAAAGAAACCCGTGATCACAGTGCAACGTGCCAGAAGATATATTGTTTTAAGTCAGGGAAAACCTAAGTTGATGGTGGTAGGAGCTCCAGGTAAGCCTATCTTGACGATGAAAGGAGCACTGGCAGCGCCTATTGTTCTCAAACCGGTGACCCAACCTTTGATAGTTGATATGAAAAAGGTTCCCTGGAACTATAAGCAAACTGTGATGACCTATCAGATGAAAAAAGTAGTGGAAGATGTAGATGAGGTAGGGGGTTTAACTCGGTCAGGAAGATGCTTCGTGCCTGAAAGTTTAAGGAAGTCAAAGCCAATTGTGAATGGACCTTCATCTATCAAAAAGCCTGTCACCGAAGAAGAAGATGAGGAATTTTTAAAAAATATGAAGTTGCTAGAGTATTCAATACTAGATTAGTTGAAGAAAAACCCTACTCAAATTTACCTCTTATCTTTGTTGTTGCATTTCAAGGAACATCATGATATTATATTAAAGGTATTAAATAAAGCATATGTTATTAGGGAGATTACAGTAAATCATCTTAAGAAAATGGTTGGAAAAATCTTTGAGGTCAATAAATTACCTGTTGAAGGTACGGGGCATAACCGGGGTCTTTACATTACGATAAAGTATGAATATTTCTACGTCACTCATGTCATGATTGATGGAGGTTCAGGTTCAAATATCTGCCCTCTTTCTACTCTGCAAAAGTTGAATATTGGTGTTGAGAGGATCAGGCCCAGCAATGTATGTGTCAGGGCTTTCGATGGTGCAAAATCAAACTCCATTGGTAAAATAGAACTAATGTTGATTATAGGGCCTGTTGAGTTCGCCATAGAGTTTCAAGTATTGAATATAGACTCCTCTTATAATCTGTTGTTGGGAAGGCCATGGATCCACAAGGCCAAGGTGGTTGCATCTACATTGCACCAAATGATCAAGTTTGAGCATGACAGGCAAGAAGTGGTTATTCATGGTGAAGGGAATTTTTCCGCCTATGAAGATTCTCCCTTGTCCCTTATTGAAGCAAATAATGTAGAGGAGACATTTTTTTATCAAAATTTTGATACAGTGTCGATGAATTATATCGTTGAAGGGTAGGTTATTCCGAGACTACAATGGTCTTCCGCTTCTACCATGACGGTGAGTGAGCTTTTGAAATATGGATTTGTGCTAGGGAAGGGTTTGGGAGTGTCTCTGCACTGTATCGTTCATCCTATATGTCCGAGAGAAAACACGGGCGCTTTTGGTCTGGGATTTGAACCTACAGCTAAAGATTTAAAGAAGGCCAAGGGAAGGAAAAAGAAACATGGTCACTCCCTCGCCCAATGCCGCTACTTAGTGAATCATTTATCAAGAGCGATGCCACGAAGCCTGTAGAATTTGAAGCTAAATTGGTTGATGACTTCCAGAACCTGCTGATGGATATTGACATGGTTGAAGCAGGAGAGGGTACTAGTAAGGCAGGCATGCAGTTCATAGGTCCTGAGGTCCAGGTCAATAATTGGGAAGTCACTCCTCTCCCCGTCAGGAGGGAGTTTTGGTAGTTCATTTTGTTTTTCTTTCTATTTATCCGAGTTATTCTAGAGTTGTAATTTAGAATTTGGCTTGTTTACATTCTATTTTCATTTGTGTTTAAACCCTCCTATCTTTCCCTTTTAATGAAATGCAATGTTCCCTTATTTTGTGTCTAATATATTTTGATTTTGTCTTTTTATTTATACAGTTCTCTTTATGCTGATTCTAATGACATGACATGCATGCAGAATTTTTAGCCTGATCTTAAAATCCAAACTAATCAAGATATACTGAAGCAGAGGGGGAATATGATGAAGAAGAGGCACTAGAGGAAATAAGCAAAGAGTTGGAACAGTTTGAAGACAAGCCGAGTCCTAATTTGAATGAAACTGAGCCAATCAATCTAGGGAATCAAAAAGATGTTAGAGAAACTAAAATCAGTGTACATGCTTTTCCGCAGCTAAAAGATGGAATGATTCAAGCATTAATTGATTATAAGGATGTTTTTTGCATGGCCTTATGATGATATGCCTGGTTTAAACACTGAATTAGTGGCTCATAAATTGCCAACTGATCCCACATTCCCCCTTCACAGAAGTTGAGGAAGTTTAAAACTGATGTAAGCATTAAAATCAAAGAGGAAATCACGAAACAACTTGAAGCCAAAGTCATTTGAGTGGCTTGTTATCCTACGTGGTTATTCAATGTTGTTCCTGTCCCAAAGAAAAATGGAAAAATTCGAGTATCTGTTGATTACCGTGATTTGAATAGAGCAAGTCCAAAAGATGATTTTTCGCTGCTCAACATCCATATTTTGCTGGACAACTACGCTAAACATGAGGTTGCCTCTTTTGTGGATTGCTATGCCGGATACCACCAGATCACTATGGATGATGAAGACGCGGAGAAGACATCTTTTAACACAACATGGGGGACATATTGTTATCAAGTGATGCCGTTCAGTTTGAAGAATGCTGGAGCAACATACATGAGAACCATGACCACTATGTTTCATGATATGATGCATAAGGAGATTGAGGTCTATGTAGATGATGTAATTATTAAGTCAAAAAGTTAGGCTGACCATGTTAAAGATTTAAGAAAGTTATTTGAAAGGCTTCGCAGGTATAATCTCAAGCTTAATCCGGCAAAATTTGTATTTGGAGTTTCGTCTGGAAAGCTGTTGGGGTTTGTAGTTAGTCATCGAGGAATTGAATTGGATCCCTCGAAAATCAAAGTCATTCAGGATTTGCCCCTGCCCAAGAATAAGACAGAGGTGATGAGTTTACTTGGTAGATTGAACTACATCAGCAGGTTTATTGCTCAACTCACAACCACTTGTGAGCCCATATTTAAGTTGCTGAAAAAGAGTGTTGTGGTAGAATAGACTGAAGAATGTTAGGAAACATTCGATAGAATCAAAAGATACTTATCAAATCTGCCCGTGCTTGTTGACACCTAATTTTTGCCCTCCGCAATCCAATTTAATTTCGAGTTTCTTCAATTTTAAAATAAAATCACAACAATTATTTTGTTCAAATAGATACTAGTTTAAATTACTTATTTAATTCAATTTTATCATTTAATTAACGATTATACATTTTTCGCATACGAGGGTGTATAAATTTTGTTATTTAAGTGATCTTTTTCATTAAAATAAGATTTTTATTGATTAAACTTGAAAATTAATTCAAATGGATAAAACTTGGTTTTAAATATGATTTGCTCTCAAAATATTTTTATTTTAGAGAAATATTTTTTGGATTTTTATCAAATTAAGAAACTCGAGGTTAATTTGTTACTTGATTCGTGCCAGATTGCGATTCAATTTAGCGAACGAATTAAATATGACCTCAGTTGAAATCAAATTGGCCCCAATCGTAATGCAATTGACCAACAGATATACAATTTGGTTATAATTTAAATAAGTTATTTGAATTGTAATCCAATCTTAATCTCCAAAAAATTACTATTTCCTAATTGGGATCATTTTGATAGAATCAAATTTAATTAGGTTATTAAATAACCCCAACCTTGAGCCAATTAATTTAAACTCAATTTCAGCCTTTACTCCTTTTTAGTTGGGCCGTTAGCCCAGAACTTCAGACAACCCAACAATTTTCCAATTAAATCCAAGCCCAACTTCACTTCCCTGCTCCCTTTTTACCCGCCCCCAACAACCCAATAGACCATACCCCCAACATTGACCCAACTCACTTAATAACATCAACCCAAAACTAATCCAATATCAGCCCAACCAAAACCCCTGACCCGGCCCACATCAATAATTCCCTTTTATCCCTCCTTCTTCACCAAAACACTTGATGCTCAACATTAACGATAGCAACTAATCAATCCAAAATTTGAACCCTTCTCGACCAGACCTGAATCAACCCGCAACTAGCTCATCTTAATTCTCTCCACGCGTCCTACGCGATGTTATACCCTGGGAGATCCGAGAATCTGCTAGAAAGAGCGTGAGTTGGCTCGTATAGTGGCTATATTCCACGATTTTAGGATTTTGGTATGGATTAGGTACGTACTTGGGCGTCTTTCATTGGTTGGAAAAGGGGATTCAGTATCCCACATTTTATAGTTGCCATTTTGGGGAAAAATCCAAAGAATTTGGTACAAAGGGGGTACGGACTGTTGGAGGGTAGCGGGATCCGGGTGGAAATTTGGAGTTTCTCCCTCTTTTTGAAATCCCTAGGGAAACCCTAATTCGACTCCTATAAAAGGGTTCTTGGGGTCACTGTTGAGGGGTTTTTTTTTTCTCTTCTTGGAAGGGTCCGAAGTTTTGGTAGAGAAAATTCTAGGGTCTTATTTCAGGAGGGATAACTTGGGTTAGAGACGAAGTTTTTGAAAGAAATCAAGAAAGAAATTTTAGGCTGGTTAGAAAAGTTGTTTTTAAAAATTTGGGTTGGGCACTCTGAAATTAAGGAGTTTATTGTCGCGAAGAATTTCTCATCCACTATGTCTGGGAAAGCTAGTCGATCAATGGGAAGTTTCCCGAGGCAACAACATTAGCTCCCAGTGGGGATAGTTTTGCTGATAGCTCGAGTCCCGTTTGCTGCTCCTTGAAAGGTAACCTCCTATCCCTTTGAGTTCTCGAGTGCTCTGTCTTCATCTTGACCTTCTATAGCTTCGAGTAAATTTTCAGTAACGTTGTACGCTAGATTTGTTTGTTGATGGATGGCTTTGGTAGCGGTAGGTTTTGTTCATGATAGACATCGCTCTGGTGATATTTGAGTAAATATAATTCATGCTGCTGCTTGGTACTTTTAAAGGCATGCTTCTTCGTCAAAAGTGTCCTAAAATCTACTAACTTTATCTATGAATAGTCCTTTCTAGCCTGTTTTGTGGTTGAAATAATGTTGTGAATTAAGTTCTGATCTAATATTCTCACTCTATATGCTGGTTAAGACTCGAGTGATGAGTCTGTTAAATGGTTTCAGGATAATGACGCATCACCATAGCTATCCCTATAGTAAAGTTGCTTGTCTCGATCTTGTTTTAGACTATTAGTATCATGCTAAGGCCGGTTTAAATTTTTAAAGTTTCATACTTTGATTTTTGATTAGTAGTTTCAGGCTACTTGTATCTTGTTACACCGGATTTCATAATTAAATTTTCGTGCTTTGATTTTCTTCAATAGTTTTCGGGTTTATGGTGTCTTGTCTATGTTCAGTGACTTGACGTAGTTTTGCTCGCTGCCATTAGTTTGATGTGGTTGAGTTGGTAGGGTCATTAGTAGGACCGCCTCTTGAATTCTTCGGCTTCTCAAATGACAAAAGAATAATGATGTTACGATTAATAAAAATTAGCAAATTCCATGATTCCTCAATGATCATTTATACCCGGTATAATATATGAGAGGAGAGGTAGAACGAATTTGTTTTGGCTCCTCTGTAGCGTAAATTTGTTTATGCCTTTCTTTAGTAATTATTTAAGGCAAGGGGTGATTGCTCGCATAGTGAATTTGTTTGGAAAGTGCTTTGTTCTGGTTGAGTGCTTCGATGGCCTGTAAATAAAACTTTCTTTCTTAGTTTTAGTATACCCTTTTTCATTGGTGGGCACTTAAGGCTACTTGTTTAAACCGTTCGCGATTTACTATTAATGCAAGATTCTCCAACATGTTGCAGCATCTCCATACTGTAGTGAATAAATGCCATGTACTCTCTTTGAACTTTACATAAGATTAAGAAGTGACTCTTTTTACTAGTGCCCTTCCATGCATATGTTTACTTTCGTGCCAAAGTCTAGCATAACATGATGTGCTCTTTTCTATCTCTATGTTAAAAATTAAAAACCAATTAGACACAGTTGCATGTCGTAGGTATCACCAATTTAGTGGCTAAGTTTTTTTTATGTTTATTGAAGTAGTGATTTTTCTTGAAAACCTAGAACTTCCTGAATTTTCTTTATTATTAAAATAATTCACATTTTTATGAATACGTATTAATTCATATATCTTTTCTTTGCATGAACCCGCCTTTGAGTCCAAATGGACTCTTTCCCGTAATTGCATTATCAATGTGAGCCATTGAGGCTCCTTCCTTCTGATTCGATCTCGAAGATGATCTCGTAACACAAATGCAAGGACTCGACAGAAGAAAGTATGGGCTAAACCCTATTGTTTGAAGCGGCAAGGAGGAGTTGAAAGCTATCATTTTTATTTATTTACATTGTCGCCTTTAGTTATTTATTGATTTGTTTGTTTATTTCCTTATTTCATTCATTTGGGGCCTCGAAGTCAAAGTTGTATTTAATACAGGTGAAGCGAGATTCAAGCCAAATGCTCGAAAACTAGGTTAGGATAGGTGAAAATGGGTCGAAAGCCCAATTAGACTAGGACAGGTCTCATTGATTTGGGCCCAATGGCCTAAATCACTACTTCTCCACTTTCCCTTTTTCCTTTTGCTTACTTGTTTTACGTGTTTTCTTGCGAAGCTAGTAAAATCCGTAACTAAGTCACTAAAACACTGATTTTGCAAAAACTCTTTCCTTAATCAACTATTTTTCCAACAAATTGATTTTCCAAAGTTAATCAAAAGAATATTTTCAAACAGATCGGATAACCGCAAGTTAGCAGACGTTTTAGGTGGCTAACACCTTTCTAAAACGTTAATAGGAACCACTTACTCAGAATCTCTTAACTTAAATGATTTTCCTATTTTGAATTATTTGAAGTGACTCTCTAAAGGTTTCTTAATTCCTTTTCAAAATTAAGTGACGACTCTCAAAAGTCAAAATTTCCGCAAAACAGAAATGGTGACTCTGCTGGAGATCTCTAACTAGGTTCTAACCAAATGTTTAATTTCGTCTTTTGATTAACTGTTTATGTGTTTTCATTATGTAGAGTTTAATTATCGCATCTCCTGGAATATTCCTACATTATTTAAACTGTTTTGGGGTTTCGTAGGTATCTCGGCCCTTATTGATCAATTCCAAAAATGTGTTGGATATACAAATAGTTTATTAGCACGTGAGTCGTCTGATGGCTGTTTGTATTTTCAAAATCAAGTTGTCTGCTTGAGAACCAGTGTTTAAACCCACTCTAGATAACTAGGATAGAGCAAAACCAAAACCCTATTTCAGGCATGATCCTAGGATGACCTAATACCCGAGCGGGGTATTGGGCCCATTAGAAAATCTGCCCTACGTCTATTGACCCCGAGTCAATTACAGACGAATTATATTTATGTGTTGAAGAAATATATGCTTATCTTATTCAATCCATTACCCTTTGGGGGATGGGGGAAGGCTTATCTTTGTTTGCTTTCGTGTAGGTATGGCTCAATTGCATTCCCACGAGAAGTTCAAGATGGTTACAAAACCCGATGATTACCTGAAACTATGGTGGGACTATATGAGTGCAGAAGAGAGAAAAATTATTAGAACACACATCGGATACCTGCCTTCATTGATCGAAATGGATGCTTGGCCCGAAATGATCCACGTGCTTACCACTTTTTGGGATGATTAGAATATGGTGTTTCGCTTCGGGGATGTGGAATTAACTCCTACCATCAAAGAAGTGTTAATTTTCTATGAGAGTATTGAAATATGTTTCAAGAGAAAGGAAAAACCTGATAAGAACATTTTAGTTCCTACCGTGTGGGACCATCAAACAATCAAAGAGGCATTTTTAACCACGACGACACCTGGATAGGGGAACGTGATGGAGAAAATATCACTTTTAAGAAGTTGTATCATCGGTTTGAAAGATTTAATGCCTTTCATAAATTTGGACGTAAATTTGAGTCCGAGGCAAAATAGAAGGAGATGAGAGCCTTTCATAAGTGGATTACGATTCTAACAAGGTATTCCACAATTTATCTCCCATGATTGTCGCTGACATATATCGAGCCTTGGGAAGGTGTCAAGTCGAAAATCATTTCTTTCAAGGTTGCAACCTCATATTACAATGGTGGATGATGAAGCATTTGGTAAAGAATTCAAGAACGATACAACCAGATCATAAAACAAGGGTGGATATGATGGCTTCACACGACATGTGATTGCTTCTACACAAGTTCAAAAAGGAAAGCATCTTATGAATTTTGGTTTAAGACTTTTGGGGAATTAAGAGATGCCGATGTGCAATGGTCTATTAACTCTCTTCATTCAGGGAAATACACCATTCAAGGGGGCAAGTGGCCTTTCCTAGTTCTTCCCGGTTTCAGAGGGACCCGTCCCTACAATCCTGGCAGAGTTCTTAGGCAATTCGAGATCAAGCAGGAGGTACCACAAATAGATTCCATGCTTAGGTTTTTCACCGAATAAGATGAAAGTGAGTCTCCGCTCAAAGACAGCATGATAAATGGATAGAGAAGAAAAAGGTGGATGGAAGTGACCTTTCGTATAGAGCATGACCCTGAAGTCAGCGATACTTACAAGGAGTGGTTGAAAAAGAGTCTCGCTGGAGCATTGATTCTGGGACCAAATGTGCCCACTCGGGTTGTGGATGTAGAATCCAAGCATCAAATTCGGCTCCACAGGCTACAAGATGAGTTCTAGAAAAGTGAAATCGTGCACCGGCAAGTACACATGGAGGACGCTTTAACAATACGTATGTTAAGGAAAAGGTGAAAAGAGCTAGGCAAGAAGCTTATGATGTCATGCAATGTCTAATCGATTTGGATGATAGCATGGCCTCCCAACTCGATAGTATAGGGAAAATGACTTACGACTGCAAGACACAATTATGCGAGAGTCACCTTATCATCAATAGGTATCAAATAGCACAGGAGGTAAACAAGGCAAAGAGGGCAAAGGCAGACAAAGGAGCCTCCAGTAGCTAGTTTTTCTATTTCCCCTGTGCGGGAACTTATCTTCTTTCATGTTATTTCCCTAAAGATTGTATCCCTTTTTCTTTATATTTTGTAGGCATTATGCCCTTTTTCGTGTCTATATAAGTTGGGGGTTAATGGATTGACTTCGAGGAAGCATATATTTTCTTCAAAAATCGTTAGGACTGAACCCTTGGCTCAAAAAGGGTCACCCTAGCTAGGATACGCGTTATTATAATGGTTTTGTGTGATATAACTGTTTTATGTGCTTATGTGCGTTTGTTTGGATCAAAGGCAAGTTTATCCACTATGTCCTATGGATGAATTTGGCTATGACTCAAGCAACTCTATGTGGTTTTTTTTTGTCAAATATTTTGCATTACTTATCATATACGGAAACTAACACATCTGCCTTTGCGTTATTTTACTTTATAGATAATAGAAATTACTCCGTGTTGATATAAGCTGGCAGAACATCCGTACTTTACCTGATCGAAAGCGAAAAAAATCCCATCCTCTGACCATCATTCAAAAATGACAGGAAATGACGAAGAAAGCGCACTGACTATCCAGACAATATGGTAGCGGAATAGAATGAAATAATTGCGGAACATGCAAGAAAGTTAGAAATGCTTCAGGAGGAAATAAATCGCACTCGTGATTTGGATAACTTAGCCATCACCGTCAATGCCCCCGCTCTAGGAGGACACAGGACTCCACTCCATATCTCTCCCCTCAGCACACCTACTCTCGGGGATTAGCCAAATAATGTATCATCCATCTCTGCTCCTCCATTTTTCAAAAATACTAATCGTGAAAATAAACTAGACACCTACCATCCACAAAATCCATCTGTAACCCCACAGAACCCATCTCCGAATCTATTCCCAAATCCTCAAAAGCACATTTTCAATTCAATAAAATACATTCCCAAATCTGCAAGATTCACTCTCAAACCCACAAAATACGTCAAACCTACCTTTGAATCCACCAAATTCACTTCCAAATCCGCAAAATCCTTCTCATATTCCACCAAACTACTCACAAAGTCCACAGAACCTTTCCAAATTCCAAAATATCCTCCCCACTTACCAACCAAGTTCCTTTCTTCTACAAAATCAAGCCTCCTTTCCAAACCCCCCTTAAGCCATCATATCCCCTGATATTTATGAACCCCTTTCTAACCCCGAGATGGACCAGGAGAAGGAGAAAGAGTGGAGGACCCAGCATAAAAGGAATTTACTAGCTATGAAGGAGGAGATCATGAGGATAAACGAGTCTCATGGAGCCAGGGACCACGACGGTTTGGGGTATGATGATTTTGTGTTCACCTAGGAGTAGACCTACCAGATGGGTACAAAGTCCCTAAGTTTGAGATATTTGACGATACCAAAAATCCAATGGCCCAACTGAGAAGGTACTGTGAGCAACTGGTAGGGATAGGGAAAAATAAGGCATTGGTGATGCGCCTATTCAGTCGAAGTTTAAGTGGTGAAGCCTTAGAATGGTTCATGTCTCAGGAGCCGAAAAGATGGATTGGTTAAAAAACATTGGGCAAGGGTTTCCTTGACCAGTTTGTATTCAACATTTAAATAGTACCTGATCGATATTCACTAGGTCGGATCAAACAGAGAAATGTTAAGAGTTTTCAAGACTAATTTTTTCGTTGAAGGAAAGAAGCCACCAAAGTGCAACCCCCCATGTTCGATGAGGAAATGGTATCCGTGTTCTCTCGTGCTCAAGAAGGAGAATATTATACCAGGATGGTGTCCGTTGTTAGGGCAACTTTTGCAGATTTGGTAAAAATAAAAGAATTATTGGAAGAAGGTATTTGGACAGGGAAAATTACCAAAACCCCGACGTCGTCTGGGACTGTCATGTTCTCGAAGAAGAAAAAGGAAGATGTAGGTATGATTTCTGCTAATCCTGTTGCTAAAACGAAAAAAGAGGTTCAACTCTAGAAATGTTTTATCTTTTTCACCGTCACCCAACCTTCAGCACGTGTTCTACGCCCACTCCCAATACCTAGCTCCACTCTCAAATGCCCAACCTCAGTACCAAAATCCACTCCCAAACCTCCAATCCTCATACCAAGCTCCACAGCCAAATATCTTTCCCCAATACCTAGTTCCACATCCAAATTATCAGTCTCATTTCCAATCCACTCCTCCAAATAATCAAACAAATTTCCAAGCACCTCCAAATTATCACCAAGTACCTCCTCCTACAAATCAAAGCCAGTACAACCCCCAACGTCCAAACAACAAAAAGAAACCTCCTCGAAACTTCACCCCACTAGCTAAAAGTCGCACCCAATTGTTTGAAAGATTGAAAAATATTAGTCATTTGCAACCAATACAACCAAGGCATGTCAATCCCAACTCTCAATTTTTTAATGCAAGTCAACATTATGCCTATCATTCAGGAGCAGCGGAGCACAGTACAGAGGATTGTGGCTACCTGAAATATAGGATCTAGGATTTAATCGATCAAAAGGTCATCACACTCCAGGCACCTACACCAAATATTAACAGTAATTCATTGCCTAACCATGAGGGATCTACATTTAACATGATTGAAATAGAGGGTGAATGGGCATCTGGCAAGACCATTACCCAGGTGAACTACGAAAAGTGCAAAAGAGTAGAAGAGATAGGAAAGATAGAGAAGGTTGTAGATGCCTTGAGTATCAATGAGAAAGTCCCATTTATAGTGATGACTGCACTGACTCAAGTGTACGCTCCCCCACCAAGTAAAGAATTTATTGTGTTGACCGCTGCTGCCCAAGGGATGACGCGATCGGGACGATGCTACATCCCTGAGGAATTGACCAACAAAAGGGATTCACAGAAAAGGCCAATCACTGAAGGAGAGGCTGAAGAATTTTAGAGGTGTATGCAACCCAAAGATTATTCAATTATCAAACATTTAGAGAATACACCAGCTCAAATCTCTATCTTGGCAATATTAATGAGTTCGTAATACCACCGACAAGCTTTATCGAAGGTCTTGGATGAATTATATGTTCCCGCAAGGACGAGTGTTAAGAATCTGGCTGCGATAATAGGAAACATTATGGGGAATCATCGCATATCATTTAGTGATGAAGAGCTTCCATTTGAAGGAGCAATGCACAACAAAGCCCTACAGTCACTATCATTTTTTGAGATTATGCGATTAATCAGGTATTAATAGACGACAGATCTGGTGTGAATATTTTCCCCCCTCTACGTTGGTTTAAATGGGCTATGATCTGGGAAAAATTCATAAAAGCCACGTAAATATGAGCATTCGATGGAGGGCAGAGAGATACCATAGAAGAAATTGATTTGTACATCCAAATGGGACCTGCTGAGTTTAAAACTAAGTTTCATGTTATGTATATCCATCCTAGCTACAACTTTCTCTTGTTAAGACCATGGATACATGATGCAAAGGCAATTTCGTCACCCCTTCATCAATTATTGAAGTTCATTTGGGAGGATCATGAAGTAGTCATCCAAGGAGAGAAAAGTCGAGCGGATCGCCCCAATGGTTATGTGCCGGTGATTGAAGATGTTCCAAAAGGTAGCAGTTTCTATACAGTGGAAATTGTAAATATTGTGGACAAAGATTCAATATCCAAAGTGCCAATGCCTTCTGTCTACAAAATGATTGCGACGGTGATGTTAAGAAATAGGTTCGAACCTGGTCGAGGTTTAGTAAGGATCTACAAGGAATTATCGAGCTTATTGCGATCCCAGAGAATGGCTCTAAGTATGGTTAGGATATTAGCCTACCAAGAAGGATAGGGTTGAGGATGAGTCAGAGAAGAGTCTGTTTAGGCCCTTGCCACTCCTGTTCAAGTCATTTCCTGTATGAGAGGTGTCAGGTGATGATAGTCTTGGGGATGGGATAGGATATTTGTTCGAGGGATGCAATGTTGTACCAGAAGATTTCCCAAATTCCAGCGAAGTGAAGCAGATTGCACCAGGGGAGGCCTTACAAATCCACTCCACTCATAACCCGTCACCCGTCGTGGTAGATGAAAGGAAAATTACTAATAGTTTTTAAAATTGGTGATGATATGGAGGAGACCCCGTGATCCACCTTTTATATCTCAAAACTTTCTTTTCGTATTTTACTGCTTTTAAAAAGGCATGGACTTATAGTTACATAAGTCACAAGCCATGGTTTTAGAAAAGGCCTTCATTTATTTAGAAAATTCTATTATTTCTAAAACACTCCTAATCATATGTTTTGTTATTTTGTTATCATCTAACTTGGTTTGTTTGTCCCTTATAGTAACAACAACTTAAAATCTGCCAATGTCATGTTATGTCAAAGTGTAAACAAACAAAATGAAGGGAACAATGATGATTGGAAGGACGTCGATAAGGAACAATTAGTTAAAGATATGGAGGAGTTTGTGAATCAGGGAAAACCCAACCTTGAGGAAACTGAAACAGTCAACCTGGGAGATCACGATGAAATCAAGGAAACAAGTGTCAGTGTCCACCTGGTGGAAGCACAAAAAAGAGAGCTTATTCACCTGTTACGGGAATATATTGACGTGTTTGCTTAGTCCTATGATGATATGCCGGGATTGAGCACTAGTATTGTGTCGCATAAGTTGCCAATCAATTCCGAGTTTAATCCAGTCAAGTAAACAATACGGAAATTCAAGCCAGATTTAAGTCTAAAGATCAAGGAAGAAGTGATAAAACAAATCCAATCTAAGGTTGTGGAGGTCACAAAATATGCGACGTGGTTGGCCAACATCGTCCCTGTGCCGAAGAAAGACGGCAAGATTCAAATTTGTGTTGACTATAGAAACTTGAATAGAGCCAGTCCTAAAGATAATTTTTCGTTGCCCAACATCCACATACTCATCAATAACTGTGCAAAGTATGAAATGCAGTCATTTGTTGATTGTTTTGGTGGGTATCATTAGATATTGATGGATGAGGAAGATGCAGAAAAAATGGCCTTGATTACGCCCTGGGGTGTTTATCATTACAGGGTGATGCCGTTTGGTCTCAAGAACGCGGGTGCAACATATATGAGGGCTATGAAGACTATTTTCCATGATATGATACATAAAGAGATTGAGGTGTACGTGGATGATGTAATTGTCAAATCTCATGAGAGTTCGGATCATCTGACTCATCTGGACAAATTCTTCAACAGATTAAAAAAGTACAGTTTGAAGTTAAATCCTGCTAAGTGTGCTTTTGGTGTTCCATCAAGGAAGTTTTTGGGGTTCATAGTCAGCAGAAGAGGCATCGAGCTAGATCCATCCAAAGGCAAGACAATTCAGGACTTGCCACCGCCAAGGACCAAGAAGGAAGTTATGAGTTTCATGGGTCGTTTGAATTATTTTGGCAGATTCATCGCTCAATCGACAGTCATATGCGAGCCAATTCTCAAGATGTTGAAGAAGAATCCATTGAATGAGTAGATAGAAGAATATCAGAGAGCTTTTAGCCGTATCAAGGAATACCTGTCTGCACCGCCGATATTAGTGCCGCCAAGAGAAGGAATACCATTGTTGCTTTACCTGTTAGTCTCAAAAAATGCTTTTGGATGTGTCCTCGGGCAACATGATGAGACCAGTAGGAAAGAGAAATCTATTTACTACTTGAGTAAAAAGTTCACACCATATGAATCCCATTACACTCTTGTAGAAAGAACATGTTGTGCTTTGACTTAGGCAGCACAAAAGTTGAGGCATTATCTATTGTCCTACACAACATACCTCATCTCGAGAATGGATCCATTAAAGTATATATTTCAGAAGGCCATGCCTACAGGAAATCTAGCCAAGTGGCAAATATTGCTGAGTGAGTTTGACATTGTGTATGTAACCCAAAAAGCAATCAAGGGGCAAGCCTTAGCAGATCATTTGGTAGAGAATCCGGTTGATGAGGAATATGAGCCACTTCGAACTTACTTTCTAGATGAGGAAGTCTTGTTCGTAGGAGAAGACATTACGGAGATTTACCCCAGATAGAGGCTATTTTTTTATGGGGCATCAACTTTAAAGGTTCAGGAATCAGAGTAATTTTGGTGTCAGAAACGGGCCAGCATTATTCGATAACTGCTAAGTTACGTTTCCCGTGCACCAACATGGCTGAATATGAGGCTTGCATCCTGGGTCTTAAATTGGCACTTGATATAGGTGTTCGTGAATTATTAGTCATCGGAGATTCAGATTTGCTGATTCACCAGGTACGAGGAGGATGGGCAGTAAAAAATCCCAAGATTACTCCTTATATGGAGCTAGTGCAAGAATTATGCGAAAGATTCAAAGAAGTTGATTTTAGACATATCCCACGGATATAAAATGAGTTTTCTGACACTTTGTCCACCATATCTTCCATGATTCAGCAACCAGAGTTACATTGATCCTTTGGAAATAAGCTTGAAGGAGCAACCCGCACATTGTGCGTATGTGGAAGAGGAGCCTGATGGAAAGCATTGGTACTATGTCATTAAGAGGTATTTGGAATTTGGAGTATATCCTGAAGAGGCCATTAACAACCAAAAGAAGACAATTCGGTGTTTGGCAAAGAACTACTTTCCAAGTGGGGAATTTCTTTTTAGGAGGACTCCTGATTTGGGATTCCTAAATGCGTCGATGCTGCGGAAGCCAATAAATTGATAAAAGAGGTACATGCTGGAGTTTGTGAGCCCCACATGAACGGGCTTGCCCTTGCCAGAAAGATCCTGAGAACTGGTTACTTCTGGATGGCTATGGAAAATGATTGTAGTAAGTATGTACAGAAATGTCCAAAATGTCAGATACATAGAGATCTGATTCACATGCCTCGACATGAGCTTTATGCGATAAGTTCCCCTTGGCCTTTCTTAGCTTGGGGTATGGATGTTATCGGGACAATAGAACCATCAGCATCGAATGGGCATAGGTTTATTTTGGTTGCCATCAATTACTTTACTAAATGGGTTAAAGCTACTTCATACAAAGCCGTCACTAAGAAAATGGTTGCAGATTTCATCAAGAATAACCTGATTTGCTGATTTGGGGTGCCAGAATCAATCATTACGGATAATGGGGCTAACTTGAATAGTCACTTGATGAATGAAATTTATGATCAGTTCAAAATCATGCATCGCAACTCGACTGCATACCGTCCTTAAATGAATGAAGCCATGGAAGCTGCCAACAAGAATATTAAGAAGATCCTGAGAAAGATGGTTGAAAATGATAGATCATGGCACGAGATATTACCTTACACCTTGCTAGGGTATCGCACGATAGTTTGAACCTCCACCGAGGCAACCCCATATCTATTGGTTTATGGCAATAAAGCGGTGATACCTGCTGAAGTTGAAATACCTTCCCTAAGGATTATCCAAGAAGCCAGACTAATTAACGAAGAATGGATTCATTCTCGCTATGAACAACTCATGTTGATTGATGAAAAGAGAATGGTCACTGTATGCCATTGTCAGCTGTATCAACACAGGATGATTCGCGCCTTTAACAAGAAGGTGAGAGTTTAAACATTTGAAGTGGGGAAACTGGTTCTGCAATGAATATTCCCTCACCAAGAGGAGTACAAGGACAAGTTCGCTCCAAACTGGCAAGGGCCATACATAGTTCGCAAGGTACTATCTGGAGGAGCTCTGATTTTATCTGAGATGGATGGCACAGAGTGGACCAAATTAATCAATTCTGATGCGGTAAAGAGATATTATGTTTGAAGGACGTTCTAGTTTTCATGTTTCTTTAGTTAATTTACTTGTAATCGCATTCGTAGTAATATTTTTTCTAGTATATAATTGCCTAGAATCCTTTCCCTCTATGTACAAACTATGTTTGACGTGAATTCCCAAGAAAGAGATACATAGGCAGCCTATGTCGGCTTCGGTCAACCCCTTAGTAAATTTTATCCTTTCTCTTTATGTACGAACTACATTTGACTTGAATTCCTAAGGGATACGTAGGCGGGCTATGTCGGCTTCGGTCAACCCATTAGATTTTTTTCTATATATATCCCTAGCGTAGTTCTGAACTATGTTTGACCTGATTTCTGCTTCAACGAGATATGTAGGCGCCCCAACGGCTCGGTCATGTAACCCCAGGAAATGGAAACTGGGGCAGAATTTTCGAGAAGGAATCTTGAAAATTCACAAGAGAAGATCGACATCCAACAAAGAGAATGAAGATTAACAAAGACTTCAGATCCAGTCGGATGGGTATCATCTCAAACAACTTTAAACTGGGGCAGAAATTTTGAGGTAGACCTCAAAATTTCCACCAAATGCCGGAACATATTCCAAATTCCCTAGCACCAGAGGTTAAAGTCAAGCTTTGTAAGCCACCAACTGTAACAAAGTATGGGTAGACTCAATTTTTGGCTATGATAGAACTACTTGAAAAAACCCCCCAACAATGATCATGAGTTTTGGAAACCATCCGTCGGATATAGTCAAAACCACAAGGAAGACGTTCGTTGAGCTAGTACATAACATGACTGGCAGATATTTTCTAAAGTTTTACAGAAGTTTTTGAAATTATTTTCAAAAAATTTAAGACTATTTTCAAAAATCTTACGACTCACTTATTTAGTACTTGCCGACATCATTTGGGATGGAGTGTCAGGGTGGAAGTCCCGATATGGTGGATGCCCAAGAGATGGCAAGGAGCAAATCAAGGATCGAAGAAGATCAACACAAAGTAATTTCATTTAAACTAATCATTTTTCTGTGGATGCAGGGTTCAATATACAAAATGAGGGTCTCTTTTAAAAATTTCCGAGCAAAGTGGGAGCCACAATAGAGCATTAATACCCAAGAACAGTATTTTAGGGTAGCCCTAAAAATAGGTTTAATGCCCATTTATTGAGGACCTTTTGATTTGTCTATTTCATTTCTTGAGATCGTAGGCGACAAGCAAAAGCTCTTTGTCTTCTTTACAAATATTGTATTTAGAAATTTCCTAAAAATAGTCGCTAGTAAAAGTGACTTTGTGTCTACTAATCGTCTACCGTGAGTACAGGTACATGTAGAAAGTAGGACACTGACGAATGAAGCCGGGTAAAATTATTTTATCATTGCCGCAAGGGCCATTGCATATCATTGCCGCAAAGGCCGTTATATATCATTGCCACAATGGCCATTACATATCATTGCCGCAAAGGCCATTGCATATCATGCGGCCATTACATATCATTGCCACAAAGATCATTATATATCATTGCCGCAAGGACCGTTGCATATCATTGCCGTAAAGGCCATTACATATCATTGCCGCAAAGGCCATTACATATCATTGCCGCCAGGGTAATCGCATATCATTACCGCAAGGGCCATTGCATATCATTGCCGCAAAGGTCATTGCATATCATTGCCGCAAAGGCTATTACATATCATTGCCACAAGGGCCATTACATATCATTGTCGCAAAGGCCATTACATATTATTGCCGCCAGGACAATCGCATATCATTATCGTAAGGGTCATTTCATATCATTACCGCAAAGGCCATCTCATACCATCGCCCCAGAAGATATTCAATATCTGTTGACGCACTAGACACAACGTTGGCGTCGAGGATATCATCGTTATTCAATATCTTTTGATGCGCTAGACACAACGCTGGTGTCGAGGATATCATCATCTTTTCATGAATCAACATCTGAATGCATCAAGAGCACACGATTTGAAGGGAAGCCTTTAAGTCACTATCTAAGGATGACTGATATATAAGGTTTCCTAGAAATTGACAATTTGAGGGTCATCTATAAGTCATATTATTTGAAATAGGATAGTGCGCCAAATCACCTATGAGTTGATAGCCTGTAGGTCATCCGTAGGCCACAACAACATCCTAATCGGATAGTGTGCAAGATCACCCAAAAATTGATAGTTCAAAGGCTATCCGTAAATCGCAACTAAATCCTTATCGGAGAATATGCAAGATTATCAAATTGATACGTTCAAGGGTTCTCTATAAGCCGCGTCATATCCAAGATCGATTATGTGCAGGATTATCCAAAGACTAACAATTTGAGAGATTATCTATAAGTTATATTGTATCCAAGATCGGATGATGTGCAGGAACACCTGAAAGCTAGAAATTGGAGGGATATTTGTAAGTCATATCTTATCCAAAGTCGGATAATATGTAGGATTACCTAAAAGCTAGCAATTCAAAGGATATCTATAAGTCGCCTCGTATCCAACGTCAAATAATGCGCAAGATTATCCAAAGATTGACAATTTAAGGAAAATTTATAAATCGATCATCGGCTATAACTAGAGAGGTTATTCTTCCACGTACAACAAGTGATATAGGTAACCAAAAGGGTTGCCACACCAGCATAAGATTACACGGTGTAGGGACCGTTCTGCATAAAGTATCGCCGGTGTCCAAAAGGGCCACCCGCTTTGAAGACATGTTCGCTCGACAAATGATCTAATTATGCAACAATCAAGAAGGTTGTAGTGTCTGTTACTGCAAGTTATTTCTTCCAAACAGGTACAAGAAGAGATGACTTCACTTTTTAGACAACAACTCACGTAGAGATATGGTAAAATACCACACACCTCTTTCATGAATTGTGCTTATTACTGATGATTTCTGTTTGAGATATTGTCGAGAGAATCTGAGAGGATGAAAATATCAAATCAAAACCACAGGTGCGGACGACTCTAAAAAGGACGCAGCATAATGTGGAACTCTTTCTTAGCAGCAAAACGGGACATAGTCTAGAGAGGGACGTCAAACTCTCTGGACGCGAGCTAAATGATGATCACCACCACCATCTAACCACACCTTTATTATAAGGCATGTGGGTATTTTGGGATGTTCTAAGTCTCAGCTTCAACTCTGGTATATTTTTTAACTCATGCCGGGGGTAACCTTCTCTTTCTTCTAAATTCGAGTGATAGGACTCCTAGAGTTTTGGAAATTACGCCCAGGTAAATTCTTACCTATGGATGTGAAGAGCTCCACGTTCATGGTTAAAAGTTTTTAAGCCTCTTTTCCGCAACTCGATCAACTTGTCACTCATCTTGAGCCAAAGATCGTCTGAAATAAAAGACTATCTTTTCTACCGATTGAGTTGAATTACAAGCAGTCTGATTCCCCGAGTCCTAGGAATATGTAAGCTGGGATCTATGTAGAAAACTCGAATGCATTCCAACCTCCCCCCAAATCCCTTTATTCCCCAACTTCTCGGTTTATCAAAAACTCTAAAACTGTGATAAACAGTGAATTTTCGTGAAAATCATGCTTAAAATCAAGATTTATGAACTACAAGGGGCCTGAATTCTCATGAAAACTAAGATATGTAGGAAACCTGATACCGAGGTTCGTCCATAACTCTATGAAACTCGTGCGAAAGCCAACCTCTTCCAGATTTGAATTTGTAGTTGGACAAAAATTAAGAATGTCAACCTCCCTTTACCTAGGGTTACTTGCATCCACCCTACCCAAGGGAGAGGACAGTTGTTGACACCTAATTTTTGCCCTCCGCAATCCAATTTAATTTCAAGTTTCTTTAATTTTAAAATAAAATCACAACAATTATTTTGTTCAAATAAATGCTAGTTTAAATTACTTATTCAATTCAATTTTATCATTTAATTAACGATTATACATTTTTCGCATATGAGGGTGTATAAATTTTTTATTTAAGTGATCTTTTAAATTAAAATTAGATTTTTATTGATTAAACTTCAAAAGTAATTCAAATGGATAAAACTTGGTTTTAAATATGATTTGCTCTTAAAATATTTTTATTTTGGAGAAATATTTGTTGGATTTTTATCAAATTAAGAAACTCGAGATTAATTTGTTACTTGATTCGTGCTAGATTGTGATTCAATTTAGCGAACTAATTAAATATGACCTCAGTTGAAATCAAATTGGCCCCAATCGTAATGCAATTGATCAACAGATATTCAATTTGGTTATAATTTAAATAAGTCGTCTGAATTGTAATCCAATCTTAATCTCCAAAAATTACTATTTCCTAATTAGGATCATTTTGATCCAATCAAATTTAATTAGGTTATTAAATAACCCCAACCTTGAGCTAATTAATTTAAACTCAATTTCAGCCTTTTCTCCTTTTTAGTTGGGCCGTTAGCCCAAAACTTCATACAACCCAACAATTTTCCAATTAAATCCAAGCCCAACTTCACTTCCCCGCTCCTTTTTACCCGCCTCCAACAGCCCAATAAACCATACCCCCCCTCCAATATTGACCCAAATCACTTAATAACATCAGCCCAAAACTAATCCAATATCAGCCCAACCAAAACCCCTGACCCGGCCTACATCAACAATTCCCTTTTATTCCCCCTTCTTCACTAAAACACTCGATGGTCAACATTAACGACAGCAACTACTCAATCCAGAATCTGAACCCTTCTCAACCATACCCAAATCGACCCGCAACTATCTCGTCTTAATCCTCTCTACGCGTCCTACGCGATGTTGTACCCTGGGAGATCCGATAATCTGCTAGAAAAAGCGTGAGTTGGCTTGTATAACAGCTATATTTAGTGATTTCAGGATTTTAGTACAGATTAGGTACGTACTTGGGCGTCTTTCATTGGTTGGAAAAGAGGATTCGGTATCCCACATTTTATTGGTCCACCAGTTGCCATTTTGGGGAAAAATCGAAAGAATTTAGTACAAGAGGAGTACGGACTGTTGGAGGGTAGCGAGATCCGGGTGGAAATTTGGAGTTTCTCCCTCTTTTTGAAATCCCTAGGGAAACCCTAATTCTACTCCTATAAAAGGGTTCCTGGGGTCACTGTTGAGGGGGTCTTTTATTTTATCTTCTTGGAAGGGTCCGAAATTCTAGTGGAGGAAATTCTAGGGTCTTCTTTTAGGAGGAAGAACTTGGGTTAGAGACAAAGTTTTCGAAAGAAATCGAGAAAGAAATTTTAGGCTGGTTAAAAAAGCTGTTTTTGAAAATTTGGGTTGGGCACTCTGAAATTAAGGAGTTTATTGTCGCGAAGAATTTCTCATCCACTATGTCTGGGAAAGCTAGTCGATCAATGGAAAGTTTCCCAAGGCGACAACATTAGCTTCCAGTGGGGACAATTTTGCTGATAGCTCGAGTCCCGTTTGCTGCTCCTAGAAAGGTAACCTCCTATCCCTTTGAGTTCTCGAGTGCTCTATCTTCATCTTGACCTTCTATAGCTTCGAGTAAATTTTTAGTAACATTGTACGCTAGATTTGTTTGTTGATAGATGGCTTTGGTAGCCGTAGGTTTTGTTCATGATAGACATCGCTATGGTGATATTTGAGTAAATATGATTTATATTGTTGCTTGGTACTTTTAAAGGCATGCTTCTTCGTCAAAACTGTCCTAAAATCCACTAACTTTATCTATGAATAGTTCTTTCTAGCCTGTTGTGTGGCCGAAATAATGTTGTGAATTAAGTTCCGATCTAATATTCTCTCTCTATATGCTGGTTAAGACTCGAGTGATGAGTCTGTTAAATGATTTCAGGCTAATGACGCATCACCATAGCTATCCCTATAGTAAAGTTTCTTGTCTCGATCTTGTTTCAGACTATTAGTATCATGCTAAGGCCGATTTAAATTTTTAAAGTTTCATACTTTGATTTTTGATTAGTAGTTTCGGGCTACTTGTATCTTGTTACACCGGATTTCATTTTCGTGCTTTGATTTTCTTCAATAGTTTTTAGGTTTATGGTGTCTTGTCTATGTTTAGTTACTTGACGTAGTTTTGCTCACTGCCATTAGTTTGATGTGGTTGAGCTGGTAGGGTCATTAGTAGGACTACCTCTTGAATTCTTCGGCTTCTCCAATGACAAAAGAATAACGATGTTACGATTAATAAAAATTAGCAAATCCCATGATTCCTCAATGATCATCTGTACTCGGTATAATATAAGAGAGGAGAGGTAGAACAAATCTATTTTGGCTCCTCTGTAGCGTAAATTTATTTATGCCTTTCTTTAGTAATTATCTTAAGGCGAGGGGTGATTGCTCGCACAGTGAAGTTGTTTGGAAAGTGCTTTGTTCTGGTTGAGTGCTTCGATGGCCCATAAATAAAAATTTCTTTCTTAGTTTTTGTATACTCTTTTTCATTGGTGGGAACTTAAGGCTACTTGTTTGAACCATTCGCGATTTACTATTAATGCAAGATTCTCCAACATGTTGCAGCATCTCCATACTGTAGTGAATAAAAGCCATGTACTCTCTTTGAACTTTACATAAGATTAAGAAGTGACTCTTTTTACTAGTGCCCTTCCATGCATATGTTTACTTCCGTGCCAAAGTCTAACATAACATGATGTGCTCTTTTCGATCTCTATGTTAAAAATTAAAAATCAATTAGACACAGTTGCATGTCGTAGGTATCACCAATTTAGTGGCTAAGTTTTTTTTATGTTTATTGATGTAGTGATTTTTATTGAAAACCTAGAACTCCCTGAATTTTCTTTATTATAAAAATAATTCACATTTTTATGAATACGTATTAATTCATATATCTTTTCTTTGCATGAAGCCGTCTTTGAGTCCAAACGGACTGTTTTCCGTAATTGCATTATCGATGTGAGCCATTGAGGCTCCTTCCTTCTGATTCGATCTCGAAGATGATCTCGTAACACAAATCCAAGGACTCGACTGAAGAAAGTATGGGCTAAACCCCATTGTTTGAAGCGGCAAAGAAGGACTTGAAAGCTATTATTTTTATTTATTTACATCGTCACCTTTAGTTATTTATTGATTTGTTTGTTTATTTCTTTATTTCATTCATTTGGGGCCTCGAAGTCAAAGTTGTATTTAATACAGGTGAAGCGAGATTCAAGCCAAACGCTCGAAAACTAGATTAGGACAGGTGAAAATGGGTCGAAAGCCTAATTAGACTAGGACAGGTCTCATTGATTTGGGCCCAATGGCCTAAATCACTACTCCACTTTTCCTTTTTCCTTTTGCTTACTTGTTTTACGTGTTCTCTAGCAAAGCTAGTTAAATCCCTAACTAAGTACCTAAAAGACTGATTTTGCAAAAACAATTTCCTTAATCAACTATTTTTCCAACAAATTGATTTTCCGAAGTTAATCAAAAGAATGTTTTCAAACGAATCGGATAACCGCAAGTTAGCGGACGTTTTAGGTGCCTAACACCTTCCTAAAACATTAATAGGAACCACCTACTCAGAATCTCTTAACTTAAACGATTTTTTTATTTGGAATCGTTTGAAGTGACTCTCTAAAGGTTTCTTAATTCCTTTTCAAAATTAAGTGGCGACTATCAGAAGTCAAAATTTCCGTAAGACAGTGTTGGTACCACCAGATCCTGTAAGCCTTTGATCTTATATTTATTGGGAATGGATAATTCTTTCGGTTGTGTCCTGGGTCAACATGATGTCACGGGAAAAAAGGAGCAGGCTATTTATTATCTTAGCATAAAGTTCACTGCATATGAGGCCAGGTACACTCTTTTTGAAAGGATGTGTTGCGCCCTAACTTGGGTAGCACAGAAGTTGAAGCATTATTTTTCATCCTACACTACTTATCTCATCTCCCGCATGGATCTTTGAAATATATCTTTCAGAAACCTATGCCGACCGGTTGTTTGGCAAAGTGGCAAATATTGCTTACCAAGTTAGACATTGTATATGTGACTCGAACCGCCATGAAAGCCCAAGCCTTGGGAGATCAGCTAGCTGAAAATCCCATTGATGAAGAGTACGAGCCATTAAAGACATATTTTCCGGATGAAGAAGTGTTGTGTGTCGATGAAGTCATTATAGATGCTGATCCAAGTTGGAAGTTGTTCTTCGATGGAGCGGTCAACATGAAAGGAGTCGGAATAGGTGCAATTCTTATCTCTGAGGCGGGGCAATATTTTCTGGTAACAACGCAACTTCAATTTTATTGTACCAATAACTTGGCAAAATATGAAGCTTGCATTCTGGGTTTGAGGCTATCTATTGATATGGGATTCCAGGAACTATTAGTGTTGGGGGATTTAGATTTGCTCGTCCATCAAATTCAAGGCGATTGGGAGACGCGAGATTTGAAGCTCATACCGTATCGACAATGCTTGTAGGAGCTATGTCAACGATTTGTGTCAATAAAATTTAGGTATGTTCCAAGGATTCATAATGAGATTGCTGATGCTTTAGCCACTCTGTCTTCAATGCTCCAACATCCGGATAAAGCCTACAGCGATCTAGTCCATATACAGAGTCATGATCAGCATACTTACTATAATGTGGTTGAAGAAGAGCTCGATGGAGAACCTTGGTTCTTTGATATCAGGCGATACATTCAGTTAGGAGAATACCTAACACATGCCACTAATGATCAAAAGAGGACTATTAGGCATGTAGCTAGTGGATTTTTCTTAAGTAAGGGAATCTTATACAAGAAAACCTCGGATCTAGGACTTTTGAGGTGTGTTGATGCAAAAGAAGCTTCGGCAATCATGGTTGAAGTTCATTCTGGAGTATGCGGGCCTCATATGAACGGTTATGTCTTGCCTAAGAAGATTCTCAGAGCAGGTTATTATTGGCTTATATGGAGAGGGATTCTATTCCATTTGTTCAAAAATGTCATCAATGTCAAGTACATAGTGATCTGATACATTCTCCTCCTGTTGAGTTGCATGCAATGTCTGCTCCATGGTCTTTCGTAGCTTGGGGAATGGACATGATTGGACCGATTGAGCTGAAAGCGTCAAATGGGCATAGATTTATTTTGGTGGCCATTGATTACTTCACCAAGTAGGTAGAAGCAATAACTTTTAAGTCAATGACAAAGAAGGTGGTGGTAGATTTCATTCATGCCAACATCATTTGTAGGTTTGGAATTCCAAAGATGATCGTTACAGACAATGCTGCCAATCTCAACAGTCATTTGATGCAAGAAGTGTGCCAATAATTTAAGATTGTACATCGAAAATCCACTCCATATCGTCCAAAAGCAAATGGTGTTGTGGAATCCACCAATAAGAATATCAAGAAGATACTGCAGAAAATGGTGCAAAGGTCTAGACTATAGCATGAGAAGTTGTCGTTTGCTTAAGTTATCGCACTACTTTTCATACTTCAATAGGGGCAACTCCATATTTATTTGTGTACGAAACAGAAGCAGTCATTCCCGTAGAAGCTGAAATTCCCTATTTTCTAGTCATTGTTGAAGCAGAGATTGATTACGATGAATGGGTCAAAAACTGACTGGAACAATTGAGTTTGATTGATAAAAAAAGATTGACATCGATATGTCATGACCAATTGTATCAGAAGAGAATGGCTCGAGCGTAAAACAAAAAGGTACGACCCAAGAATTTTTGAAGTTGGTCAGTTGGTACTAAAGTGTATCCTTCCTCATCAGGTTGAAGCGAAAGGCAAGTTCTCCCCAAATTGGCAAGGTCCCTTTATTGTAAAGAAAGTGTTGCCCAATGGAGCCTTATATTTGACAGATATTGAAGGTAAAATGGCAGAAATGACTATCAATGCAGATACAGTCAAAAGATACTATGTATGATATTTTTAATCCTTTTTGGTTCTATGGCATGATTTGTACTTGCATTTTTGAAGATTGATATGATGAAGGCATTTCATTCTGCTATCCAAATGTTGTATCATCCTTTGTTTACCCCGTTTGAGCTTAGTTTTATTTTTCTTTCATATCCCTCTTTTGGAATCAAAATAGAGTCAAAGATAAATGTCAGGAAAATAAGAATAAAAGAAAGAGTTCGAAAATAGAAAAAAAAAAAAAGAAAAAACATCAAATCAAAACAAAGAACAAGATGTTGGAACTACGTGCGACCTGATTCTCCTCTCTCAGGGGTGAGATACATAGGCTGCCCTATTCAGGGCTCGGTCCAACCAAATAAATATTTTTAGAATCACCCAGTCAACCAAACTGAGGCATGAGTTAATGTGTTGTTTGAGTCGATTTCAAAAGTTGTAAGTCCCACCCCCACTTCAAGTGTCGTTTGAGCCTCTTGCCATCCTTTTCTAACCTTATCCAAAAGACAAGTTACAACCAAAGAAGTCCTTCAGATCAATCTTTGATAATGTTAAGTCTAAGCATGCAATGGATGTGATGATACATTGTGGGGTACTACTTGTCTTCCTCAGCATAAGAAATCAAGAAAAAAATAAAAATAAGAGAGTCTTATTGGTGAAAATCCTTGTGGGCACCATAAGGCGATGGTGAGTCGAGAGAAATAAAAATGAGAGAGTCTTACTGGTGAAAACCCTCACGGGCACCATAAGACGATGGGGAGTTGAGAGAAATAAAAAGGAGAGAGTCTTATTGGTGAAAACCCTTATAGGCACCGTAAGGCGATGGTGAGTTTGAGAGAAAAGTGAAAAGAAAAGAGATTTGTTGGCAAAAGTCTTTTAAGATGTCGTAAATTGAATGAGATATATGAGTCCAATGGATTTTAAGAAGTGGCTCATCCGCAAAGGCATGAACTTAACAATAAATGAAAAGTTTGGATAGGAAGATCAGACAGCTTAATCCAAAATGCATGTCGTGCTCATTGGAGTTGGTTGTCGTATTCAGATAAGTTTTCTTTTTGAATAAGAGACATTGCCCTTTTCTTTCATTTACGTATTCATACTTTGTATTTTTATGTCATTTATCAAAATAAAAGTCACCATCATTTTTTTACATTTTAAGTCAAGTCTGTGTCAAAACAAACGAGAAAAAATTTCAAAACTTGCTGCCAGTCTTTCCAATTGTATGAGGAAAAGCCAAGGACCAGCACATGAGAGAAACATGATCATAATTCAAAACAAGGCAAAGGTAGTCTATCAACTGATAGGTTGCTGGATTCATGGGAGTATCAGATGTCAAAAGGTGCAGCTCGGAGGCATGGTAAAATAGAAGCTTGGTATTTGAGTCAAAGGCATTTCCCCGATCTGGTCTGAGTCAATGATGCGACAAGACAGGGGCAAGGGTCAGTAATTTGAAACAAAGATGAAAGGAACAACTACTGGAGCAGATGCTTGGAAAGCCAAGTGCTGCAAGCCACCACTAAGTTAACTGAATAATTTTTCTTTCTTTGATGAAACAAGGGCGAAGTTTTTGTTCAGTAAATTCAGCTATCATTCGGAATGAATATCTTGATATTTTAATTTTTGTTCAGGACCCTCCTGAAAAATGAAACTTTACTTTATTTTTAGGACCCTCCTGAAAAATAGGACTTTACTTTCTGTTCAGGATCCTCCTGAAAAATGGGACTTTACTTTCTGTTCAGGACCCTCCTGAAAATGGGATTTTACTTTCTGTTCCGGACCCTCCTGAAAAATGGAATTTTACTTTCTGTTCAAGATCCTTCTGAAAAATGGGATGTTACTTTCTGTTCAGGACCCTCCTGAAAAATAGGATTTTACTTTCTATTCAGGACCCTCTTAAAAAAAATAAGATTTTACTCTCTGTTCAGGACCCTCCTGAAAATGAGATTTTACTTTCTGTTCAAGACCTTCCTGAAAAATGGGATTTTACTCTCTATTCAGGACCCTCCTGAAAAATGAGATTTTACTCTTTGTTCAGGACCCTCCTAAAAAAATAGGATTTTACTCTTTGTTCAGGACCCTCCTGAAAAATGAGATTTTACCCTCTATTCAGGACCCTCCTAAAAAATGAGATTTTACTCTCTGTTCAGGACCCTCCTGAAAAATGGGAGTTTACTCTCTGTTCAGGACCCTCCTGAAAAATAGGATTTTATTTTCTGTTCAGGACCCTCCTGAACAATGGGACTTTACTTTTCGTTCAGGACCCTTCTGAAGAATGGAATTTTACTTTCCGTTCAGGACCCTCCTGAAGAATGGGATTTTACTTTCCGTTCAGGACCCTCCTGGAAAATGAGATTTTACTTTATGTTCAAAACCCTCCTGGAAAATAAGATTTTACTTTATGTTCAGGACCCTCCTAGAAAATGGGACATTACTTTCAGAAAAATGAAGTCTCTCTTAATCTTAATCTTTGTTGGGGATAATTTTTTTTCTAGTTTTTAGTTTGATTTCAGAAGCCCGCCTGGAGAACAGGGTGATGAATCTGTAAGTCAGGAGCTCACCTGAAGAACAGGGTAATGAAACGGGAAATTGAAGAACTGCAAGTCAGAAACCCGCCTGAAGAACAGAGTGATGAAATTGAAGGACAAAAATGGCAAGTCAGAAGCCCGCCTAGAGAGCAGGGCGAATAAATAAAAGTTGAGCAACGAATTGAAGCAACGGAAAACCAAGCAACAAGTTGAAAGAAATTGAAAGTTAGGAGCCCGCCTGAAGAATAGGGTGATAAAACTCAAGTCAAGAGTCAAGGAAAGCTGCATAGATAGGATTTTGTAATTCCATTTATGTTTTAACTTGTAATTTTCATTTTTTTATGTAATGACAGAATCCCGGATCGAAACCTCGATGGAACCTCACTCGACTCTCCAACTCGGTATAATTCATCTTTTTCCAATCCTTTGAGATACCTGCCACTTGATTCCCTCAAAACTTGGGTAGGTAGGATGTCCGCCAAGACTCGGTTGTCTTTTTTCCTTTTGTTTCTTGCTTCGAATAATGATCGGGACAAAATTCTGTCTCGTTGTCTACTTCTTTGTATGGAAACACTGAGTGTTTACATTCAAAGGGGGCATGATGTAGACACTTAATTTCGTCCCTTCACAAATTTTATCGTTTATCCCGTTTTACTACATACCCTATCCGCGTAGTAATTTTTCCTTAAGAAAATAATTAAACCCCTCGTCATTTTACTTATCTATTTATTTATTTTGTCATTATACAAATAACAAATCATAACAATTTTTGTCTTATTTTCAACACCCTAACAACCCCTCCAATAAAATTAGGACACCACACCCACGTGATCCCCCCCCTCCCCTCATTTTCTTGTCCACAAAGAAAGAATATACATACACACCAAGATAACAACCTGGAGGGACCCACAAGGATATACTTCCAATTTAGAATTTTTCATTTTGCTGACCATTTTCCATTTGTTTCATTTGTAAATATAATATACACAACATCACATATACCAGGGGGTCCCACGAGGAACCTCCCAGGAAATTTCAAGATATCCTACCCCTACCCTCTCACCCCACTCGCGTGCCCCATACCCCACTCACAGAAATATATATACACGCACATAAAGATTAGGAAAGGGGGAATATTTGTTGGATTGTTCCCTTTTGCTTCTTCATCATCATCCTCATAGAGAAAACAGAGAAGACCAATACCACAATTTTTTTTCTTTTCTTTCTTTCTTTTCATTTCTTTTATGAAGTCACACTCACGATATATACCCAGATAGAAAGAAAATTGAAGAGGAAGAGAGGTTGAAATAGGGAGATCGGGGAAAGGGACAAGAATGAGAATCCACTGAGTTGCTTATTTTTCTAGAACTTCTTTGCCGGGGTCCGTCTAATGTGTCGACTTATCTGACCCATCTCGAAATCAGAGAAATCTCATCGTTTTCTTACAGGCTCCGAAGTGAATCTGGCCTAGAAACATCAGAACGTGTCAGCATCATCTTGACCCGCTGTTTCGGCCATCATCAGAGCTCATCGAAGCTCACTGGAGCTCGGTCTACATCAGGTTTCTATTGGGTTGTTGGGATTTTGGGTTCGTCTTTTATTTTGTTCGTCGTCGATATCAGATTTCGATTGGTTTCGCGGTCAATCGGGTCCTCGTTCGTGATTTAAATCCTGCGTTAGGAGTTCTTATTCGCTGGCCTTGAAACTGCTTGGCTATTATTCTAATATTGAGTTTGGAGCTTATTCATCGTTGAGGTGCTATCAAGGATTCCAAACTCGGGTTTTTTTAACTTATATTATCAACGAAATTCGATATCGAAAGGTCCATTTCTTAACCTGCTCTCTTCTTTATTTATCTTGGTGTGTTGAATTGGTTGTGATTATGTGTGATGGTATTATGTTTGTTGGCTTTATTGTTGATGTTGATCATGACGTTTGTTGATTCAGCTATGGTGGTTTGAGGAAAGAATTTGATCATGTGTTGATTGTTGATTGATAAAAACGAAGCTAGCCGGGGGTGAAATTAAGAACTTGATAAAAGGGGTTGAATTAGATTAACGTGGGTTTATTATTATTTTTGTTAATCTGGAATAAGCATAAACATTGTGTGAACGTGAAAGAGTTATGACATGTGGAAACGGATAGGCAATGTAAGTTCGGGTCGGCAAAATTTAGGATTTAGTTTTTCGTTGAATGTTTGAATATGAAATGTTTATTGAATATTTTCTAAGTTTGTCGTACTTGATTCGATTGTATCATTTGGCCGGGGAATGCCCCGAAGTACTTGTATTATTTTCTCCTGGGAATGCCCCGAAGTATTTTGTACTCGGAGGACGTCCGTGATGAAGGCCCGAAGCATCGGGTAGATGGGAGCGTAGTTAGGATTAGGGTAGGTTAGAATAGGATTTATATTTTTGTATTTCTTTTTACTTTGGTCTGTATAATTGGACTAAACATTATTTTGGGGATTTGTTTGGGTGTGTTTGTTTGATTGATTGCCTTATGTGTTTCATGTGGTTTATACACTCGTTGATGTCAAGTTAGCCAATACTCCCTACCAAGCGACCATGGTCAAACCACGGGATCGAGGGGTGCCTAATACCCTCCCTTCGGTCAACAGAATTCCTTAGCCGGAATCTCTGTTCGCAAACCAGTTTCAAGAGTCAAAATGTTTTGATAAGGAGTTTCCAAAGGTGACTTGGCACACCGGATTATGTCAAGTGGCGACTATGAATAAAAAATGTCAATAGTCCTTTTTAAAAACAGATTTTCATCCTTTTGTCACTTTAATAATAAAAACCTTTTCGAACCATAAAATATAATCTTTTTCGTGTTGAAAAAAGGGGTGTGACACAACATAAATACGATATTAAAAATAAAAAATTCGCACGATTTACCTAATATAATTTCACAAGTAGAGTCGGGAAAAGTTGCTGTGTAAGCAAATTTTATCTTTACCTTAAATGTCGGTTACTGCTAGATTTTTTTATGTGAATAAAGAAAGGACCAATCACTTTGATCCAACATCAAGATTTGGAATCTATTGTCTTTTATTATGTCAAACATAAAGTTAAATATAATCTTAATTAGATAGCCTAACTTTCTTGACAACTACCACAACAATACAAATGAAGGGTGTCACTGTCATTCATGTATTAAAAAAATTCTCACCTCCAACACAACAGAAAAAACATTTCAACAAGAAGAATTAATTAGTTAAAGATTCTTTAAAAAATAAAATAAAAAAATCTTTTTCATAAAAAGAAAAGTCTAAGTTTTGGAGGGGCTTATGGCATTGAAAGAAACCATCTTAACCACCAAGGTATGTATACCACAATCTCAAGTTTGAGTCGCGAGAAATTGAGGATCAGTGAGTCCACTTAATGTGAATTTAAATTTGTTAGGTTAGTAAATTTCGCGAATATTTAAAAAGAAATATTATTAGCTCAAAGCTAGACATGTAGGGAGAGATATGGGACAAACACTATAAACAAACCAAACAAACTATGGATCTTTCCTTGCCTTTTCCTTTATCCATCAGCCAAAAATTAAAAACCAATAGTAACCCAAGTTTAGTTTCACCAAATTTCTCATCAACGCAGAGGCGGAGCTAGTATCCTTTAGGTTCCGCCGAACCTCTTCGAAAAATATATTATTTATATATAATTAAAATTATTTTTTATGTTGTTATAATAGGTATTGAACCCTTCAATTAAATTTTCTTTGAATATTGAACCCCCTCAGTTGAAATCCTGGCTCCGCCTTTGCATCAAAAATAACTACTTACTCCGTTCATCTTTACTTGTATGTCCATGTTAACAAAAACAGATGTCTGACAATACTTGTCCAATTTGAAAAATGATTAACATCTTGTACCCCTAAATTATGATCAAAATTTCTATGACACACTCCAACTTCACAGAGTTTCTATTACCCCTGAACTAAATTTTAACGAAGTTTTGTCATTTTTTTATGGTGATGTGATATCTTTTGTCAATCATTTTAGCTGACTTGGGTCTAAATAGGACTCTATGAAGTTGGAATGTGTGTAACAACTTTGGTCATAGTTTGAGAGGTACTGAATGCTTATCTCTTGAAAAATTAATGAATAATTTACCATTTATGTCTACTTTATCTTAGTTTTATTAACTATAATCATTATCCAATATATTTTTTAAAGTATTAAATTTATTACTAGTAAAGTCAAATTAATAGCAGACAAGTAAAGATGGAAGGGGGAATAATCAAATAGACTAATAAAGACAGAATTTTGCACCTCTCTTTCTTGTCAAAGTTATACAAGTTTCTTCCTCAAAAGTTAGATCATTTTTTCCATTTTTGCTAAATTCTCATTCAGGTGAACTACCCCTTATATGCTATTGAAAATTCATCAACCTCAAGATCATTGGTTTAACAGAATCAACAACACAACTAACCTGAAAAAACAAAATGATGACAAATTTTGGCAACACAAGGTCATCTAGGAGAAGATCAAAATCAAGAATCAATCCTGAATCTCCCTCTGATTATGCAGCAACTCCTCAGCATCCATCATCCGATTCGTCGCCTCATTATATGAAGGCAACAAGCTGTTCTGAAGGGAAAAGAAGTCATTTCCAGTCAAGTCCTCATAGTTCTGAATCTAGTTTTGATAGTAGTGATCAAAGTTGGAGTACTTTATCTAGGACCTCTAGTTTTAAAAGCGTGAAGGTTAACTCAAATTGCCAACAAGTAATAGTTAAGCCAACTTGTTGTTCCACTTTGAAAGACTCAAAGTTCCCTCAACATGTGGAACTTCATCCTGGAAAAAGTGAATCAGACAGGATTTCGAAAGTGAGAGTTTGTTCATACCATCATTGTTCACTCAATAGACGTGATAATATTAATCCATCGCGTCAAGTAAAGTGCGTATATAGAAGGAGAAGACCGGTAAAATCAGCGAAGAACATTAGACTAGAAAGTGAGTCGAGCAACCTTGACTATGAGGGTATTGAGTATGCTGATATCGTTGAGATTGTGTTTGGTGAAACTTCATTTCCGGAGAGAAGTTACCGCGAGACAATGGACTTAATGAGGAAATATTCGACACAAGATCAGGATGCGCTGGTTACTATGGAAAGAGAATGGGACGAATCCGCTTCTGTTAGTGATGATGTAGAATCAAATGATCAGAGTGTAACAACATCAGCATTTTACGAAGAAGAGGATAGAGATGCTACGCTTCTGATAAAGCCGGTAGACACTGACACCACAGTCGAGGAGGATGACAATATCTGTGAAGAAGAAGAACCGTCTAAGAATGAACCATTTGCCATAAAGAAAAGTTCAGAATCAGAAGATCTTGTCGAACCATTTGCTAGAATGGAACTCGAAGAGAGTTTGCAAGAGAAGGATGGCAAAGCTAATCCAACCGAAGATGTTGATCACAATACCTCGTCCAAGGAGTTGCACGTAGCTCAGTTGCCGAAAGAGAATCATAGGAGCATGTGGAGCCTGATTCATAGACACATGATTCCGGATGAATCTACAGAATTGGATAGCGAAGTTAGCCGTGGAGCTGATGAAGAAAATGACAAGGATGAGGGCAACAAAACTTGTCCAGCAGAAAGTTCTGATTCATTTTCTAGTTTTTCCGAAAGTGACTTGATGACTACAAATCAAGACGCAGATAACCACGAGACTGAAGCGCGTAAACTTTTAGCCATTAAGCTAGTACGAGAAGCAATCGAGAGAGTTCTTCTTCAAGAAGTTCAAGATCAGTCATCAGATAATCAATCATCAGTAACAAGTGAAGGTAAGACATGAATTTTTTCCTATCCTCTCCTTTTATAAGTTCTACAGATAAAATTTTCCGCAAGTTATTGATATGAGTTTTCACTATACAACAGTTTGTACCGATGAAGACTTCAAGGAGTCGGACACCAAGAATGAGGAACACGATAAGGCATCCAAGTCAGATGAGAGAAATATTACCGGAGAAAACACTGGCAGCCCTGAGAAACAGAAAAAGGGACATGTAACCAGCGAAGCTGAGAAGAAAGCGCCAAAGAACTGGAGCAATCTTAAAAGATGGATTCTTCTCCAACGATTCATCAAGGAATTAGAGAAGTTGAGAAAATTCAACCCAAGGAAGCCACGGTTTCTGCAGCCGGAGCCTGATCCTGAAGCAGAAAAGGTTAATCTGAAACATCAGATAGAGGATGAAAGGAAAAGTGCAGAAGAATGGATGCTTGATTTTGCACTACAGAAGGTGATAAGTAAGCTTGCTCCGACTCAGAAAAAAAAAGTGGGACTGCTTGTATCAGCTTTTGAATCGGTAGTTCCTCCCCGCGGCAGCAATATCCAAGTTACTTCTCCTAAACTGAAAACTAGAAATGAAGACAAGTTGCAGATGGCATATAGCGTTCGTTCAAAGTATTCCACGCACTTAGACAAAAGGAACAGTGTACTTTACCAGAAGTTGGATGAAGTAACAAGCACTTCGAGTGATAAGGCATCGGTTGAAGGAAAAGCTAAGCAAGAACTTAAGGAAAATGGACATACAAAGTTAGAACCCAAAGCTCAGATTGATGAAAAAGAGGCCTGTGGTGATTCAAATGATTCTCAAAAAGGAACATCTTTTGCTACCTCAAACGCGGGCAATGACAGTGACGAAACACAAGAAAATGACATGATTGTACATTCAGAAGACAACGATGGAACATACAGAAAACAAGCGAACAAACAGAAGCACGTCAGCATGTGGCAGATGATATCACAGCACATACTTTCAGATGTTGTATCAAAAGTAGGGAACGAACTACTTGACGGAATAGATGATGAGGTAAACGACATCAAAACACCAGCTGAGGCGTATACGGACAACTTACTTCAGGATTTCTCTGAAGAAAAAGATAATATAAGCCACTATCGGAGAAGTTTCAGCAGAAATGATGCTGTCAATCTCATAAGAGAAGCAGTTAACCAGATCCTAACAACACCAATTCAAGATGATTCATCCGATACACTGTGTGTCACTAGTGAACTAAGTTGATGCTGTGCAGCACATGATCACTAAGTTAACTCCTGCTAAGAGAACAAGAGTGGCTCGTGGCAGCTTTCGAAGCAGTTGTTCCACTCCCAGAAGTATGAACTCAATTGGAGTTGGAGTAAACTTAGTCAAGCAAATCCTTTGAGATCCTTTTTACGCGAATTATGAAGGTAGCAAATTAACTACTTACCCTTCCTTCCTAGGCTATCGAATTAACTGATCATGAGATTTTGATCATGATGTATGATCCAAAATCTACTACCAAGTGAATTATATATATACATCTCCCTTAACTAATGAAGATGTATATACTACTAAGTGAATTATGTACTTACAAAAATAATAAAGATTGCCAGTCTTCACTGATATCCATATTGTTCTTTCTGCCAGAGAGAGTATTATGTGTCATTGCAACAACTTATTCTATGTTTAAACAAATGCACTTCTCTCACATCATTTTTGAACAATGACTTATTCATTTTTATTAGTTTGATGAGATGGACCTGACATTGCCGAGCCTTGTAGCGTGGGCTTCTGACCTAAGTAGGGGCATCAAAGTGGGGAATGTAGGGTTGTTCTTGATGGCTGGACTCGGTGAGCTAATCTCTGGCCTGCCCTTATCCAAGCATAGAGTTGGGTCACATGATCCAAATGAAAGTATGGGCTGCTTGGCTCTTAGAGTGGGGTGGACTGCGTGAGGCTGTTTTCACAGAGCAACGAATAGCTCCCGCTGCCTAATTAAACCACCATTTTTTTCGAGCCAAGCATAGAGTTGGGTCACATGATCCAAATGAAAGTATGGGCTGCTTGGCTCTTAGAGTGGGGTGGACTGCGTGAGGCTGTTTTCACAGAGCAACGAATAGCTCCCGCTGCCTAATTAAACCACCATTTTTTTCGAGCCACCTTTGGAATTAGACGATCTTTCTGCTTGGATAGGTAACTTTTGAGGGATCGAAATGACCTTGTGCATTTATTTGACTCTATTACTCCACAAGGAGGACGCAGACAAGACTTACACCTATTATTAGAGGTGAATTGAGGACGATAAGAGATATTTTGATCATGACGTGTGATCCAAAAATCTACTTATTTCAGAACCTTGATCGTGCTTGACATTTGCCTCAGCGCGTAAATTAATAAACATAACCAGTATAGAAGGTTGCCTGTTGCCATTAGCCAAGAAACTATTGACTCATGAGTATTTGATCAATGAAAGATGTTGCTAATCACTTATCTGACGCACATCACCTACTTGTTTATAATCAGCTTATTCATCATCAAGTAGAATAAGCAAAATGCAGAATAATCATACTAACAAAATTTTTGGATTGTTACAAGAAAGTTCAATGTTGAATGACATATGACAGTCAATTCTAAGTCAGTTCAAACTATGTGCCAAATGAGCTATGCTGGAGTATTCAGGATAAAATCGATGGTTACGTTCAGAGACAGATTCAAGATTTAAATTTAATGAGTTCGACCTTTAAGATTTGTAGTGCTGAATTCATTACATTGTAAATACCACTTAAGAACAATAATGAATCCAATTACACCTTAACCCCAAATTAGTTGGAGTCAGCTATATATGAATTTTCACGAACAACAAACATCATATCTGAAAACAAAAAAGCCAGAAATTTCTCACCGCCTCATAAATTATTAGGTAGGAGCAGATTGTTAGAAGATGACACTCCTTATGGATCATCAAATAAGCAATCAGGTGTACTACGCATCTCGCGTTCACTCAAGGTCCGAAAAAGAGCCGCACCCTGAGAACATAACAGTAAAACATACACTACATAAACAATTCCAACATTAGGAATGTTCCCCCAGAAATGATATCATGGATTGACTTGATTTTATTATTTTATCCACTGGATAGAAAATTGTTTGTATCTGTGCCTGTAGTTTCTTGTTTTTAGTATTTGATGATATTTGTGATCTCGAATAAATAGTTTACGGTATTATTTTGTTGGTGTCTTGTTTCTTTATTATCTAGCAGTGTTATCCCGTTTTGTTGTTTATTTTATGTTTTTTGTTTGTTATATTGCTATCCGGGGCCTATCGGAAACAACTCATCTACTTCATCTTCATCTGTGGTAGTGGTATGGACTGTGTAAATTTTACCCTCCCTAGACCCTACTTTGTGGGAATACACTGAGAATGTTGTTGTTGTTGTAGTAGAAAACTGTTTGAAATCCTAACTAAAATCTAAGTTGCACGGACTCTTCACTTTAGTTGTCGCACCACCGTAGGATACTCCAAAAGCACAGTACTTTTGGAGAATCTAACACGCATCCATTGACATTTTTGAAGAGTTTGAGCTATATACGAATTTTAACAACAAAATTGAGTGAAAATTCAACATCATATCTGAAAATAAAAAAGACAGTTTCTCACTGCCTCATAAATTATTAGGCAGGAGCAGATTGTTAGAAGATGACACTCCTAATGGATCATCAAATTAGTAGTCAAGTGTATTAAAAATCTCGCGATCATTCAAGGTCCGGAAAAGAGCCGCACCCTGAAAACATAACAGTAACATACACTACAGAAACAATTCCAACATTAGAAATGTTCCTCCAGAAATGATATCATGGATTGACCTGATTTTATTATTTTATCCACCGGTAGAAAACTGTTTGAAATGCTAACTAAAATCTAAGTTGCGCGGGTCTCTTCACTTTTGTTGCCGCACTCCTGTCGGATACTCCAAAAACACACTATTTTTTGGAGAATCTGACACGCATCTGTTGACATTTTCAAAGAATCTGAATAACATAGACTGCAATAAAGTTATCTTCTTCCCACATCATTTATGAATAGAGAATTTTGGGACTTTATAAGTGAGAAACAAGACAGCTACAATCGCCGAGCCTTGTAACGTGGGCTTGTGACTCAAGTGGGGGCAACAATGTGGTGGAATGTTGGGTAGTTCTTGATGGCTGAGCTTTGATGGGCTATAATCTCTGGCCTGCCCTATCCAAGCGCGGAGTTGAGCCGTGTGGTCTACACGAAGGCATAGGCTGCCTGGCTCTTAGAGTGGGATGGACTGCGTGAGGCTGGTTTCACAGAGCAACGAGTAGTCCCCGGTCTGTGCAGTGGAAGGATAACAGGTTGGTGCTCTTCGAGTTCAATAAAAACCGGATAAGCTGCCTAATTAAACCACCACTTTTTTAATTCATATTTGCACCATGGTCATTTAGGGAGAAAATGCTCTCTTAACATAAATTTCACATTTCCAACAACACCCATTCAAGATGATTCATCCGATACACAAAGTGTTACTAGTGAACTAAGTTAATGCTGTGCAGCACATGATCACTAAGTTAACTCCCAGAAGTATGAACTCAATTGGAGTTGGAGTACACTTAGTCAAGCAAATCCTTTGAGAACCTTTCTACGCGAATTATGAAGGTAGCAAATTAACTACTTACACTTCCTAGGCTATCGAATTAACATATCATGAGATTTTTGATCATGATGTATGATTCAAAATCTTCTACTAAGTGAATTATATATACTTCTCCCTGTAACTAATGAGGATAAATACAAAAGTAATTTCGGAAGCTTGATCGTGTTTCACTTTGCCACAATAATAAAGATCGACTGTTTTCACTGATATCCATATTATGCTTTCTGCTACAACTGTTATATGTCATTGCAACTACTTATTCAATGTTAAAATAAAGGCATTTCTCCCACATTGTGTTTGAACAATGACTTATTCGTGTTTATTAGTTTGATGAGATGGACCTGACATTGCTGAGCCTTGTAACGTGGGCTTCTGACCTAAGTGGGGGCATTAAAGTGGGGGAATGTTGGGTTGTTCGTGATGGCTGGGCTTGGTGAGCTAATCTCCGGCCTGCCCTATCCAAGCACAGAGTTGGGTCACGTGGTCCAAACGAAAGTATGGGCTACTTGGCTCTTAGAGTGGGGTGGACTGCGTGAGGTTGGTTTTACAAAGCAACGAATAGCTCCCGCTCTGTGCAGTGGAAGAATAACGGGCTGGTGCTCTCCAAGTCCAACTAAAACCGGATGGGCTGCCTAATTAAACCACCACTTTTGGAATTAGACGATCTTTCTGCTTGGAGAGGTAACTTTTGAGGGATCGAAACAAGCTTATGCATTTATTTGACACTAGTACACCATAGGGAGGACGCGGACAAGACTTTACACCTATCATTAGAGGTTAAGTGAAGATGATAAGATTCGTAGACTTTACACCTATCATTAGAGCAGTTCTTGATGGCTGGGCTTTGATGAGCTAATCTCTGGCCTGCCCTATCCAAGCTCAGAGTTGAGCTGTGTGGTCTACACGAAGGCATAGGCTGCTTGGCTCTCTGCGGTCTACACTGCATGAGACTGGTTTCACAGAGCAACAAATAGCCCCGGTCTGTGCAGTGGAAGGATAATAGGTTTGGTGCTCTTCAAGTCCAATAAAAAACCGGATGGGCTGCCTAATTAAACCACCACATTTTTAATCCATATTTGCACCATGGTCATTTAAGGAGAAAATGAACATAAATTTCACATTTCTAAACTTGAATTTGAGACATCTATAGTTAAGATATTATTAACCATTAAGATACCATTAATGGATGGGGTTGCTCCTCATTTAACTTTTGGGATCGAACTCTGGGTACGAAAAAATTCTTATTAGAAAGTGCTACTCCCGAATGGGTCCTACCCAGCACAAATTCAGATTAGTTGGGTTTCAATGTGCGGTGCAATAGATGGGTTGCTCCTCCCTTAAACAGAGGTCTTGTTCGAACTCTGGATATAGAAAAATCCTAGTTAGGGAGCGCTATTCTCGAATGGGTCCTATCCGGCGTGAATCCGAATTAGTTAGACTCCAATGTGGGTACCGAGCATCAAATGGAAAATAAAGAAAAATTATTAAACTTTTAAAGAATACAATTGAAGTTGAATCATTGAGAGTTGACATTAGTTTTGGCCTATGTGTATGTGTTTCATGGAATATTTTTCCATTTGATAAGTGGTTGAAGTAGTATGCATATCATGACCAACTTCTGATTGTTAGAATTTTTGTCCCGATTTTTTTATCAAATTTTAAATTTTATTTTTTCTTGTAAGAAAATAAAAGTAACCATAAATACTTTTACTTTTCCTGAAAGTAAAATATAAAACTTAAAGGTCTTGAGCATCTATCTCATACCATAACACAATAGCATCCACAATGTAGTCTTTATAGAGTCTTTGTTTAGGAGGAGAATTTCTCTCTCATTAATTATTATGTTTTTAATATTAAGTTTTATATGTAGGTCAATTGGCCAAATAATATAATAATATTAAGCCCTTTAGTATTGTTTTATGTGTCTTCTGAATTGTCACCATAATGGTTTGCAACTAACAGCCTTCACATGACGCCCTCTCGATTTCGAACCCAACAAGTGGTATCAGAGCTTACGGTTCAATGGTCCAATGATATGGTAAGACGAGATTAAACAGGTTCAAAGCGGTTTCAAAATCAAGCTGCAACAATTTGGATGATAATGAAGATATACGCCTAAGAAAGTTACATGTGAAGAAAAATTTCAAACAAATGTTCAACAATCCTGCTGCTAATCTATCTTTACAATCAAAATCATTGACCACATAGATTGAATTGTAGTCTCCTATAGTATTTGGTTCATTGGTTGAACCCAAAGCAGAGTTAGTTGAACTCAATAATTTTGATCAAAATTCTCCGTCATAAGAAATTCGATCCATTTAATATGTATGAAGTATTAGTTTAGAATCCAGTAACATAAAAAGGTTAGAATCTTGAAATTTTTAGATTCAAATCTTGAACATGCCTCTATTAGTATTTATACTAAACCAT